>NC_136519.1:61710239-62310239 GCF_053919585.1 Euprymna scolopes
ATACAAATAAAAAAAATGGTGCCATATGCACTGAATTCTACAGAAAACCCGCCAGCAAACGCCTCTTCGTACATTTCAAATCTGAACTACCTCTCAAGGACAAACTAAACTACGCACATGCCGAAATCTCATGCATACAAGATGCAGTGCATCTTACATCGGAAGCACTACCAGATTGCTTCATCACCGCATTAAAGAGCACTTAAACACTACTGCTTCGTCCTTCTATAAACATATTCGCACTTGCATTAATTCAGAACCAGTTTTTCACATCAACATTCTTGCTTCTTCAAGAAACGTAGGTCAACTTCGTATCCTCGAATCTTTAATTATTTCAAAAAATACTCCCACACTAAACAATAGACTGGAATTGAGCTCCGCTTTTATAATATAAGTTTAAAACATAAGAAAAACAATAATTAAAAAGAAAAAAAAAAAAAAAAAAAAAACTTGCTTGAATAGTCATCTCCCTTGATTCACAAACGCAACAAGTATTTCAAACATCAACTGATTTATTTTAACGTTCTCCTAACGTCATTTTTTGTTCTATATTTCGCGGTATCACGTGGCCAACTCTGCGGCTGCTTTTCCAATTTTGAACACTCTTCCGATGTCTTCTCTTGAAAAAGGACTAATAAGTCTGAAATATATTGAGATTTATAACACCATTGAATACAACAGAAAAAAAAAATTACTGTTGTTTAGAGTTAAAATTTGTGTGAAAAAGAAAAAAACAAACAACAACAAAAAAAGAAATTTATTTCTTTTGTTTTCATTTAATTTTACTCTATATAAAAAAAAATCTCGCATTGTTCTTGGCTTTTAATTTTACCTTATATATTTATATATATATATTTATTTATATATATATATTTATATATATATGATTATTTACATATATATGTACATATATATAATTATTTATATATATTTATATATATATAATTGTTTATATATATATATACATATATATATATATATTTATACATATATTTTTATGTATATATATTTATATATATATATATTTATATATATATATTTTTATATATTTATATATATATATATTTATGTATATATATTTTTATATATTTATATATATATATTTATGTATATATATATTTTTATATATTTGTATATATATATATTTATGTATATATATTTATTTATACATATATTTATATATATTTATATATATATATATAAATATATTTTTATATATTTATTCGTATATATTGTTATACATATGTATTTATATAAATATACTGATATATATATATATATGTATGTATATGTATAAATACATATTAATAAATATAACTTTGTATATGTAAATGTATATACACACACACATATATATATTTTTGTATGTATATATATATTAATGTATATATAAATATATTTGTATATATTTATTTGCATATATTTTATACATATATATTTATATAAATATACTGACATATATATATATATATATGTATTTATATGTATAAATACATATTAATAGATATAAATTTTTATATGTAAATTTATACACACACACACACACACACACACACACACACACACATATATATATATATATGTACATATATAATTAGATAAATGTATATTCATATATATAAGTAAATTTTTGGTACAGCAAAATGGAAGGAGAAATTTCAGAGGAAACATAATTTAATTTAAATACCAAAAAAAAAACAAGAAACGGGCAGGTGAAATTATTAAAATATCCTTAAGGCCTTATCGTCTGACCCTCTAAGAGGAAACGTCAGAATGATAAATTAAAAACTAAGAAACGAATGAGGGGAGAAGGGAATTTGGTTTCAGTTGGAAGAACAGTGAAAAAAAAAAAAAAAAAAAAAATATCTCACTGTTCAGGTGGTTTTAAATCAATAAATATCTCCAACTGATGTTTCAAAATCTTTTGTCTACACAGGCTAGGTCGAGAGTTGTTAATGACTAACGCCTCAATGATATTGAGATGATAGTTCGACCTCGCACTGTATAAAACAGAAAACCACCCATCGGAATATTGATCAGAACACCTATTTATACTCATCAGGTGATTACCAATGGCGGACTCATGAGCTTGGGAGTGCCCGGATGTTCTCGAAACAAAACGGATTATATCTCCAAAATGTTACAAATCTTGGACAATAAAAATAAATTTCTCCGGTTGGGTGATTTAAGCCATGATGACACTTTTCGTATGGAAATAAAAATCCAGAAAAGATTTCTTCAACTTCATAAAAGCAGGTTTATTTCTAAGGAGATTTATGATAGAATCCGACCCATTGGCTCTCAAAGGCCTAGAATGTACGGTTTACCCAAGGTTCATAAACCTAACATTCCTCTGCGACCCATTCTATCTATGTTGGGTTCTGCACAACACGAACTTGGGAAATGGTTGGTTGATCTTCTTAAACCTGTGCTTTCTTTTTATTCGGTCCATTGTATCTCGGATTCTTTTCAATTCGTGTCTCAGATACAAAAATTATCTTTATCTAAAAATACCGAGTTCTTGGCTTCCTTTGACATTAATAGTCTTTTTACTAATATACCTTTGGATGAAACCATTGGTATTTGTGCTGACTATCTATACCGTGGCCCCTCAAAACCTCCACAATTTCCTGAACGAATTTTCGTTGAACTGATGGAACTTGCTACTAAATCAGTCTCCTTTAGTTTCAACAACATTATGTACCGGCAAATTGACGGGATATCTATGGGTAGCCCTCTTGGTCCTTCGCTAGCCAACATTTTCGTTGGATTTTTGGAAAACGAATTATTTTCCAAAATTACTAAGCCAGCATTCTATACACACTACGTTGATGATACTTTTGCATGCTTTCCCTCACGGAGTGAAGCTGAACAGTTTCTTCGTCTTCTTTGCAACCTGCATCCATCGTTACAATTTACTATGGAGGTTGAGGACTGTGGCTCTCTCCCATTCCTCGACGTTCGTGTTTCTAAAGTTGGTACTACGTTTGAGACCTCTGTATATAGAAAACCTACATTTACAGGGCTCTATCTTAATTGGTTTTCCTTTGCCCCTCAGTCTAGAAAAATAAACCTAGCGCTCTTACGCATCGTGCACTTATGATTTGTTCACCAAACCGTCTTGATACGGAACTTGGTGAAATCACAAATATTTTTCTTAGCAATGGATATCCCATAAATATAATAAAATCTACTATTGAACGTAAAATTACTACATTTAATGGTGGTAAACGTATTGGTCCATCACGTTGTCCCATTTATTTAAAATTACCATGGTTAGGTCCTGTTGGCCTTCATATTGTTAAAAGGATTTCTTCTGCTACTCAACGTTGTTTTCCAGCTACTATGCTTAGAGTAGTTTACACAACTCGAACCTTTTTCTCTTCTTTTCGTAAAGATGTTTTGCCAACCATTCAAAAGAATTCTGTTGTTTATAAATTTGTTTGTCAGTGTGGAGCTGACTACGTTGGCAAAACATCCCAAAGATTAGAAATGAGAATATTCATATATATATATATGTATATATATATATGTATATATATGTATATATATATATATGTATATATATATATATGTATATATATATATATATGTATATATATATATATATATATATATATATATATATATATATGCTCTTTATTTTTTTTGTTAGCGATACTTGTTGAATGAATTTGATCATTTATATGAAAGTGCATTTTTACCTGAATGTAAGTTGGGAATAATTTTCCTTTTGACCAATTTGGTACCTCTAAATAGGGAGCGGCATATTTATTGTTTGTAAAACATAATCATCCACTGACAAGTGTTTCATCTTCTACAACTTAACAGAGTGGCTGAATATATATGTATGTATATATATTTATATAAATATAAATGTTTATTTTTGAAATATTGTTAATTTCAATGTATAGCATTTTCGTTTAAAAAATTTCCTAATTCTCATCAACTCATCAGATATTGTTTCCATTCAATGTTACCAACAAGGACAAGCCATATTCTGAAAGATTGAGAACCCTGAGACTGCCCACTCTTGAGCATCGGAAAAATTGTGGTTACATGATTGATCTCTACAAGTACATTCATGGGATCTATGATACAAGAAAGCCGTCTTTTCAGATCATCAAAAACAGCGCAACCAGGGGGAACAGCCTCAAAATCGTAAAAAAACACTGTAGGCTAGATGTCCGCAAAGAGACCTTCTCACAGAGGGTTGGAAACACATGGAATGATCTCCCAGATGCAGTTGTACAAGCACAAACAGTAAATGCATTCAAAAGCAGACTTGACGCCCATTGAAGATTGCTGCCAAGTTTATATTGTCCATCCTCCTAAATGGAAGTGCAAATTCCTGGGTTTCTGTGCCACGCATGCTACAAAGTTGTCTAGGAAATTTTTCCCTTGGAACGATAAACAGATCCAAAACCTGGACCTAAACATCTATATGTCAAAGTCAAGTCAAGTCAAGAAATTCCACCTCTACCTTGTTACAGTCGGCCTGCACATGTTAATATTAATGGGTACATTACTACTGACCATTTAACGTACCCTTATCAAGTTGAAAGTAGTTTCGGGCCTGATATGAGCCCATTGCACCGAGCAAATAGCTCTGAAAAGGCTCAGTGGAAGAAGGACAGGAACAGACCTTTAGTGCTGCCTTTTCCCTGCACAGTTTATGCAGGAAATATACTTTGGCTTTGTAATATATTGGACAGAGTTATCTACCTTAGAATTCGATGAACCTATTGATGCTCTTTATCACTAGAGGGTGTAACAGTCCCTTACAGTGTTTTTTGTAAATAAAGCGAGTGTGCAACAGCCATTTTGTTTCGGCACGTGCTAACAGCTCATTCATCTATAATGTTAATTTTGTCTTGCGCGTTGTTATTCATATATAGTGTTAATGTTGATACATTTTAATTGGTGACAAGGAACGAATAATGCAGAGGAGTAACAAGACAATTTAAAAATAAAAGCGGTGAACACCCACAACCCAACAAACCAGTAAAAGTTGCTGAGGAGCGGATAAAAATGTTGATGCTTGGCGCAATTCAAGAACTGAATTGTACCGAAGAAGAATGGTTGCACTATATTGAAAGAGTAAAGTTTTTTTTTTCACCGCCAATGATGTGTTGAATGAAGGTAGGAAACATGCTATATTTTTTGTCGGTTATTGGGGCAAAATATTATGCTATTCTCAGGGGTTTAGCCGAAAACAGGCCTGAGCAGAAAACATTTGAAGAGCTGTGTATTCTGATGGAGAGACACATTAGGCCGGTCCCCAACGTGATACATGAACGTTTCTTATTCGACACAAGGGACACACAAGAAGACGAATCCATCAGTGAATACGTGGCCACACTGAGAAATGTTGGTGTATGGCAACTTTGAAGAAAAAGTAAATGAACACATACGTAATCGTTTAGTTGTGGGAGTGAAAGATGAAAAGATACAGGAGCGCTTGCTTGGCGAAAGGATGCTAATTTTGGACAAGGCTATTGAAATAGCAGTGTTCATGGAATCGGCAAGGAAATATTCCAAGTTGGTGTTGGGAGCACAGATGAGTGAAAGTGAAACGTCTGTACACAGGTTGCCATTAAAACGAGTGTTATCATTGTAGAAGCACTGGCCACCAGGCGGACAAGTGCCAGTTTAAAAACAAGGAATGTTTTAAATGTAGGCGAATCGGGCATACTCGTCAGAAGTGTAGACAAGAAGAGAGCAGGCCTGTTAGCTCAGCAGCACGAGGGAAGGAAAGCAGGGCGGTGAACAATGTGGAGGAAAATTGTTGTGCAGAAGAAATGGAAATAAATATGGAAAAGCTAGACTTACACACAGTTGCTACACTTCGGACACCACCAATATTAGTGGAACTACTAATTAATCAAGGGAAAGTGTTCATGGAAGTGAACATAGGAGCTTCATGCACAGTAATGAGCCTAGAAAAGTTCAAGAAAATTGGCCAAATTTGTGCTCTAAAAGAAAGCCATGTCAAGTTAAGAACATACACTGGCGAGTTAGTTAAACCACATGGGACCACAGATGTAGAAGTAATCCAGGAAGGGTTAAAGCATCGACTACCTTTGCTGGTGGTGAAAGGAAATGTACCGACACTTCTTGGCCGCAACTCGTTAAATAAGGTAAAGCTAGATTGGAGAGCCATGTTTCCTTTATACCAGGAAGATTTCCCTTCGAGGTTGGAAAAGCTTCTTAAAGAATTTGAGGCCCTTTTCAGTAAAGAAATGGGGTGTTTAAAAGATTTTAAGGTGAAAATACCCATTGATAAGATGGTGAGTCCCAAATTTTGTCGGGCAAGACCAGTGCCTTATGCCATAAAAGCAGATGTGGAGAAAGAGCTAGATCGCCTGGAAACCCAGGGAATTTACAAAAGAGTGCAGTACTCTAGGTGGGCTGCCCCCATTGTACCAGTTGCCAAAAATGCTAATGGGGGCATCCGGATCTGCGGAGATTACAAACAAACAGTAAACCGGGCATCACCATGTGACAACTACCCCATTCCCTGGACAGAAGATATATTTGCTACTTTGAAAGGGGGTCAGAAATTTAGCAAGCTCAACTTGAGCCATGCTTATCAGCAACTGGAATTGGATGAAGAAACCCAGGAACTGCTAACAATAAACACCCACCAAGGATTATACCAGCCCACCAGACTACAATTTGGGATACACAGTGCCACAGGGATTTTTCAAAGGGAGATGGACAAAAGGTTGAAGAACATTCCATTTTGCAAGGTGCGTGTGGATGACATCCTGGTTTCAGGTAGTGATTACAGTAGTCATCTGAAGAATTTACAGAGTGTATTTGCTGCCCTGGATAAGGCCGGATTAAAATTAAAAAACTAAGTGCAAGTTTCTCGTTCCTGAAGTAACATATTTGGGTTTCAGAATTAGTAAGGAAGGCATAGCGCCTCTTCCAGACAAAGTAGTCGCCATGACAGAGCACCTCGCCCACAAAACTGTAACGTGCATCCAGGAGATAAGCGCCCGCGTGTTTGCGTGTTGTGTGGGTACGTGGGAGAGACGGATGAGGGGAAAAAGACTTACCTCGAGACCAGCTCAGCGTTACCGACCAAAAATAGAAAAGAGGGACCAAGATGGCGACCGCCGTCTTTTGTAAAGTATGATGTCTCGCAAAGTCACACGAATTCTCGGAATATGCAAATTTAGCCGGCCTAGAACGACGATAAAAGCGGGTGAGGGGAAAGACGTGGGGAGTGACGATTGAGTTGGCTGGGGAATCGTGTGGCTGTTGCTTCTTGTGCCGTGTTGAGGATATCTTACCGTGTTAAAGAGAGAGTCGGGCGCCATCTTTAATTTTTCCTTACATTTTTTTACGTACAAGCTATTTCGGCCATTTGGCCTCTAGGACTATGACCGAGTCGAAATTTGACTTAAAGCTCATACCCGAGTTTGACGGGTCCACGTCCATCGTCGACTGGGTTGAAAGGGTCGAGCTGACGTGTGACCTTTGTGAGGTGAAAAGGGTACACACTGTAATTCCCCTGAGATTGGCTGGGGGTGCCTTGAGTGTATATCAGCAACTCAGTGCTGCCGAAAAGGGAGATGTCACCGCAATTAAAGCTGCGCTGTACAAGGCATTTGCCATGGATCCTTGTACGGCCTATGAAAAATTTGCTTCCCGAAAACTTCTACCGGAGGAAAGCGTGGACGTTTTCTTCGCTGAGTTAAAGAAACTCGCAGTTCTGTTCGGTGGAGGGGTGTCGGAGCGGACGCTCGCGTACACGTTTGTGGCGGGCCTTCCCACTCGGGTGAAGCAGCTACTGAGAGCCTCAACCAGCGTTTCAACAACGACCATGGAACACTTGATGGAACGTGCTCAAGCCATCATCAAAGATGAGGAGGACCTGGGGAAACCAGTTGTGATGGCGACACAGACAGGCCAGATTGGCGCTCGGGAGATTCCAAATCAGAACCCTGCAAGCAATGGGAAATGTTTTCGCTGCGGCCGACGCGGACATTTTGCAAGGAATTGCACCAACAGGGGGCGTGTGCGCTGTTTTAAGTGTGGCGGTTTGGGGCATCTAGCCCAAAACTGTGCGGGAAACGTATCAGGGGAGAGGACGTCAGCGCCGCCCTGCTCCCCGAGCAAAATTTGAACAAGGCGCAACCAGTAATAACCGTCTACGTAAACAGGATACCCTGCTCAGCACTTCTCGACTCAGGCTGTTCGCATACTATAGTGAGCACCAGGCTGTGTCCAAGTTGGACTAAGAGGAAGATCAAAGTCACCACGATAGGAGGCGAGACCCAGACATGCTGTGGAGCTGGAACTGTCAAGATCTACACGGACACCGGTGCAGCCACTAAGATCAATGTGCTCGTGACCCAAGGAAATCTCCTGGGGTTTGACCTGTTGCTCGGATACGATGCCATCAAGGCGCTGGGGGGAGTCGCAATTCATCGGGATGGAAAGGTGCGATTCTTAGAGGCCCCAGTGTGTGCAGCGCTCCATATCGATCGGCCGGATTTTACAGTGGACTACGACTCGCGCAAGAGGGCCTGGATTGCATCTTGGAAGTGGACCGAGGGAATGGCACCGACTAAACTCAAGAATGGGGTTGCAGAGTACCCTATACCCAGTGAGGCCCGAGCAGAATACGAAAGGGAACTAAAGGCGTGGATCCAAGATGGCTGGTTAATCCCCTACCCTGAGGACAAGCTTGGGCCTCCGAAGGGTCTAATACCCTTGATGGCAGTAGTCCAGCATAACAAGTCGAAAGTACGGCCCGTGCTGGACTATAGGGAGCTTAACAAGCATATTGAAGCCTACACTGCCGATGCTGACGTATGCACCAGTAAGTTGAGGGAATGGCGTCAGAAAGGCACTAATGTCTCAATATTGGATTTACGAAAAGCCTATTTACAGGTGCGAGTTGATGAGACGTTGTGGCCGTTCCAGACAGTTTAGTTCCAGGGGCAGAGGTACTGCCTTACACGCCTTGGCTTCGGCCTAAATGTGGCACCACAGATCATGAAGACTATTGTCAACACAGTATTGTTCCAAGAAAAGCCCAGGAGGGACTCAACGTCAGCTTACATTGATGACGTATACGTCAATGAAGATGTACAGTCTGCGTCGTGTGTCAAAGAAAAGTTGGCTCAGTTTGGTCTGGAATGCAAGAATCCCGAACGTTTAAGGGAAGGAGCACGTGTATTGGGATTGGATGTTTATGAAGAGGATGGCACCCTACAATGGAGGCGTGGCAGTGAAATTCCAAGCATCCCCAACCTCGTTACAAGGCGGACCGTTTTTTCTTGGTGTGGAAAACTTGTTGGTCACTTACCGGTCTGTGGCTGGCTCCGCGCAGCTGTTGGTGTGATTAAACGCAGAGCAAATTTAACAACCACGGGTTGGGATGACATATCCGATGATGTCCTACTAACTCTGATGATTAAAGAGACACTGGAGAGAGTGAACAAGAAGGACCCTGCCTGTGGGCGGTGGTGTGTTAACGGAGACAACGTAGGTGTGTGGGTTGATGCCAGTTCTTTGGCGTTGGGAGTATCGTTGGAGCAAGGAGGAAACGTGTTCGAGGATGCGTGTTGGCTGCGGCCCGTAACAGATTCTCAGCATATCAACCTGGCAGAGCTGGACGCTGTTATAAAGGGGGTAAATCTGGCCCTGCAGTGGCAGTCTAAGAAGTTGACCTTGTACACAGATTCTCTCTGTGTCTACCACTGGGTGTCTGACACACTTTCAGGACGGACACGAATCCGTACCAAGGCAGCAAGCGAAATGTTAATACGGAGAAGGCTAGACACGCTAAAAAACCTGGTATCTGAGTATGGGCTATCACTGAGCGTCACTCTGGTGCCATCACATTGTAATCGTGCTGACCAACTGACCCGTGTACCTCACAAATGGTATGAAGCCGCGAAGATGGGAATGGAGATTACTGCTCGATCTTGTGCAGTTGCAATCGACCCATGTCAAATACAAAAAATTCATGCACAGAGCGGACATCCGGGTATCAAGAGGACCCTTTATTTTGTGAGGCGTGCATACCCAGCAGTGACCAAGATGGATGTCAGACAGATCGTCAGAAATTGTGAGGCTTGCCAGTCTATTGATCCTGCACCAGAGCGATGGCAGAAGGGTCGCTTGGAAGTTGAGAGTGTGTGGCAGCGGCTGGCCATGGATATTACCCATTACAGTGGCAAGCCCTTTCTAACTCTAATTGATTGCGGGCCTACGAGATTTGCGGTGTGGCGGCAGATGACCAGACAGGATTCAGCAAATGTTGTTCGCCACCTATCATCCATTTTTTTTTAGCGAGGTGCGCCGGAAGAGCTCCTGACTGACAATGATGCAGCGTTTTGTAGCCAGCAAGTCCGGCAGTTGTTAGATGAGTGGGGCGTCCGTCTACGGTTGCGATGTGCGCATGTGCCATCAGGAAATGGCATTGCTGAAAGAAGCCATCGCAGCATCAAGAGAATTGCTGCCAGGAAGCGATGTACTATTGCGGAAGCAACATATTGGTACAACATTACGCCAAAGGACGGGACGTCCCCTTCAACCGCACCTGCGAATGCTATTTACACGTACCGAGTCGGAGTGAAGGGAATCAACACTACGCAGCCAACCGACAAGGGAACATATAACAGATATGAAGTGGGAGATCCAGTGTGGGTGCGGCCTCCAGGAAATCGGTGCACCGACAAGTTTAAGCGAGGACACATATCTGGAGTGATTAGCCAGCAGTCTGTTTTGGTCGATGGAACCCCACGACATGTGCGAGATCTTCGCCCAGCTACCGAGGTGCGTCATACAACTACAGAAGAAAGCAGTGAAGCGTCTAGCGATGAGCTGCCGATGCACGGATTCAGTGAGCCCCTTCCAGAGACTGATAGCGATACTTCATCTGATGAGGCGGAACCAGATCCAGAGCCCGAATCTGAAACAGTGAATGTACCTCTTCGCAGAAGCACACGCACTAAAAGGCCACCCCCCCCAGTGCTCTCTATGTGATCATCAGATCAGGGGGGAGTGTAACGTGCATCCAGGAGATAAGCGCCCGCGTGTTTGCGTGTTGTGTGGGTACGTGGGAGAGACGGATGAGGGGAAAAAGACTTACCTCGAGACCAGCTCAGCGTTACCGACCAAAAATAGAAAAGGGGGACCAAGATGGCGACCGCCGTCTTTTGTAAAGTATGATGTCTCGCAAAGTCACACGAATTCTCGGAATATGCAAATTTAGCCGGCCTAGAACGACGATAAAAGCGGGTGAGGGGAAAGACGTGGGGAGTGACGATTGAGTTGGCTGGAGAATCGTGTGGCTGTTGCTTCTTGTGCCGTGTTGAGGATATCTTACCGTGTTAAAGAGAGAGTCGGGCGCCATCTTTAATTTTTCCTTACATTTTTTTACGTACACGGAGTTAAGAGCCTACCTCGGGGCACTTAACTATTATCATAGTCATTTGCCAAATTTATCAACAATACTGGAACTGCTTCATAGCTTAATGAGGAAGTGTACTCCTTGGGTATGGGGTGCTGGACAAACAAGGGCCTTTGAAGAAACCAATAAGATACTGTGTTCTGCACTCTTTTAACTCATTTTGACCCATCTAGAAGTATTCTAATGCAAGTAGATGCTTCTCCCTATGGACTGGGAGCTGTAATGGCTCACAAAATGGAAGATGGAAGGGAGAAACCAGTAGACTACATATCACGAACGCTGTCTGAGGCAGAACGGAATTATGCGCACATTGAGAAGGAGGGGCTGGCCCTAGTCTTTGCAGTGAAAAAGTTACACCAATATCTGCATGGGAATAATTTTACGTTGTTCACTGACCGCAAACCGTTATTGGGGTTGTTTGCTGAACACAAGCTGATCCCTTCTCTTGCTGCTGCCAGAGTTCAATGCTGGGCCGTATTTCTAGCTGCCTACAATTAGAGGTTGGAGTATCATGCCGGGTCCTTTAATGGAAATGCAGATTGCCTCAGTCATCTTCTAATCAGTGCACAGAAACAAGATGCCACACCGAATACTAACAGGAAACACATGATGAACTTGATTGACGCTGCAGTGACTGTGGCGGCGGTGAGAATGGAAATGAGAAGAGACCCTACTTTGAGTCAGGTGTATGAATATATCCTGAGTTGCTGGAGCAGGTGTATTCCAGACATAGCAAATGAAACCCTATTTCAACAAGTGGACAGAGTTGACACGTGAAGATGGTGCAGTATTATGGGGGAGTAGGGTTGTAATTCTGGCTACACTTAGAACAAAAGTGCTGCAGCAATTGCATCAGACACACATAGGGATCGTGCAGATGAAGGCCTTTGCTCGCAGTTATGTGTGGTGGCCAAATCTGGATGCAGACATTGAGAGAATCGGTAAAGCTTGTGGAACCTGCATGCTTAATCAAAGCAACCCTGGCAAGGCTCCTATTCATTGCTGGTGTAGCGTCTACCCCGGAACTAATTTTGACAGTGACATTGAACATTCACCGGAGAGCTCCAAAAAAAGACAAAAAAAAGCCGTGGCGCTAAATTCGAGGAGTCTCTCGCTCTCTTTTTGCTCGCGAACACCGGAGGAGTAATACGCATTACTGCCACGCTCTGTCGCTCATGCGCGACACACCATGTGCCGGTTCCAATGGTGAAACCACACACAAAAAAAGAAAAACATTATTCTTATCTATTCACTCCGCTCCTTACCCGAACGGCTTTTCTAAAGAAAATTAATTTATCGTTTCTTTCCAACTTAACGCCAAAAACATTTGACCAGTCGGGAAGGATTTCTTCTTTTTTTTTCGGACTCAAAATAAACACGAGTGTGATACACCAGGGCAAATAAATTTACACCTCTTATAACAAGCCAGGTCTGATTATTTGTTTTTAATTAATTTTTCTAAATATTTGTTTTCTTATTAATGTTTTTGAAAAATTAATTTTAAGTGAGCTGTTTGTTGTTTTGCCCAGCGGGCACCTCGCTTCACTGGTGACCCCTTTTTTTCGTCAGACTTTGGCAGAACACGCAAGGAATTGTGGATATTATCAATAAGGAAGAATTACCTGTAATCACACAAGGGAAATTTCTCAGCGACCATGCGCACGCTGAATGACGTACATGTCGACCTTAGCGGCACATCGGTTTTTCAAGGCGTAAAGGATCTCACGGAGATTTTCTGCGGTCATCGTTCTCTTCAACGCGTTCCCCACGATAGACAGTGAGGCGCTTCCTTCAACGACGGCTACTCAGGCTATTTTGAGGATTCCTCCTTTTTGGACGCACGATCCAACATTATGGTTCACACACGTAGAGGCCCATTTCTACATGCAAAGGATCCTGAGCGATGTGACGAAATTCAACCATGTGGTGGCTGCATTAACGCATGAAGTAATGGCGGAGGTTCGCGACCTGATCGTCACCCCCTGGATCGATCAGCTACGATTATTTGAAATCGGAATTGATTCGTAGGACAACCGATTCACAGCAGAAACGCCTTCGTCAACTTCTCGTAGAAGAAGAACTCGGAGATCAGAAACCGTCTCAGTTACTCAGACGTATGAAGCTGTTGATGGGTGAGAACTCACTACCGCCGGACATACTTAAACAATTTTTCATTAATAGACTGCCATCGAGTATTCAAATGATACTCACCTCTTCGAATGACTCCACAACCGTTGAGGAGCTAGCGGACCTAGCCGACAAAATTATGGACGTGACCGTTTCCATAGCCCCAGTTCACACGCACAGCTCTAACGATGCCCTGCCTAACGTCGCAAACCCCTCCACGGATATACGCGAGGAACTAGAGCGACAGGCTCAAATGATTCACGACCTGAGTGAACAGTTACGTTCAAACCAAAAATGCATAAGCACCCCACTGAGCGAGTCCGTCCCCGGCGATTTAGCAGCACTCAGAACAGCGGTGGGCTCTGCAAGTACCACGCGCGTTTCGGTGAAAGAGCTTACCGATGCCACCAGCCATGTTCATATACGAAAAAACATCTCTCGGGAAACGCCCAGGCCAGGCAGTAGGAGCGGCAGACACTTCTGGCAAGAACAACATTCATCACACCCTGTACGTGACTGATAGAACCACTGGTATACGATTTCTCGTTGATACCGGTGCGGAAGTCAGTATCATCACGAAGAAGTTCATGAAAGAGAATCATCCTCAATCAAACTTATTTCTACACGCAGTGAATCACTCCTCCATTCCTACTTAGGGAGAGACATTGATAACATTAAATCTGGGATTACAGCGTACACTATGTTGGGTCTTCATCGTCGCAAAGCTACCCGTTCCGATTTTAGGGGCGGATTTTCTGCACCATTTCGGCATCCTTGTAGATGTCAAATGCGGCAAACTCATTGATAATAACACTGGACGTTCCGTGCAAGGCATAATCAGTGGGTCGACCGAGATCAGCCCAGTTATACGTAAAGACACCACGGATCCATATACAGATTTGCTGCGAGGTTTCCCGGAATTAACTCGTCCTACGTTTAACGGTGACAAAGTTAAACATGATGTCACTCATCCAAACAAGGGGACCGCCCGTGAGCGCGCGCGCGCCCGCCCGCACAGACTTAAACCTGATCGTTTAAGGGCGGCTAAACAAGAATTTCAGCACATGTTGGATTTAGGCATTATTCGACCCTCTAATAGCAACTAGTCATCACCAGTCCACATGGTGCCAAAAAAATCAGCCGGCGAATGGCGCCCTTGTGGGGATTACCGCGCACTTAACAGTCGCACTACTCCGGAAAATTACCCTATTCCGCATCTGACAGAATTTTCTAACTCGCTTCACGGTAAAATAGTGTTCTTCAAAATCGACCTTGTTCATGCGTACAACCAGATTCCCGTACACCCAGAGGATGTTTCTAAGACTGCGATCACAACTCCTTTCGGCCTTTTCGAATTCTTACGCATGCCCTTTGGATTACGTAATGCAGGGCAATCTTTTCAATGCTTTATCGACGCAGTTTTGCGAGGACTACCATTCGTCTATGCATATATCGACGATCTCCTCATGGCAAGTGCATCAGAACGTGAACACTTACAGCATCTGCAGCAGTTATTTCACAGATTGACAGATTATGGTGTTATTATTATGTGGAGAAAGTGGCTACTAAGAATCAAGATGGCGCCCGCATGCGTTTATGTGGAAAAAAGTCTTGTGGAATCTCGGGGAATCTCGGAGAATCTCGTACCCTGATTCCATAAATAACGAGAAGAAAAAAGCGGGAAGAGAGACGAGTTTGAGTCACAAAAACGAACGGACGTGTGTAAAAGAAGAGGTAGAAGAAAAGAGTGTGGTGAACGAAACAAACAACGACTCGGTTGAAAGTAGAGTTGTAACGAACACAAGCTATTTCGGCATGACGTCAGGATTTGACCCCAAGCTAATTCCCCTGTTTGATGGCAGTAGCACTGATCACTCAGTGCAAGAATGGGTGGAAAAAGCAGAATTAATATGTCAGCTCAGTGGGGTGAAGCGTATAGAATGCGTGGTCCCAATGCGCCTCACTGGGGAAGCATATGCAGTATACCAGCAGTTGGCTGATGAGGAAAAAACAGATTTTTGCCTGCATCAAGCGCGCCCTTTTTACAGCATTTGCATGAGATCCAATTACTGCATGGAAGGAATTCATGGCCCGAAAATTACATCCCGGGGAAACGGTAGATGTGTATCTGGCTGAGCTAAAAAAGCTATCGGTCCTCTTTGGAGGGATGTCAGACAAAGGCTTGGTGTGCGCCTTTGTTGCAGGATTACCTAAGAGTGTGGAAGATCTGCTCCGTGCCTCATCCCAAGTGGACGAGATGGACATATCAGAAGTATTGGCGTGGGCACGAGCAATACTAAAGAAAAGCCCTAACACTATAGACCAAGTGGCAGCTGTACAACCATCACAGGTTGGATTGCAGGACCTGGGCGCAGCTACAACCTGCTATAAGTGTGGAGGACCCAACCATTTGGCCCGTGATTGTCTTTTGTCACGTCAACCAACTCGGAAATTTGACGGGCCGCAGTGCTACAAGTGCAGAAAACGCGGACACCTGGCCCGCACCTGTCCAGGAAACGGGCAAGGGCAAGAAGCTACAGCGCCAGTCTTCTCCCCAGAACGTCATTGAGCAGGGCGCTACCCACTGTAAGCATACACATTAATAGAAGCGAGCGCCTCGCGCTTGTGGACACTGGGTGCACCCAGACTCTCGTAAGCAAGATATGCTGTGCCACCTGGAAAGCAGAGAGAATTCCGGTACTAACTGTAGGCGGAGGTTCACTAGCCTCTTGTGGGGTGAGCATTATCCGCGCAAGCATCAACGACGGGCCTGCAGTAGCCATGCAAGCCCTGGTGATGGAGGGAGAGCTTCTCGGGTACGACGTACTCCTGGGTATGGACTTGATTACACAACTGGGTGGAATTACCGTGGACAGAACCGGCAAGGTACAGTTCTCCCGATGTGAGGAACATGTTTGTGCTGCCATAACTCTCGACGAGCCTGACTTTCATGCAGAGTATGATAGAAACACCAATGCATGGACGGCGTCTTGGAAGTGGTCAAACGATCAGCCACTAATATCCTTGCGAAACCGCTTATCAGAATATCCCCCACCCATGTGGCTAAGGGAACAGTATGAAGAAGAACTGCAGACGTGGATCGACAATGGCTGGCTTCTTCCATACCCAGAGGATGAGCTTGGCCCCCCGCGAGGGCTGATTCCCTTGATGGCCGTTGTACAAGAGACCAAACAAAAGGTCCGCCGCGACCTAGACTACCGTGAGCTCAATGAGCATGTCGACCCATATACAGCAAGGGCTGATGTGTGTGCACTCAAATTAAGGAAGTGGCGACAGCAGGGATCGAACGTGGCAACTCTGGACCTACGCAGGGCCTATCTGCAAATACGCATTGAGAAGAAATTGTGGCCATTTCAGACTGTGGAAATTAGAGGAACCCGATATTGTCTAACCAGGCTAGGGTTCGGTCTAAATGTGGCCCTAGGCATTATGACAGCAATCATGCATGCTATCTGGCAGCAAGATGAGGCAGTGCAACAGGCAACATCCTCATACATCGATGATATATCCAATGAGAACCTCATGTCAGCGCAATCGGTTAGAATGCACTTTGAAAGCTTTGGACTGACATGTAAAGAACCAGAGCGTCTGTGCGATGGAGCAAAAGTTCTCAGCCTGCACATGCGCAATAGCAAGGAGGGACTTTGCTGGAGAAGAGGAAGTCACGTTCCCAAGGTCCCATCAAACATCACTCGACGAACAGTGTTTTCGCTTTGTGGAAAGATGGTAGGCCATTTCCCTGTGTGCGGTTGGCTCAGGGTGGCTGTGGCAGCCATAAAGAGACGTGCAACAGCCATGTCGTCGGGATGGGACGATGCAGTACACGATGTCACCCTAAGGAGCATGCTGACAGAGACTGTGTCCAGAGTGACCAGTGATGACCCCGTTCAGGGAAAGTGGTGCGTCAGCGGGAATGAGTTCACGGTCTGAGTGGACGCTAGTTCACTGGCCTTTGGAGTTGCCCTTGCAGTTAATGATTCCATTATTGAAGATGCCTGTTGGCTTCGGCCAAAGAATGATTCAAGGCACATAAACCTGGCCGAACTTGATGCCACATTGAAGGGCGTTAACTTGGCGCTTCAATGGCACGCCAAGGTTCTACATATCATGACTGACTCGGCATGCACTCATCGGTGGATAACCGATCCATTAAGTGGAAGAGCATGGCTGACGACACAAGCATCGAGTGAGATGTTAATTCGAAGACGGCTTGCCACCTTGGTCGACACCATCACAGAGTACGACCTGACCATGGACGTAATGTTGATCAGGTCTGCGCTCAACAGAGCAGATGCTTTGACAAGAGTCCCTCAACGATGGCTTCTGGCTGGTGCTCAGAGAGATGCTGATAATCTGCAAAACACATGTGCAGCAGTTGTGTGTAATGTGGATGCAGCGCGCATCATGGACATTCATCGACAGTGTGGACATCCTGGCATCAAGCGGACACTGTACTTTGTCAAGATCAATGAGCAGAAGTAGGAAAAAAAGATATCCGAAGAGTGGTGGAAAGTTGCGAGGCCTGCCAATCCATCGACCCAGCTCCAGCACGATGGAAGAAAGGGGAGTTAGGAGTGAATGGTAAGTGGCAGAGAGTGAGCATGGACATTACACACTACGGTGGCAACCACTTCCTTACCCTCATCGATTGTGGGCCTACACGTTTTGCAGTCTGGAGACTGTGGGGGTCGCCTGGCCTTTTTTTGGGGAACATGCTTCCTCCACAAATAATAAAAATAAAAATAAGAAATCTTATGTGCAACACAAACGGAGGTTTATTTCCGGAATAGAAATAACAAACGATAACAAGTTAAAACATAGTTCTCAATATTTCAGAGTTCTTTTTTTTGAGTTCATATGAAAGATGGAGAGTCTCTTTTTTGTGTTCTTTGAATGTTCAAATTTGTAACATTGACAATATTAATGTTCGTCTGTTAAAAGAGAGTATTAATGCGCGGAGCAGTGGAAATGAAATAATTGATGTTTGCACGCGTGGTAAGTCCATATGAGAAAGCGTTGAATGAGTCGGAAGAGTTTAAAGAGACGAAAGAATGCTCGAAAGGCTGAGAGACTAAAGAGATAGATTTTGTGTTTGTGCATGTTTATATTTGATTTGATCGGCTCCAAACGAGCTCTAGAAAATCAGTTTTAAAATGTGTCCTAGGAGGAATTCCATTGGATGGAAGACATCACATGGGGTGCTTTCAACTAGGTCCACACCTTTGGTATATAAAGGTCACGCCGGAATTTGCGTGGGTGTCATTTTTCATTTTTTTAACGCGCCGAAACAATCAATTGCACTGCGCGCCTAAATTGTATTTAACGATTTTAAATTTGAATATTAAACTGTGCCAACTGGCACAAATACTCCCCCCAGATTGGAAAAAAATTTTTTTTTTTTTAATATGTAATGTATTCCTTGAAATGTTTCGGCCAGTGGACTTTCCTACCCGTTTTTGTCGTGGGTTTGGTGTCCTCGTCATTTTCTGCTGGACTCCCATGTTCTAAGGGAATTTGTTCTGGTGGGGAAATTGTCTGAGGGTATTCCTCAATGTATGCTGTTTTAATTCGGTCGATCGCGATGTTGTCTTTCCTGTCTTTCCTTTGGACAATAAAATATTTTTCACTTCTGTCCAGAACTTGGTATGGTCCTGTGTAATTGTGACAAAATGGCTTTTTTACCGTATCATTCCTGATAAACACAAATTTGCATGTGTGAAGGTCGTTCGGTATATATGTTTGTTTGTCAACCCTCCTGGTGGGGGTAAATTTGAGAGAAGACATGTTGTTCTTTAATTCCGTCACAAATATAGCCGTGGGTGAAATATCTGTGTATGCATTAAAATACTGTCCAGGTAGTGTGAATACGGATCAAAAAACTAGCTCTGCTGGTGTGCTTTGTAAGTCTTCTTTTATTGTGTTTCGGATCATTAATAGGATTAATGGTAAATTATCTGACCAGTCCGCGTTGTTAAGACTCGTGGCCAAAGAAGTTTTTAGCTGTCTGTGAAAGCGTTCGACGAGGCCGTTTGAGCAAGGCTGATAAGCAGTAGTCTTTATGTGGGTTGTTCCCAACAATTGGTTGAACTCTGTGAAGAGTTTCGATTGAAATTGCGAACCTCTGTCCGTTGTGAGTATTGACGGTACTCCAAAAATTGCTATCCAGTCTTTTAGTATTGTTCCAGCTACTGTCGCTGCCGATGTGTCTTTCACGGGTATGGCTGTTGGCCATCTGCTGAACCTGTCGACTATGGTGAGAATGTGGGTGTGTCCTTTTGAGGGCGGTAATGGCCCCACCAAGTCAACATGGATATTGGTGAACCTGGCATCAGGCGCACTGAAAGTGCCCAGCGGTGACTTTGTGTGCCTGTGTATTTTATTTTTCTGACAGGATACACACGTCTTGGTCCAATTTCGAATATCTGCATTCATATTCGGCCAAACAAAGTGGTCTGTTATTATTTTTATGGTGGCTCGTTTGCCTGGATGCGACATATTGTGAAAATGTAGAAAAACATGTCGTCTGATGCTTGGCTGTATGTATGGACACGGTTGTTCTTTTGCTGTATCACAATAAAGTGTTGTTACACTAAAAGGTACGGGCATTTCCTTCAGTTGCAAAGACGTTTTCTGTTGTACGTCAGTGAGTGTCTTGTCCGTCTTTTGTTCTTGTGCAATTAATTCCATAGTTAACGAACTGGAATTTAGTGAAGTTATTGCAGCTCGTGATAATGCGTCCGCCACAATGTTTTCTTGCCCCTTGACGTATCTGATGTCTGTGGAATATTGGGCAATATAATCAAGGTGTCTGATTTCTCTTGGACCATATTTATCTACATGCGTATGCAGTGCATATGTTAACGGTTTATGGTCGGTGTAAATACAGAAGTTTCTTCCTTCTAACAGATGTCTAAAATGTTTAATTGACAAATAAATTGCTAATAGTTCCCTTGAAAAGGTACTGTACTTTGTCTGTGTCTTGCTCAGTTTGGCTGAGAAAAACGATATAGGGGTCATTGTATCCCCTGTCAGTTGATGTATAACTGCTCCTACAGCTATGTCTGACGCGTCTGTTGTAAGTGTAAGCTTCGATTCTTCGCTGTCCTTAATATAATTCAATTTTGTGAAATTGACTAAGGCAGTTTTAGCTTGATGGAAAGCTTTTAAAGCTGATCCGTCCAGTTTTGATTGTTGGTTTTTCGTTTTGTTCTTCAATAATGACGTTAACGGTGCAAGGATTGTGGAACAGTTGGGTAAAAATCGTCTGTAGTAATTAATTATACCTATGAAGCGACGAACTTGTCTAACAGACGTAGGTTGTGGAAAATCCGTAATGGCGCTTACTTTCTCGGGTAATGGTGATATACCATCCTTATCAATTGAATGTCCAAGGAAGTTTACTTCTTGCTGACTGAAAATACATTTGTCCAAGTTTATTTTTAAACCGTAATGGGACAGTTTTTGAAAAACTTGTTCCAAGTGTTGTTTATGTTCGTCGAGGTTTCTACTAGCAATTAGGACATTGTCCACGTAAGCGAATACGAATGGAAGGTCCCTAAAAACCTCGTCTATTAACCTTTGGAAGGTTTGACAAGCGTTCCTAAGTCCGAATGGCATTCTGACGAATTCGTAAAGTCCAAATGGTGTGGTCAGTGCTGTTTTATGGATATCTTCATCCGCCACCGGTATTTGGTAATACGCTTTTACTAAATCCAGTTTGGAAAATACCGTGGCATTTTGCAGTCCGATTGCAAAATCGTGAATGTGTGGGATAGGGTATCTATCCGGTACAGTTTGTGCATTTAATCTCCTGAAATCGCCGCATGGACGCCATGTTGTCGCGTCTGCTTTCTGTACCATGTGTAGAGGAGATGACCACGCACTTTTGGAAGGTCGGATAATTCCTTGTTGCAACATACGTTGAAATTCGTCCTTTGCGATCTTGTACTTATCCGGCTTCAGACGTCTGGGTGTGGCGTAGACGGGTTGTCTATTCATTTTAATATAATGCTTTGCATTATGTTTAATATTATCCGTGACTTTGAATGGCTGAGTAAGTTGTGGGTATTTTTGAAACAGCCGACGAATGTACGTCTCTTCAGGTAAGGCAAAACTAATCCCAGTAGACTGGTATCTTGTGGTGATACCTTTAATTACGATTTTTGTTTGGTTATCAGTCAGTGTGCGACTAGTCATGTCTACCGATAGATTAAACCGTGCTAGGAAATCTGCTCCTATTATTGGTGTCGTCACGTTGGCTATGGTAAAAATCCACGGAAATGTGCTGCGCAGGCCGAGATTGACGTCTAAATATTTTTCACCGTATGTCGGTATTTGTGTGCCATTAGCTGCTTGGAGGTGGTAAGGCTGTGGAATAGCTTTTTGTTTACGTAGAGGTGGTATCACGCTGATTTCAGCTCCAGTGTCTATTAAGAAATTATATCCATGATTATTATCACGAATAAAAAATAGACGACCTTTAGTGGAAAATCCAGCGACAGTCGTCGTCTCTACTGGCCGGAATATTCGTTTCCCTGATTCTTGTTTTTAAAAGAATAAGGATAAGTGCAACGCCGAGCTTGTGTGCCGAATTTTTTGTGGTAAAAACAGATTTCGTCTGCTCGTTCCCGTGTGTTGCTTCGACCTCTACTAAGACTTCGTTTTCGGTAGTCCGATCGTTTATTAACTGAGTAACGATGGTTTATTTGTATTAATTCCTGCACTTGTCGAGTGGGATTTTCGACCGTCATTTTTAATCCCGATATATCGTCGTCGCACGTCTGTTTCTGCTGTGCTTGTGCTGAGTTTACTTTGCGGTGCCTCAGATTTTCATGGATTCGATCTGCCATATCGGCGAGTTTTTCAATATTTGTCTCTTCCGTTGTGGGTGCTAGGATTTGTACTGTTGTGTCTGGAAGTTTATCCAGCCACAGACTTCTCATTATATTTTCGGATATTTTGTTGTCCCCTAGCAATGTACGCATGTATCGCAAAAGTTGTGACGGAGTGCGATCTCCCAATTCTACTTGGGTGAAAAGATTGCGTAACCTTGTTTCGTTTGGAAAGCCTGTCCGTCGTAAGATGGCCTCCTTAAGTTCGTCATATGGATTGTCTTCAGGCACATTCTCCAATAAATCCGCCACCTCTTCGACGACGTCTGCCGGGAGTTTTTCCACCAAGTAGCAGTATTTGGTTCATTGAGACGTTATCCGCTTTGCGTCGAAAAGGGCCTGGATTTGGATAAACCAGGTCTTTATGTTCGTAGGATTAAATGCTGGTATATTTACCGTTAACGTTGCCAGAGGTTTTTCAACACAGGAAGGTTCCATGTTTGTTTTCTTCGCTCAAAAGTGATTTCAAAGCCTTTAAACTGTCAACTGACTTTTTCCGATGACGTGGAGCTTGAAATTGTGGTAAAAAAAAAATTGTCGCTTTTTCCGCTGAGTCATGGTTGTTTAATAGTTTATAAGATTCCGTTGTGCATATGATTTCTGCGTCGGGTCACCAACTTGTGGGGGTCGCCTGGCCTTTTTTTTGGGAACATGCTTCCTCCACAAATAATAAAAATAAAAATAAGAAATCTTATGTGCAACACAAATGGAGGTTTATTTCCGGAATAGAAATAACAAACGATAACAAGTTAAAACATAGTTCTCAATATTTCAGTCTTTTTTTTGAGTTCATATGAAAGATGGAGAGTCTCTTTTTTGTGTTCTTTGAATGTTCAAATTTGTAACATTGACAATATTAATGTTCGTCTGTTAAAAGAGAGTATTAATGCGCGGAGCAGTGGAAATGAAATAATTGATGTTTGCACGCGTGGTAAGTCCATATGAGAAAGCGTTGAATGAGTCGGAAGAGTTTAAAGAGACGAAAGAATGCTCGAAAGGCTGAGAGACTAAAGAGATAGATTTTGTGTTTGTGCATGTTTATATTCGATTTGATCGGCTCCAAACGAGCTCTAGAAAATCAGTTTTAAAATGTGTCCTAGGAGGAATTCCATTGGATGGAAGACATCACATGGGGTGCTTTCAACTAGGTCCGCACCTTTGGTATATAAAGGTCACGCCGGAATTTGCATGGGTGTCATTTTTCATTTTTTTAACGCGCCAAAACAATCAATTGCACTGCACGCCTAAATTGTATTTAACGATTTTAAATTTGAATATTAAACTGTGCCAACTGGCACAAGACTCCTCGGGCGCCAGGACTCTTGCAACATTATTCGCCAGCTGTCATCCGTGTTCTGTGAAAGAGGTGCGCCCGATGAAGTCCTGACGGACAATGACCCAGCCTTTTGCAGCCATCAGATGAGGCAGTTCTAACAAGAATGGGGTGTGCGGCTGTGGCTGCGGCTTAGATGCGCTTATGTGCCTTCTGGCAATGGTATAGCTGAGAGAAGCCATCGCAGCATCAAAACAATTGCAGCCAGGAAGCAGTGCACCATCGCAGAAGCTGTGTACTGGTATAATCTCATGCCAAAGGATGGCGTCTCTCCAGGAACGGCGCCTGCAAACGCAATCTATCAGTACCGTGTCCGAGAAAAAGGAATCCACCCCGATACAACTGTGGCCACTGAGATAGAACGGAATCGATATGCCAAAGGGGATGCTGTCTGGGTGAAGCTGCCAGGAAACCGATGTACTGACAAGTATAAACGAGGCACAGTGACCGATGTGGTGAGTCAGCAGTGTGTCCAGGTTGATGGCGTACCTCGTCACATTAGGGACCTACGGCCGGCGACACATGTACCACCTCCAGTGAACGATGAGAGTGATTCTGACTCTGAGACGAGTGGGCCATCGCTTTGGTTTGCACCATCCCTATCAAGCAGTGACTCTGATATCAGTAACCTCCACGGAGATGAAGCCTTCCCCGACCATCAGGCGGTGGATGAGAGCGCACGCGAAGACGAGAGCAGCACTGTCCCCCTTCGTATAAGCACCCGATAGTGGCGATCACCACCCCCCTGTTGTCTCTGTGATCGTGAGATCAGGGGGGAGTGTGGAGAAAGTGGCTACTAAGAATCAAGATGGCGCCCGCATGCGTTTATGTGGAAAAAAGTCTCGTGGAATCTCGGGGAATCTCGGAGAATCTCGTACCCTGATTCCATAAATAACGAGAAGAAAAAAGCGGGAAGAGAGACGAGTTTGAGTCACAAAAACGAACGGACGTGTGTAAAAGAAGAGGTAGAAGAAAAGAGTGTGGTGAACGAAACAAACAACGACTCGGTTGAAAGTAGAGTTGTAACGAACACATATTAACCCCCAAAAATGCGAGTTTGGAGTTTTTTCACTTTCGTTTCTCAGCCATTTAATCGACAAAGAAGGTATCCGTCCCCTTCCAGAGAAAGTCGAATCTATAGTCGATTACCAAGCTCCCACTTCACTTCGTAAACTTCGAGAGTTCCTCGGTTTAATTAATTTCTATCGACGTTTCGTGCCCCATTGTGCTGAAATCGTGCAGCCATTAACCAACATACTCAGAAATAAAAACAAAAAAAATGAGACGATTACATTAAGCGAAACGGAATTACGTTCCTTTGATAAGGTCAAGCAGGCATTAACAGAAGCGACAATGTTGGGGTTTCCCCGTCCAGATGCACCCCTAGCTTATTCCGTCAATGCATCCGACGTTGGCATTGGAGGTGTACTGCAATAATTAGTGAATAATACTTGGCAACCACTAGCTTTTTTCTCAAGGCGTCTTTAGCATGCTGAAACCAAATACAGCACTTTCAGCAGGGAACTTTTGGCTGCATACTGCGCAGTTAAACACTTTCGTTACATGGAAGGATCCACTTTCATGCTTTTTACGGATCACAAGCTGTTATCGCATGCTTTGCTTGCCAAGTCCGGAAAACACTCACCCAGGGAAGCTCGCCATTTGGATTTCATATCACAATTTACTGCGGATATCAAGTATATCAGAGGGAAGGAGAACATAGTTGCAGATGCATTGTCGAGAATGCACATCGATGCCATTCAAGCGATTGACGAGATCGACCTCCACCAGATCGCCATCGACCAACGGGATGACGAAGAACTAAATCGCTTACGTCACTCCGAAAATCTAACTTTCAAGCAAGTCCCAGTACCTTGTTCCAACGAGACGATATGGTGCGATGTTTCGAACGGTCATGAACGCCCCTATGTACCCCTTAAGCATAGGCGAGCTGTCTTCTTTCAATTACACAACTTGTCACATCCTGGCATTCATTCCACGCAGAAGCTGGTGACTTCTCGTTTCATCTGGACAGCCATTAACCAAGACGTTTGCGAATGGACCAAGAGTTGTGTCCCTTGCCAGAAATCGAAAGTACAGAGGCATATTAAAAGTCCCCTTGCTACCTTCGCAACCCCTGAGGCACGATTTCAACACGTTCACATAGATTTAGTGGGTCCACTCCCACATTCGAAAAACTGTACATACTTATTGACTTGGATCGACAGATTCTCTAGATGGCCTGAAGCCATCCCCATCGCAGATATTTCCGCAGAAACTGTTGCCCGAGCCCTGGTTACACAACCGATAGGGGCAGACAATTCGATTCCTATCTTTTTTCTGAGTTGTCTCGCCTACTGGGAAGCAAACACATAAGGACTACCTCGTACCACTCGGCGGCAAATGGCATGATCAAGCGTCTGCACCGTCAGTTGAAAGCAGCTATTAGAGCACATTCCGACCCTAACAGGTGGACAGAGTACCTCCCCTTCATTCTATTAGGCATCAGATCCACCATAAAAGCAGATATTGGCTTTACGTCTGCCGAAATGATTTACGGAACAACGCTGACTCTCCCTGGACAGATGGTCGCACCGACCACTCCTACACGCATGCCTGACCCAACAAGTTATACCTCTCGTGTGAGGGAATACTTGGCGAAACCTTTTAACGTTGCCCCGAGAACACAGAACACACGCACTCATGTCCCCAAAGACATACAATCGTGAACTCATGTGTTTGTTCGGAGCGATGGAGGCACAGCTCAACTGCAAACACCGTATTCCGGTCCCTTTAAGGTATTGAAACGCTACTCAAAGTTCTTCGTTATCGACATTGATGGAAGACGAGATACAGTCAGTGTTGATTGCCTGAAGAAAGCTATTCTGGATGACGATGTGCTAGCACGCAAACGGACACAAAACACTGCAGTTCAGAACGGAAACTTCGATTCACCAGTAATTACAACTTCTACCAGATCGGGCAGATCAGTGCAACGTCCTCACCGATTTGCTGTGTATACCCAGTGACTTTTCCACTTTCTTTTGTTCGACATACTGTCTAGTAGGGGGGTATGTAGCGTCTACCCCGGAACTAATTTTGACAGTGACATTGAACATTTACCGGAGAGCTCCAAAAAAAGACAAAAAAAAGCCGTGGCGCTAAATTTGAGGAGTTTCTCGCTCTCTTTTTGCTCGCGAACACCGGAGGAGTAATACGCATTACTGCCACGCTCTGTCGCTCGTGCGCGACACACCCTTTGCCGGTTCCAATGGTGAAACCACACAAAAAAAAAAGAAAAACATTCTTCTTATCTATTCACTCCGCTCCTTACCCGAACGGCTTTTCTAAAGAAAATTAATTTATCGTTTCTTTCCAACTTAACGCCAGTCGAGAAGGATTTCTTCTTCTTTTTTTTCGGACTCAAAATAAACACGAGTGTGATACACCAGGGCAAATAAATTTACACCTCTTATAACAAGCCAGGTCTGATTATTTGTTTTTAATTAATTTTTCTAAATATTTGTTTTCTTATTAATGTTTTTGAAAAATTAATTTTAAGTGAGCTGTTTGTTGTTTTGCCCAGCGAGCACCTCACTTCACTGGGAATATCCAAGTTCACCATGGGAGAGAATCCACTTAGATTATGTGGGTCCATTTTTGGGGCACATGTTTTTGATAGTAGTGGATGCTCATTCAAAGTGGACTGAAATATGCATAATGAAATCATCTTCTGCTATGAGCACAATTGAGAAATTGAGAGGGAGCTTCGCAACACATGGACTGCCAGTATTAATCGTGAGTGACAATGATCCCTGTTTTACAAGTGAAGAATTCAAAACATTCATGAATGCCAATGGAATTCGGCACATTTTCACAGCTCCTTACCATCCTTCCTCAAATGGTCAAGCCGAATGCAAGTGTACGTACCTTCAAGGAAGCACTTAAAAGGATGGAAACGGACTCCAAGGCAACACTTGAAACCAAAGTGAACAGATTTTTATTCACTTATAGGGTAACTCCCACCTCATCAACTGGGGTTTCTCCTGCTGAGCTGATGTTCAAACGACAGTTAAGAACGGCGTTTCATTTGGCAAAGCCAGATGCATACAGGGCTCTGAATGTGAAAAATAAAATGGAAAGGGGGGGGGCAAAGTAATGGTACCACTCCGTGAATTTAAAGTAGCCAATCCTGTACTTGTGCGTAACTATGGATCTACTCAACGATGGATTGAAGGTACCATTACCAGACAGTTGGGAGCAGTGAGTTTTGAAGTGGAAACCGGTAGAGGGCTAGTAAGGAAACATGCGGACCAGCTTGTGAAACTCCCATCACTGGCAGCAGTGAAACTACCACCTGAGATACAAGCAGATAACACTGCAGAGAATTTTGAGAATTCCGGCACACCTGAAGTTCCCGAGGAAAGTTTAGTACCTGAGAGCAGGCAGATGGAAGAAGTTGCAGTTGTGACATTGAACATTCACCGGAGAGCTCCAAAAAAAGACAAAAAAAAGCAGTGGTAGGAAAATCGACATCACCATCCTCTCGCAGGTCAGGACATATTCGGAGACCACCAAAAAAATTTGAAGACTGTTTGTGATCCGGAGTAAGATTGAAGGGATGTAATATATTCGACAGAGTTATCTCCCTTACACTCCAATGAAACTATTGATGCTCTTTATCACTAGAGAGTGTAACAGTCTTTTACAGTGTTTTTTGTAAATAAAGTGAGCGTGCAATGGCCATTTTGTTTCGGCACGTACTAACAGCTCATTCATGTTCATTTTGTCTTGCATGTTGTTATTCATGTGCAGTGTTAATGTTGATACATTTTAGGCTTTATGTAGATTAAGCGACTGATAGCTTTTTTAATCAAAAGCAAAGCTACGTTCGTCCCGTTCCTATTTTCAGAGTAGATATGACCAGCTTGTTATGGATTCTTGAGATAATGCAGGCATAACCCATGATTTAAGCTAGTTATTTCCATAATTGTATATTTAAAATTTCTTCCTTAGAAACAAAACTTTAGATTATCTTAAATTCTATTTGCCCAAAGAATTTTTTTTTTCTTTTGTTGTTGGGAGAATGCTGAAACTTTAATGAAGAAATAATTTTTAATGTATATATATATATATATATATATATATATATATATATATATATATATATATTATACACATATTCAACATCTTGACATTTAGTGAAAGGGAAGCACTCTTTGACAGGCCTTTTTCAGGCCACTTGTCTCTTTCCCCTTCCATCATCATCATCATTGTCATAATTCCTTTCCGGTGGTCTCCTCCTCTGCCCCTATGGAGCGAGAAGGTGATGAAGGAAGGATCTTTGCCCGCTTTCGTCAATTCGAGTATAGCCAGCCTTAGAAGTGGAAGCTAGCTTTGCTCTCCGTCAAAAAATGTTTTGCCGTTAAATATAATGTTCCTGATTTTTTTCTTTAGAGAAAGACGTTTGTTTGGAATTCCATTGATAGTTACTAAACTTTCAACGTAATTTCATTCCGAGTTATTATCAGGTGACAGGGCCTTACCAATTGGAAAATTATTCTCAAAAAGGCCAACAGTAGAAACCGGTTGTGTTTTGGGTAGTTTTTCTGTAAAAGACAGAAATTAATTTCGCCAGCCTGACTGACAAGAAGACGAGCAGATTATTAGCACATGTGACCCCCAAAAGAGATCATCTTGGAAGACAGTTCAATCGAAGTTTCCTTCATAGAACATTTTTATTTTAGATGAAAAAAAACATTACTATCAGATATGTAGTAAAAATTTAGAAGGCTGTTACAATGCAAGGAATGAAATATAGTCATTGTTGGTAAAAGTAGACGAGAACAAGTGGCGATTTACAAATCAATAAGTACATACATATATGTTTATATATACATATATTTATTCAATTGTATATGTATATATAAACATATTGATTTGTAAATCGCCACTTATTGATTTGTAAATCGCCACTTGTTCTCGTCTTCTCTTACCAACAATGACTATATTTCATTCCTCGCATTGTGACAGCCTTCTAAATCTCTTTTACACACCTATCCCACACAATGCTTCAAGCAAACTATACATCAATCCTATTACTATCAGAATTTATCCTTTGTAAGGAAGACACAACATTCTGGACTCTATCTGGGAATACAGACGTAAAAATTATTTTATTTGTACCCATAAAGCCTACCAAAACGGCTTTATGGTTTTCTTTAATCTCCTTTGAATTTAAAGGAATCTGACCCTTCACAAAGGAAAAATATTAAAAAAGTGACTTTGTGGTTCCCATTCAAGGAAAAAAACATTTTGTTAAAAGAAAGACCGCACTTAAAAGAAGGACTAAAAAGAACTATTTTCTATTTTTTGTATGTTCTTTTTCAGCCTTTCAAGTAAGAAATGTTGTTTTCTTGTAGTTGTTTTTTATTTTAAATTTTTCTTTAAGGGTTTTTTAAATCCTAGATCGGGAAAATAAAAGCAACCATAACATTTTATTTGAATAAAATTAGGATCATTTTAATCACATTTTGGGTTTTTAATTCATTTGCTCATTTCTTTAGCCATGTTACCATGGAAAACGGATTTTGATAACGTTTCCAAAATTCTGTCAAAATATAAAAATATATGTGTGTAAGAATAAAGAAAAAAAACATCGAAATTCAGCAAAGGTTTGTCCAAACAAATTATTTTATATTCTATCTGGTCACGGAAAAATGTGAGATTCTCACACGTTTAACTCTAAGACAGTGGCAAAAATAAAACAGTATAACAAAGGCCTACCTTAAAATTCAATACAAATTTTATTAGTTTCTCAGTTGCAAAAAAAGGAATGCTCTTTTTGCCACTGAAATAGAGTTGGTATCACCCTCGAAAGGTCTTTTATCTTCAACAGGAACTGGATACAGGTTCATCTATCTTCAAAGATTGGTGATTATAACCGTTTGGAAGGGTTGGTATGATGCCTTCTGTAGATGGGTTCGATTTTTGATCACAATCATCATCAAGAAGTTCATAAATAAAGTTCATGAACTGAATTATTATTATTAACAGGTCTTAAGTTCTGACCTTAAAAGAAGTCTCTGTTGGACATATAACTCATGAATACTGATTTTAAGATTTAATGAGATGCTTTTTTTCAAACAATATTACCTTCACTATTATCAGTGATTTTTTTTTCTTAAAGAGGCTGGGCCCTTTTTATAATCAATAGATTTAAGGTTAGACCCGATCATCATATTGGGTTTTTTAGTTACTTCGCTTAGGAAGAAAAGGAAATGAAGGAACGAGAGATACTGTTAACAAGAGAAACTATTCTTTGTTTTTTAATTTACCCCTTCCTCCTCTTTTTTTTTTATTGATTTAAGGCGATCATTTTAGCAAGAACCAAATAAATAAATGAATATCAGCATCTTGAAAACTTAGAATTAAAACAGCATAAAATTTTATTTTTTGTGACATTTTATCCACACAATTCGGACAAAGCCACTCACCCATGGTCTCCTGCTGACTAACCCCGACACAACTGAAATGATACCATGTATCACATGAGTCACAGCACATCATGGGCGCTGATCCGTCATTAATGACTGAACAAGCCAGGCAGAAGAAGGGGTTCCCTTCTTCCACAAATTCTACTCGGGCAGATTCAGAATCACCTTTTACTTCCAAGGGAAAAATATGCTTTAGTGATTGGAATTGCTCACACCCTTCCCTCAATACCCAGGTCGAGCAAACTTTACCATTATTACCAACAATTAGTCTAAGTATTTTGTCTAAACTCCAGGAGGGTCAAGACTTATTCAGAGATTTCATAAGCACAATCTCGCCTATGGACACCTTCGGGGGACAGTCATCCCTTATATTAGTATCGACTACCCTAAGCAATAACAAATAGTCGTTATGCCAAATACTTTTAAATTTGTTAATAAATTTGTTCCTCAGTTCAAGAGAATGTAGAAGTGCAGTTCTGTTAGGTGTATCTGGACACAGCTCTTCTGTTGACAACAGCCTGCTTCTCCTCAGCAAAAGTACAGAGCACAGCCTTTGAATCACCAATAGTGGACTGGTGGATATATTATATATATCCCCCAGTCGTACAAAATATGAGAAATGATTTGAATTGGGAAAGGAAAAATGAATTGCTTTAAGGAAGGAACGAACAACGCATTTACTTGAATTAAACGAACTAGGGTTTATTTTGTGAAGAAACAAGTGAAAGAAAAGGGTACAACACGTGTTCATGTCCGCGTTTGTCTCTCGCTGTTTACTGGTGAGGAGGAAAATCTGTTGTAGTATAGAGAGAGAGAAAATGAGAAAATGTCAATCGAGGCCATGGAGAGAGAAAGCATATAAAGTGTACATACCGTCTGTTAGCTCGTGCCCCATACATAGTCGCAGGGGATGTGACGCGAGCGAGCATGCGCCTCCTGAAAGGGAGGCGGCTGGTTAGCCGAACCTCTCAGCTCGAGAGCTGGTCTGAAAAAGGAAGATGCTGCTTATTGCTCTTGCTTTTATACTTGTTTCCGGTGGTCTTTTGCGCATGTGTGGATTTCCTTTGAAAGGGGAAGTGACGTTGTCCTTGTGTGTGTACGTGTGTGTGAGTATATGTGCGTACGTTAGCGTGTGTGTGTATACATGTGAATGTGAGTGTATATACGCGAACGTGAATATATGTACGTGTGTGGACGTGCGCACGTATATTTGTGTGCGCGTATGTATATGACAAGTAATATAGCTTGAGATGTGAACGCATATTTTTGTGTGAGACTAGCAAAGGCTCCCACAACCTTGTTTAGGATGACAGACAAGATCACCTGGATACACTCGAGGTTGAAACTCTAGCACATGATAGACTTCATCATCATCTGCCAACAAGACATCAGTGACGTCCATGTGACCTGTGCCATGAAAAGAGCTGAGTGCTAGACTGATCACAGAACAAGTCTTACATAAAGTGGCTGTGAATGACCCGCACAAGAAATTGATGGACAGACTAAAATGGTGAGGCTCATAGAGCTGCTTCCAATTGTGAAGAGGCTCGATGCAAGAAGCTCACTGCTGCCAGAGAGCAGTTTCCCCAACAACTGACTTCCAGCGCCCCCCCCCTGTTCCAGACTATGTGGCTTTAGGCTGGGACTGCAGAGCCACTTCTGTATTCATAGATGAGATGCAAAATGATAACGTCATCATCTGATTCGATGGACAATCAACACATTTATCCCCCTCAGTATGCACACTGCAGCAAAGTTAGGCATGAGGTCAATTCATAAGAGCAAATACAGCTCCTCCCACCAAGCGGGTGCAAAATTTGTTCTAATCAAATCCGTTGGCCATAACTGGTATAGCTGCTCCAAGCGATCGTTGATAAACCAACCAATCCTCTCTGAATGAAAGGTAAATGGCTTCTTAGGACCGAATAGAAGAACCATACTTTGCTTCGATCAAAATGTGAAGCCCAGCAAGGATATATATTTAATAGCAAAGTGAATGAAAATAAATGAAATTTCCTTTGACTCTCTCTTTATTTTAAAAGGTTAAAAAAAAAAATCACCTGCAAGTTTCTAAAGTAAAACAGCAAAACTGTGTTCAGTGTAAATGGACTTTGAGTCTGTTTGCGTTCGAGGCTGGGGTTGAGCATACCGATAGGATGATACCGGTATTTCTATTCCCAGCCTTCCTCTTTTTACTTGGAAAAATAGATTCCCCAACATTGATTTGACTAACTTTGCCACTTAGCGTGTAGGAGGGTGGGGGTGCAAATAAATACAAGCATTTTTAGAAGTAATCATCACGGAAATAGTTTCTAGTGTTATTGAGACATGCTACCTTTTTTTTTTTTTTTTCCCCCGTATCCACTGCTTCTAAATCACCCGCCGCTTCTTGTCTCTTCCTAGCAACCGTCATATCACTTACTACTACTATTACGAAGCTCTTATGTAAAACCGAATGAATCTGAAGAATAAACGCTTTCCAGCAATCTCGCCAATTTTACTATTATTAATTCTTAATCTGATAAAGTAATCTGATATATTTAAAAAGAACTAAAACGTGTCACGTTGATGACGGCTGTCATTTACCGTCTTGTGACGATCATCATACAGGGACAAAAAATGCCAGCATTCTTTGCGAAGAACCAAAACATTAAGAAAATATTCAATTATTTCGGCATCATTTCTAAAAAAAAAATGAGTATTTAATGTTTAGTTAGTAATTATGATACCAAAAATGTACTTAACAAAATTTAACATTTTAAAATAGATTTAAAAAAAAAAAAAAAAAAAACTACTTTTCATCCGAAATTTATTTGAGCCAGCTAAAATTACGTTGAATCCATTAAACGGTTTTAACTTTATTTTTCGGTTTAAAAAGCGCAACATTTTGGCTATTTTTTTAATTTAAATTATTTGCAAAATCTGAAAACCAAAAAGGGATGTTTTATGATTATTTTTATTTGTAGAAAAAAAATGATTCAAAATTGTTAATTCTATTTCGAAATCATTTTTTAAAAATATTTCTAAATTTCTAGTTGGTAAAAAACAATGAGGTTTTTAATAAGTAAAAAAAAACTAACTCCCTTTTTCTTTTTTGATTTATTCGAATCTATTTTATTATTTGCATAAAATATTTTTTAAATTAAAAAATGACCTATAAACTATTTCTTATGTAAGATTTTACTATTATTATTTTGATAAAATATTTTTATTCATTTTTTTTTTTTTTTTTTTTGCCAAATTATCCTTTTTAATGTTATTGAAAATAAAATAGTTAGTAATTTTTATTTAAAAATTAAATTATCTTTATTTTGGAAATTCTTTATTAATCCAATTTTAATAGATAACAATATATTTTCTTTTCTTTTATAAGTCTGCCGAAATATCTTAATCTAAAAGAAAAACTACAAACTAATTCAAATCGGCAACGTAGCTTTATTTAAACGTTTAAAGAGAGACACAAGTAAAACGAAATAATTAAAAAAAAAAAAAAACACTGAACCAAGAAAGTACAACATGGCGTTGTTGCGTTCCGTATCTTTCAAGTTTGTTTGCGCCTCTTGTACTTTTCTTCATCTGGTAAGTAAACAAAATGTTTTATTTATATATACAAATTAACTAATGGATTACCATAATGTCTCAGTAAAATACTGTTACACCGAAAACGATCATACAAAATGAAAGTTGAGTTCTTGAAACAGAAAACGGAGATCACTGATTTTTATTTACATTGTTGACGTGTATCTTTTTTATTTGTACATTGTTGCTTTTTCTTTCTTGTTTGTATTTTAAGTTAATTTATTGTTTATATCATTTTTTTTTTATAACCTACGTTTTATTTTTTGTAGGAATTTTTGTAGATATTTGGAATATTTGTGTGTGGCAAACAAAACATTGTAGTCGCATTAAACTCTGTAAGTTTCACACTCCACCCTGGTCGTATGATTGATTACACAAGTAACAGTAAGGGACAGTTATTTATCCTAGCACTCCATTAGAATGAGATAGCAGTCACCCCCTCTCCCAATTGTCAAACATATTTAGGTATGCATGCATCATTGTGAAATGAGGCAGCAAAGCTCGGTCCTGTTTCTCTTCTACTCTTAAACAAGGTGCTAATGCTACTTGCATTGAAGTCTGGTTCGCATGATCCATTATTCTTTAATGCGGTGTCACCATTATTGTCCATTGGAAATGCTGAACTGAGCAATAGATGCATTGCATGTCTCCTCGTGCCAAAGCATGCCCTCAATGACTGTCAACTGTGAATTTGGTACTGTGGCTGTTTCTAAATTTTGAAAAACTTGTGTAGGTTCTCAACTGATTAGTGTTAAAAAGTGGCAATCGTTGTAGTGAGTGTTATCAATGCTGAGTTGAAACTGCGTCCCCCTTTTTGTACCATGCCAAGATCCCTTGGTAACTGACGGGTTCACAACATAAATTCTGTTCATTTGAATCTAGCATGAATGCAGCAAATTGGCTGGTGCAGACAAAGACATCTGCCATAACAGAATCACTCTTTCATGTAACAAGTCATCTTACTGTACAATGACACCTCTTTACAATACTATTTCCAAATGGTCTGTAATACAGCCTGTGTAAAATTCCATTCATGAATTGTTGACTGCAGAAACTACTATCATTATTGGCAGGAGCTTGGCTGAGAGGTTAGATTTGATGTGATCTCTCTGGCTTTGAAAATGGCTCTTGATACTGATGGAGCCATCATTAATGACGCAAACGCATGTTAACAGTGGCCCAGAAAAGAACACACTGTTAATATGTTGAGAATACTTGTACTCAAGTGAAAAGACAAGGTTTTATACATAAAACTCCCTTTGCATATATGACCAATTGTTGTAAGTAAAACAAATACTGTATATCCTTTAAATAAGGTTTTTATTAGCACAAAAGAACGATATGTCGGGTCCGACGTCAACACTATAAAGTAACATGGCGGACACTACTAGAGTAGTATACGGAGCTAGTGCTTCGTCAGGGAGAGTGCTATTGGGAAGTTTTGTATCCATACGAAACACAATACAACATTCTCCCCTCCATTAAATTAGAAAGTTCCTGCCGTGGGTGGAAAGTTCATTCAAGGTGGGTTGATCACAACCAATGCAAGGAATGTAGTTTAATAGTTCAGGTTCGCAATGTTATAACTCACTAATTCAGCCAGCACAAGGAGTGCAATTTAATAGTTCTGATGCGGAAAATAAATTTAATCAAGATTCACTTAACTCTATAATCAAAAATTCAACTTATCTGGTGGTCTTCTACTACGTTTCTGACCGTCGCAAAACAGGTGGTTCTACAGGTGGGGGTGAATTTTCCTCTTGCTGATCTGCTGGTGTATCATTCCAGTTTTCCGAGTAATGTGAGTGATCGGTGAATTGAAAGTCTTTCAATGGGGCCAAGTCATGTGTAGATACAGTCATCTGCCTACTCTCGTTAGATCGAACAAAGGCATAATGGGGGTTAGCATCTAGAAGTTCAACCTTATCAACCAGAGGTTCATGTTTAGTTAACCAGTTGTGTCTCCGCATTAAAACAAAACCAGATTCAGTCATCCAAGATGGTACTGCTGTCCCGGACACTGATCTTCTTGGGTGTTTAAACAGGCGCTCATGAGGTGTCTCATTTGTGGCTGTGGATATTAAAAATGGAATGGAGGGAGTCTGCTAAAACCTCTTCTCGGTGTTCAGTTGTAGTAAAAAAATCAAAAAAAAAAAAAAAAAATCGTGCAAACCTTTTACGCCCGCTTCAGAGAGTGAAAGAAGAAAGAAGAAGAAGAGAATGGCCACTGCGTCTATTTATAGACTAGAGATCATGGGAAGAGTATGCAAATAACTTTGGACGGTTTTGTCCTATAAAAAGCCTGTATTTGGGAGAGAGGGTGTCTTTTTTGTTTGGCAGAAGCAATTGCTGTCAGAAGTGCATTGGACTGCAGGATTGAAGAGTGAAGATTGAGTTGTGGGGTCATTGTATTTAACCACAAGCTATTCCGACCAAGAACAGATCATGGAATCTGGGATGTTGAGATTGGGAAAAGATGTGATACCACCTTTTAGTGGAGAAGGTGATGTAGTCGGATGGATAAAGAAAGTAAAACTGGTGTGCCAGACCTTGCCAGTTTTATTCCACTTTTTTTGCAGGGAGATGCACTCGCTCTCTATCTTGAGATGAATAATGCAGAACAAGAAGGTGCAGAACTGATAGAGATGAGACTCGTGACCGCCTTCACTGAGGAGCCTTTTGAGGCATACGAAAAACTGCAATGATTCAAGTGGGCAGGAGAATCGGTGGATGTTTATGCTAATAAAATCAAAAGATTGGCTGGACTGGCGGGATATCTGGGAAGAGGGCTGGAACATAAAGCCAAACTGGCATTCATAACTGGATTCCCAGACGATGTATCTGTGGCATTACAGCAGCTACCGAACATAGAGAGAATGGATGTCAGCAAACTGATACCGACTGCACGGCTTTTAGTCAGCAAAAGGGTCGTAGAAACTCGGACATTGGCCGTAAGTGCGCAAACTAATGAGACTAATAAGGGAAAGAAAGAATCAAGCCTTCAGTGCTTTAGATGTCAAGGACCGCACCTAAAAAAAGATTGCACAGAGATCCCTAGGGCCAGGGCAACATGCTACAATTGTGGAAAATTTGGCCACATTGCGAGATATTGTCCTCAGATTCAGGGAAACGGGCAAGGGGGAGCTTCTGCGCCGCAAGCTACCCTAGCAATGAAATGAAGGCGCGATACTGGCCTCTTCCTATAATAGAAGTAGAGGTGAATGATTCTGTAATGACTGCACTTGTCGATACTGGGTGCACCACTACTTTAATCAATTCCAAACTTTTGAAGGGATATGGAAGGAGTGGTACAGTGAAAGCAGTTGATGGGAGGAATATAGAATGTAAAGGAGCCAGACAAGTGGAGATAAAAGTCTGTGGAATGCACGTAAAGGTGAGGGCAATCTTGATGAATCACATCGTTGATGGGATCGACGTCATAATTGGAATGGACGTGATTAATGAGTTGGGAGGTGTAACTATAAAGAAAGCCAAAGTGAAGTTTGGAGATATACAATGTGCCGAATGTTTGCAAAAATCGAGGATAAAGACTTTGAAGCAAACTTCGATGGAGATAAATGGACAGTAAGATGGACATGGAAGGGAGAGCCTCCAGTATTGCAGAACAAAGTCCAATATTATAAAAACTCTCTGGAAGGCGATAAGAAATTAGAATTCGAGAAAGAGGTGGAAAGATGGATATCGGATGGTATTCTGTTACCATGGAAAAGAGAAAGAAAAGGCGTGTTGCCATTGATGGCAGTATTTCAGGCCACAAAAAGGAAAGTTAGGCCAGTGTTCGACTTTCGTGAGTTGAACCGTTTTGTGGCGTGTCATACAGGGAGCGATATAATAGATGTATGTGATGAAAAGATAAAGTGGAGACAGTTGGTAGGAGGGACCGCAATAGTGGACCTTAAGTCTGCCTACCTGCAACTACATATGGCAAAGGAACTATGGCAGTACCAGCTGGTCTGTTATAAAGGAAAAACCTATTGCCTAACACGATTAGGATTCGGACTTAATGTCGCACCAAAGATTATGGCAGCCATTTTAAAAACAGTATTAAAGAAAGGAAGTAGGACGAAAGAGGCCACTGATTCATACATTGATGATATAATGGTAGACGTAACGAAAATATCGACACAGGAAGTTGTGGAACATTTGAAGGGGTTTGGGTTAGCAGCAAAATCTCCGGAATCCCTGGACGGAGGAGCGGCACTGGGCCTTAAGCTTATGAAAAATAAGATGGGTGCACTAATGTTCAGGAGAGGCAACGAGATCCCAGAGATAGGAGGAGAAATTAGTAGGTGGGAGCTATTTTCGATCTGTGGTAAATTATTGGGGCACTATCCAATTGCTGGATGGCTGCGATTAGCATGCAGTTATGTGAAAAGAAGAGCAAATGGAATGGATTGGGAAGAAAAAGTTGATTGCAGAACCATGAAAGTGATGCAGGAGGTTCTAGCTGAGGTGAAAAAAGAAGACCCTGTTAATGGCGCTTGGCACATACCTGAAGTGAGCACAGGAGTCGTGTGGTGTGATGCAAGCAATGTTGCAACTGGCGTGGTTGTCGAGATTGGCGGTGTGGTGGCGGAAGATGCAACTTGGCTGAGGAAAAGTGATGACTTTAATCACATTAACATAGCTGAATTAGATGCTGTTCTAAAGGGTGTCAATTTAGCTATCAAATGGAGACTGACAAATATTGAAATAAGAACTGATTCAGCCACTGTACTCAGTTGGGTGAACTCTACTGTGGAGGAGAGTGGCAGAATACGAACAAAGGGTGCCGGAGAAGTAATAATAAAGCGGAGATTAGGGATGCTTAGAGAGTTGATGTCTGAATTGAAACTGCAAATAAAAGCAGTGTTTGTGCCTTCTGAAAGAAACAAGGCAGATGCGCTAACACGGATAAAAAAACAGTGGTTAATTGAGAAAGAGGAGGCGCAGATATGCTGTCTTGGAATTGGAGAAATTAAAGAGTTGCATGACATGCATCACATGGGAGTGGAGAGAACATTATATTTGGTGAGGCAAGTGGATCCGAATGTAAAACGGGAAGAAATTCAGATGATAGTAAAGAACTGTGTTCGGTGTCAATCGATCGATCCTGCCTCAAATATATATAATCCTGGGGAAATTGGAGTTTTAACGAACTGGACGAGACTAGCTATTGACATAGCTCACTACCGAGGGGGAGCGTACTTATCAATAATTGATTGTGGGCCAAGTAGACTGGCGATATGGAAGGAACTGCGAGTGGAAGCCGCATCTGCAGTTGCAACTGAATTAGAAAAGGTGATGCTTGAACGAGGTCTAGTAAGGGAGGTGATAATGGACAACGGCACTGTTTTTCGCTCAGAAATCTTTCAGACGATGCTAAAAAAATGGAAGATTAAAAGTTATTACAGGGCAGCCTACAGACCTGGAGGAAATGGCATTGTGGAGCGACATCATCGGACCATGAAAGCAATAGCTGAGAGAGGAAGAATATCGCCTGAAGAGGCCACATTTTGGTACAACATGTCCCCTAAGGTCGGGCAAAGAGATGACACAGTACCACATAGAGCAATCTTTAATTACGAATGGAAACATCCTAGAGACATGTCACCGGAAATTAATGATCAAGGACCAGCCAGAATCCAAATAGGAGAAGTTTGGGTGAAACCGCCTAATGTCCGATGCACAACGCAGTGGGGAAGAGGAGTGATAACAGGAGTGCAATCCCCAAACAACTTAAGTGTCAATGGAATGCCATGACATGTTTTAGATTTAAGACGTGTGGTCCATTTAGGTGATGAGGATGGTGGTACTGAGGCAGGGAGTGATGAAGATGAACCGGTGCCGATGCAGAGACCGTAAAGAGAACGCAATGCGCCGATATGGACACGGGATTATGAGATGTGAATGATCTTTAGATCATGGGGGCGTGTAGTAAAAAAAAAAAAAAAAAAAAATCGTGCAAACCTTTTACCACTGGCAACGCCCGCTTCAGAGAGTGAAAGAAGAAGAAGAGAATGGCCACTGCGTCTATTTATAGACTAGAGATCATGGGAAGAGTATGCAAATAACTTTGGACGGTTTTGTCCTATAAAAAGCCTGTATTTGGGAGAGAGGGTGTCTTTTTTGTTTGGCAGAAGCAATTGCTGTCAGAAGTGCATTGGACTGCAGGATTGAAGAGTGAAGATTGAGTTGTGGGGTCATTGTATTTAACCACACCTTTGTCTTCCAATGCTAATCAAATAGTTTTTCACTGTTCCATTCATTCGCTCCACTTGACCATTTCCCTGCGGGTGATATGGAGTGCTGTAGCTGGTGGAGATCCCTTTGCCGTGCATATAATTCTTGTACTCAGCACTCTTGAAACAACTCCCGTTATCTGAATGAACTTGGCTGGGCATGCCAAATATAGAAAACAGGTGGGAGCAAGATTGCAGTACACTATGGGTACTTGTGTCTTTGCAAGGGTATACAAATGGGAAGCGGCTGTATTCATCAACTAATACCAATATATACTTATTTGGGGTAGATGAAGGTAGGGGTCCTTTAAAATCAAGGTTCAACCTCTCAAAAGGTTGAGTTGATTTGATTAAATTCCCATCAACAGGGTGGAAAAATCTTGATTTGCACTTGTTACAAACAATACAGTCCTTTTTCATCTGCCAAATATCCTCAAGAGAGTAAGGGAGGTTTCTACTCCTTATGAAGACCATCATCCTTGTAATCTCAGGATGGCACAAGGATTGATACAAATTGAAGAGATTGTTGCTACTATTCACATTAGCGCAAGAAGCATGTGTCAATATGTCAGCTACAAGATTATTCTCACCAGGGCGATAGATAATGTCGAAATTGAAGCATGAAAGCTCCAATCTCCAACAGAGCAATTTATTGTTTTTTATTCGACTATGGTGATTTTGGTCGTAAACAAATTTTACTGATTTCTGATCAGTAATAAGTTTGAAGTGCTTCCCCAAGAGGTAACGACGCCAATATCTAACTGCTTCTATAATGACAGCTGCTTCCTTTTCAACAGCTGGATGGTTTAGTTCAGAGCCGTGTAGAGTTCGTGAGAAAAAAAACAACTGGTCTACCATTTTGGTTGAGGACTCCAGAAAGAGCACAATCAGAGGCATCAGTTTCCAACTCAAGGGGAGCATTCTTAATTTGACCATTGGGTCCAATGATATAACCCATGGAGCTCAGTTCATTCACAGAAAACACACACTTTATTGTACGTAATTTTCCGTTTTTCTGTTACTTTGATAAATTTTGCTAGATTCTCATCGTGTTGCTCCTGATCCTTTCCACAGATGAAAATATTGTCCAGGTATCCAAAGGTGTTGTGTAAGTCCTCAGAACTAATAATTTCATCGACAATTTGCTGAAAACAAGCAACTCCGTTTGTAACCCTAAAGGGTATTCGGGTGAACTGATACAAACCAGAGTTAGCTTCAAAAGCAGTGAAGGGTTTGTCATTCTCATTGATGGGAATTTGGTGATACACATTTTTCAGGTCGATTGTGCTGAATACATCATACTGAGCAACCTTATTCATTACATCATCCAGCCGGGGCAGGGGGTAGGCATCAAGGCTTGTGTACTTATTCACAACCTCAGAATAATCAATGACCATTCTTTTTTTCTGATTATCGGATTTAACCACGACCACTTCTGCCCTCCAGGGGGAGTTTGAGGTTTCGATGATCCCCTCCTTTAAAAGACGCTTAACTTCTGAGTCAATGAACTTGCTATCACTTGAGCTATAACGTCTAGACTTGGTAGCAACCGGTTTACAGTTCTTATTTATATTAGTAAAAAGTTCAGGCGGTTCCACCGAAGCCACAGCAAGTCCACAAATCTAAATAGGAGTTGAACTCCCAACATACTTGAAGGTAACGCTTTCATGTTTACTTTGAAAATCCAGTCCAAGAATCACATCACAACAAAGGTTATTTAAAACTGACAGTTTCTGGTTGGGATATATATGTTTGTTAAAAAGCACATTAGGAAAACAAGCACCTACCACTTTAGACGAGAGGTCAGACGATGCCATCAAAACTCTCAAGTCTGAATCTGTTATTTTTAAATCCAGATCCTTAGCTACTTTAGTATTAGGGGTAGGCTATAGAAACAAAATTTTTCAAATAAATGCCAAAAGTGGCTTATTACCTTCATTTATATGTTAAATAGATGGGAACAAGTGATTTTTTTCAAAACGGGTCAAAATTGGAGGGGCACTGGCCCCAAACGTGATTTGACCGCGTCAACGCGTGAAAATGGCCCAAATTTCGCCCCCGAACACACTTAATCATTTATTGAAAGCCACAGGGTGCATTTTTTGACTATAAATGCATTTGTATCATTAAATCTAACATTCCCATTGGCTATCCCACAAGTATAGGGCTTTTTAGGGTATCTCAGAGTCCAAAATGGGTCAAAATTACTCCAAAATTAGCCAAAAATGGTCGGAAATCACGGATTTTTCAAAATGCACCTCCCAAGCCACACAGGGTGCAATTTTTGACCATAAATGGCTCTATATCATTAAATCTAACATTCTCACTGGCTATCCCACCTATATAGGGCTTTTCAAGGTATCTTAAGGGTCCAAAATGGGTCAAATTTACCCAAAAATTAGCCAAAAATGAACGAAAATCACGGATAATCCCCAAAATGCAGGTATTATATCTCATCAGGCTCCTATAAACACTCCTGTATGGCTTTTTACAGTTGGAAGACTGAAATAACCACCCTGTTATCTTATCCATTTGTATTTAGGGTATTTAGAGATCTTTGGGGGATGTAAAAAGGGTCAAAACAATCCAAAAATGACAAAATTACGCTTTACGGTACATAACATATGAATCATTAGTTCATTCATCAATGATACTTTTTAGAAACATCGTAACTTTACTACATCAACTTCTCAGAAAGTAATTAATTGTAAATTGAACATTGAATGTCAATAAAATTCTGTCCAAGAAGAGTCTGAATTCATATTGTTCTCATAGTTACCCCAAAATTGATGAAAATGGCCCTCGATTCGCTATTTCTCGATTTGTAACCAATATATTGAATAACTTGATAAAAGGTATGAGTAATTAGCAAAGGAATTATTTTGTTATTTCAAGACACAGCTTCACTTCACATTACTTTAAAATCATTCAACAGTAAAATATCAATATAATGCATTAAAGAGCTCGTCAGTCACATCATTATTCTCTAGCACATATCCTCCACTTCAAATTGATCATCGTCCAAATCCAAACGATTGTGCAGTTCTTGCTCTGCCAGAAACCGTTCATGTTCCATATCGACGTGGAAAGTGTCAATGAGCCATTTGCGAGAGAGAGACTTTTGATCGACAAAGAATCTTCGTTCATGTACATCAAATTCATCAGGATTCACATCTTTTGAAAGTATATTGAGAAGGACATGGTGCTCTCGTTTCCATTTAATCATATTCACACGTCTGGAACCCTTTGCTTTGTAGACATCTTTGTCGTAAATTTTTAGCGATCGATCAAGTTTATGTTTTATCCCAGGTATTATAACATAACGAACATCACTTCCAAAGGCTTTCTGCCACAATTGTAGTAATCGCAAGGAGAACTGGTGAATATGATTTTTCTGTGTCGTGGTACCATATTTGGCAGCATGATGTTGCACAGCTTGAACACATTCAGCCTCAGTTCCAACTGAAGAGAATCAAGCAGAAGATAAGTCCAATCGTCGTAATTATAATCTTCGTCAATCTGCCCTGCTATACCAGCCATGTTCATTGCATTTTACTAACTGAAAAAGAAAGCAAAGTTCAATCAAATTCACAATTAATGCAATGCAATGTTATCGTGTCTATTTAAAGATGCCATTGCATTGTTACAGAAAGAAAACATTTCCTTATTTGGTAATTTTCCATCTATAACTCAAATTAAGCCCCTTTTTGACAACCTATGTTGATTCTTAGGGACTTTTTGACTCTCTTTGGCTAAATCTTTAGCCCCTTTTAAAGGTCCTTATATCCCTCATTAACAGTGCAAAAATTAGGAGAGTGCCTGCTTCAAGCATTTCCCAACAGTTTCTGCCATGTAGAGGTGTCTTTGGGCCCATGGGAGGTGCATTTTGGAAAATCCGTGATTTCCGACCCTTTTTGGCTAATTTTGGGGTAATTTTGACCCATTTTGGACTCTGAGATACCCTAAAAAACCCTATATTTGTGGGATAGCCAATGGGAATGTTAGATTTAATGATACAAATGCATTTATAGTCAAAAAATGCACCCTGTGGCTTTTAATAAGTGATTAAGTGTGTTCGGGGGCGAAATTTGGGCCATTTTCACGCGTCGACGTGGTCAAATCACGTTTGGGGCCAGTGCCCCTCCAATTTTGACCCGTTTTGAACAAAATCACTTGTTCCCATCTATTTACATATAAATGAAGGTAATAAGCCACTTTTGGCATTTATTTGAAAAATTTTGTTTCTATAGCCTTCCCCTATTAGTATGAATAAAGCTGTCAGAGCTACCACTGTCCTTTAGTGCTCTTAATGGTCAACCCAAAATGTGGATTTCTACGATGGATCTCTGTAGGGACGATGGAACTGCCGAACTCAAACTTATAGAGGCTAAGGTTGGATAATGGACCGAGGCAGAAGTTGATTGAGTAGTATTATTTGATTTGCAGCATTTTGCAAAATGCTCAATCCGTTTACATCGATGACAAACACTCGATGTCACTGGACATCGTGATTTTGGGTGTTTCCACAGTTCCAACATTTAATTTCTGATTTAGCAGCATTTAGGTTTATTTAATTAAAATCCAAGTCCGATGTCTCTTCCTTCCCGAGGGCTGCAGCAGTTGGTTCCCGGTATCGTACTGGTGAATACGATTCCATATTCCTCATTGCATTGTCCAGCGCTCGGGTCTGGTCAAACATAGTGTCCAGGTCGAGCGTTTTATTTTCCAACAAACGCTGGCAAATGGTATGAGACTGAATTCTGGCAATAAAGGCATCCTGAATCGATTCATTTGCATATATCGACATGCTGATGTCCCTAAAATTGCAGTCCTTGCTAAGGACTCGTAATGCCCGAAGATACTTGTCCAGACTTTCTCCCGGTTGCTGACACCTCGTGGCGAGTAGATGCCGTGCGTATATCTCGTTTTTTGGTTTGATAAAAAGTTCCTCCAATTTGAGACAGGTTTCTTCATAATTTCTGCAATCGCTGACATATTCGAAAATATCCGGTGAAATAAAATTTATCAGGACCGACAACTTGTTGGGATTTTCCTGGGTTAGTGCGCTAAAAAATATTTGAACATTTGATCCAGTGCTTAAACTCTCGCTCGGCATTAGATGAATTAGGGTTTATGTCCAATCGAGAAGGCCTCAGGGCACGATCCATTTTTTAAATCTTTTACGTTTTTTTTACCCTTTTGTGCTAATAAAATTGTTGTAAGTAAAACAAATACTGTATACCATTTAAATAAGGTTTTTATTAGCACAAAAGAATGATACGTCGAGTCCAACGTCAACACTATAAAGTAACATGGCGGACACTACTGGAGTCGTATACGGAGCTAGCGCTTCGTCAGGGAGAGTGCTATTGGGAAGTTTCGTAACCATATGAAACACAATACAACACCAATGTCCAGAAAAATATTGTCTAAACATCAAAGCCATGACTGAGATGCTCATAAGGTGGTGATGACATATTTAACTCATAAAGGAATATGCCTTTTTTGACCAATATTAAGATCTGGCCAGAACTGGGCAAACTCACTGGTGAGTTTCCTCAAGGTGCTCAGGAAAATTGAACCAGTGCAGCCAATGGGAAATTTGAACCCTTCATAGCTAACTGAAGTCCATCAATACAGTGGATACCCTGAAGTTAGGTAGACAGTGAACCGAAAATTGAGTTGCAACGGACTTCCTTTCCATAAACTGAGTAGGAGAACTTTACCTGTAATTTGCACAAAACTCACCAAACAACATCTCTTGTCAAAAACTTCCAAAATCCACAAATATAGGTTCTTTTCTTGCATTTTGCATAAGCAAAAATAAACAAACTGCATTTCATCTATATTTGTCTGATTGTGCTGCTCAATTATTCTTTCTGGACCTTATGGGACAGAGACTCACCAGCCCAACAATACTCTGTAACGTGGATCCAGGAGATAAGCGCCCGCGTGTTGTGTGGGCACGTGGGAGAAACGGATGAGGGGAAAAGACTTACCTCGAGACCAGCTCAGCGTTACCGACCAAAAATAGAAAAGAAAGACCAAGATGGCGGCCGCCGTCTTTTGTAAAGTATGATGTCTCGCAAAGTCACACGAATTCTCGGAATATGCAAATTTAGTTGGCCTAGAATGACGATTAAAGCGGGTGAGGAGAAAGACGTGGGGGAGCGACGATTGAGTTGGCCGGGAATCGTGTGGCTGTTGATTCTCGTGCCGTGTGAGGATATTTTACCGTTGTTGGATTCCGTGCAGAACCGGTGTACATTGGTTATTGAATTGCTGCAACATTTATAACATCTTTTCCTGAACTTGCCGTGTTAAAGAGAGAGTCGGGCGCCATCTTGAATTTTTTTCCTTACACATTTTTGTTACAAGCTATTTCGGCTATTTGGCCTCTAGGACCGAGTCGAAATTCGACTTAAAGCTCATACCCGAGTTTGACGGGTCCACGTCCATCGTCGACTAGGTTGAAAGGGTCGAGATGACGTGCGACCTTTGTGAGGTTAAAAGGGTACACACTGTGATTCCCCTGAGATTGGCTGGGGGTGCCTTGAGTGTATATCAGCAACTCAGTGCTGCCGAAAAGGGAGATGTCACCGCAATTAAAGCTGCGCTGTACAAGGCATTTGCCATGGATCCTTGTATGGCCTATGAAAAATTTGCTTCCAGAAAACTTCTACCGGAGGAAAGCGTGGACGTTTTCTTCGCTGAGTTAAAGAAACTTGCAGTTCTGTTCGGTGGAGGGGTGTCGGAGCGGACGCTCGCGTACACGTTTGTGGCGGGCCTTCCCACTCGGGTGAAGCAGCTACTGAGAGCCTCAACCAGCGTTTCAACAACGACCATGGAACACTTGATGGAACGTGCTCGAGCCATCATCAAAGATGAGGAGGACCTGGGGGAACCAGTTGTGATGGCGACACAGACAGGCCAGATTGGCGCTCGGGAGATTCCAAATCAGAACCCTGCAAGCAATGGGAAATGTTTTCGCTGCGGCCGACGCGGACATTTTGCAAGGAATTGCACCAACAGGGGGCGTGTGCGCTGTTTTAATTGTGGCGGTTTGGGGCATCTTGCCCAAAATTGTGCGGGAAATGTATCAGGGGAGAGGACGTCAGCGCCGCCCTGCTCCCCGAGCAAAATTTGAACAAGGTGCAACCAGTGATGACCGTCTACGTAAACAGGATACCCTGCTCAGCACTTCTCGACTCATTCGCATACTATAGTGAGCGCCAGGCTGTGTCCAAGTTGGACTAAGAGGAAGATCAAAGTCACCACGATAGGAGGCGAGACCCAGACATGCTGTGGAGCTGGAACTGTCAAGATCTACACGGACACCGGTGCAGCCACTAAGATCAATGTGCTCGTGACCCAAGGAAATCTCCTGGGGTTTGACCTGTTGCTCGGATACGATGCCATCAAGGCGCTGGGGGGAGTCTCAATTCATCGGGATGGAAAGGTGCGATTCTTGGAGGCCCCAGTGTATACAGCGCTCCATATCGATCGGCCGGATTTTACAGTGGACTACGACTCGCGCAAGAGGGCCTGGATTGCATCTTGGAAGTGGACCGAGGGAATGGCACCGACTAAACTCAAGAATGGGGTTGCAGAGTACCCTATACCCAGTGAGGCCCGAGCAGAATACGAAAGGGAACTAAAGGCGTGGATCCAAGATGGCTGGTTAATCCCCTGCCCTGAGGACAAGTTTGGGCCTCCCAAGGGTCTAATACTCTTGATGGCAGTAGTCCAGCATAACAAGTCGAAAGTACAGCCCGTGCTGGACTGTAGGGAGCTTAACAAGCATATTGAAGCCTACACTGCCGATGCTGACGTATGCGCCAGCAAGTTGAGGGAATGGCGTCAGAAAGGCACTAATGTCTCGATATTGGATTTGCGAAAAGCCTATTTACAGCTGCGAGTTGATGAGACGTTGTGGCCGTTCCAGACAGTTTGGTTCCAGGGGCAGAGGTACTGCCTTACACGCCTCGGCTTTGGCCTAAATGTGGCACCACAGATCATGAAGACTATTGTCAACACAGTATTGTCCCAAGAAAAGCCCAGGAGGGACTCAACGTCAGCTTACATTGATGACGTATACGTCAATGAAGATGTACAGTCTGCGTCGTGTGTCAAAGAAAAGTTGGCTCAGTTTGGTCTGGAATACAAGAATCCCGAACGTTTAAGGGAAGGAGCACGTGTATTGGGATTGGATGTTTATGAAGAAGATGGCACCCTACAATGGACACGAATCCGTACCAAGGCAGCAAGCGAAATGTTAATACGGAGAAGGCTAGACACGCTAAAAAACCTGGTATCTGAGTATGGGCTATCACTGAGCATCACTCTGGTGCCATCACATTGTAATCGTGCTGACCAACTGACCCGTGTACCTCACAAATGGTATGAAGCCGCGAAGATGGGAATGGAGATTACTGCTCGATCTTGTGCAGTTGCAATCGACCCATGTCAAATACAAAAAAATTCATGCACAGAGCGGACATCTGGGTATCAAGAGGACCCTTTATTTTGCGAGGCGCGTATACCCAGCAGTGACCAAGATGGATGTCAGACAGATCGTCAGAAATTGTGAAGCTTGCCAGTCTATTGATCCTGCACCAGAGCGATGGCAGAAGGGTCGCTTGGAAGTTGAGAGTGTGTGGCAGCGGCTGGTCATGGATATTACCCATTACAGTGGCAAGCCCTTTCTAACTCTCATTGATTGCGGGCCTACGAGATTTGCAGTGTGGCGGCAGATGACCAGACAGGATTCAGCAAATGTTGTTCGCCACCTATCATCCATTTTTTTTGAGCGAGATGTGCCGAAAGAGCTCCTGACTGACAATGATGCAGCGTTTTGTAGCCAGTAAGTCCGGCAGTTGTTAGATGAGTGGGGCATCCGACTATGGTTGCAATGTGCGCATGTGCCGTCAGGAAATGGCATTGCTGAAAGAAACCATCGCAGCATCAAGAGAATTGCTGCCAGGAAGCGATGTACTATTACGGAAGCCACATATTGGTACAGCATTACGCCAAAGGACGGGACGTCCCCTTCAACCGCACCTGCGAATGCTATTTACACGTACCGAGTCGGAGTGAAGGGAATCAACACTACGCAGCCAGCCGACAAGGGAACATATAACAGATATGAAGTGGAAGATCCAGTGTGGGTGCGGCCCCCAGGAAATCGGTGCACCGACAAGTTTAAGCGAGGACAAATATCTGGAGTGATTAGCCAGCAGTCTGTTTTGGTCGATGGAACCCCACGACATGTGCGAGATCTTCGCCCAGCTACCGAGGTGCGTCACACAACTACAGAAGAAAGCAGTGAAGCGTCTAGCGGTGAGCTGCCGATGCACGGATTCAGTGAACCCCCTCCAGAGACTGATAGCGATACTTCATCTGATGAGGCGGAACCAGATCCAGAGCCCGAATCTGAAATAGTGAATGTACCTCTTCGCAGAAGCACACGCACTAAAAGGCCACCCCCGCCCAGTGCTCTCTATGTGATCATCAGATCAGGGGGGAGTGTAACGTGCATCCAGGAGATAAGCGCCCGTGTGTTTGCGTGTTGTGTGGGCACATGGGAGAAACAGATGAGGGGAAAAGACTTACCTCGAGACCAGCTCAGCGTTACCGACCAAAAATAGAAAAGAAAGACCAAGATGGCGGCCGCCGTCTTTTGTAAAGTATGATGTCTCGCAAAGTCACACGAATTCTCGGAATATGCAAATTTAGCCGGCCTAGAACGGGTGAGGAGAAAGACGTGGGGGAGCGACGATTGAGTTGGCCGGGGAATCGTGTGGCTGTTGCTTCTCGTGCCGTGTGAGGATATTTTACCGTTGTTGGATTCCGTGCAGAACCGGTGTACATTGGTTATTGAATTGCTGCAACATTTATAACATCTTTTCCTGAACTTGCCGTGTTAAAGAGAGAGTCGGGCGCCATCTTGAATTTTTTTCCTTACACATTTTTGTTACATACTCCATACAGGGTCTGATTTGTAGAAATAAAGAATAGCCTCAAAGCATTTAGAGCAATAGAGAGAACTGATTTTATGGGAGGCAGAAAGAGCAATGGATTTAATGAACACGCAGAAAGATTTGATGAGAAAGAAAGACCAAAAAGTTTGAGAGTTTTTCTTTTATGATTGGATTTGCCAAGTCTGTGATCATCTCACTACCTGTTTCATTTGCAGCCCTTAACATTTTTGCAGCAATACCTGAGAGTTTTCTTCATTTTACAACTTCCTGTGCCATTTCATTCTCAATTTTTATGGTTGGACCAAATATTGTGTTGGTAATTTAAAAATTTTCTCAGTTCCATGAAATTAAATCATTTCTCTCCGATAGGCTCATAAGAGTAGTGGTAGATGGACAAAAATCGGAGGCCTGCAATATAAATGCTGGAGTCCCTCAGGGGTCAATCCTGGGCCCAACTCTCTTCCTGATCTACATCAATGACCTCCCTAAACACATACTTAAATCATTCGTTGACATCTATGCTGATGACACGACCATCTACGGCAACACATCAAAGGCTGTAAATGACAAAGTTCTCTCTGATTCTCTCTCCTCTGATCTCGAGCGCGTGGTTCAGTGGGGGAAGATGTGGCTGGTTACCTTTAATGCATCCAAAACCAAACTCCTATCCTTACATCATCAATGCTCTGATCCACATCTGGCATCAATTGTGATGGATGGCTCTCGTCTGGGTGAGGCCCCGTGTTTTGACAAGCTTCTGGGTTTGACCTTTACTCCTGATCTGAAATGGAACACGTACATCAAGTCTGTTGCCAAGGTCGCTGGAAAGATGGTGGGATCCTTCTACCGCTCCAGAAGATATCTCACTACGGATGCAATTCTCTATCTATATAAAAGCCAAGTACGTCCAAGGATGGAATACTGTTGCCATATCTGGGCAGGAGCTGCTAAAAACAGCCTATCCTGCCTTGACAGAGTACAAAATAGACTTCGTGGCTTAGTGGGGGATGCCCTTTTCTCTACTCTGCAACCTCTCTCCCACAGAAGAGACGTTGCGAGCCTGTCCTTGTTTTATCGTTATTTCCATGGCAGATGCTCGTCTGAACTCCAATCTCTGGTCCCCCCTCGCCAATCTTTCACGAAAAACACCCGTCTAGCTGAATCCACTGTGAAAAATTTCTCCCACTCTATATCTGTGCCTAAATCAAAACGCAGATTCCATGAACAAAGCTTCTTTCTTAGAACTGCACGCCTGTGGAACTCTGTTCCGTCTGCCTGCTTCCCTCCGGACTACAACTTGGTTGTCTTCAAGTCCAATGTTAACAAATTCCTAATGAACCGCTCCCTTAAGTAAACATTTCAGCAAATCTCCTCACTAACGTAATGTACTTGCAATAACCCTTATCCCTGAGTGGCTTCCGGGCCTTGATAAGTGGTGATCACTGCGTAAAAAAAAAAAAAAAAAAAAAAACTCGGTATTCAACAATGTCTCATAATAACAATTCAAAGCATTTCTTTTATCTGTTTCATTTGTTGCTAGCACCCCATTATCAGTTAAAATGCACTTCTCTCTAATAATATCCATATTGGTCTTTGTCATCTCTTTAGCTATTCTGAATACCTTATTAACAAACATTACATGCCATTCTTCACAAACACAGGTGTGTTTCCCTAACACCCAAAAGCGATATCCTGGAAAACTACCACTGCTCCTGATATATATTGTTATAAACGAAAAAGATATAAATTTTACAACTGTCTTGAAGAATTACCCATGCATGTCCTTTTTCTCAACTGAGTTTAAATGTTGACCAAAAACTATTTAAATACAATTAAGATCCCAGATATTTTTGACCACAACAAATTTGGTTGTTAATAAATCATACTTATCTGTTGGTGATTCAGACGCTTTGTTGTAGTTTGCCTTATTCTAAATAAATGCAGTGGACTTAACCCTAAAATATTGATATAGCCAGAGGTGAAGTCAAAATACCCCCACCTTTGACTGCATGGCCAGTCATTGAGCCCAGGGAGTGAAAGAAGAGGCACCAGCAGCTAATCAAACTGTCCTTTTAAGGGTACCATACAAATTACTAAAATGTGATTTATTCTTTCATACCTTGCTGCCTGCTTTATCCACCTGACTCTGGCTCTCCTCTCCAGTTTCTGCCATGACACCTGCCTTACTCTTGCAGTTTCTTCTCAAGCTCCAGCTCTCTCTTGCTGCTGCAACTCCTTTCAGCAGCACCTGCTTCAGTAACTCCAGCTCCTTCCTGCATCAGCAGTTCATGCCCTAGTTCCTTTCCAGCAGTTCCTGCCCATCAACATTCAGCACCTTGTTGCAGTGTCTGTTAATGCCTGGCTCTCTGTTCCAGTGACCATTGATCCCTGACTCCAGGATCTAGCTTGCTTACGTCCTTTCCTGCAATTTCTGTTTCTGTTGCTCCAGCCCTTGGCCACATCTGCACAGACCTATCTGAGACATCTTATCATACTTCAAAGACATCCACATCCCATGTGACGTCATCCCATATTGTCTAGGATCCAGTTTCCACATTTCCTGTCATTCCTGTCAATCTAGTCTCCACTGTTGTCCAGGTACAACATTTCCTGTTTTCTAATCTTCCTGCTTTCGGAATCTTCATCAATCGACTTTCTCCAGTTCTTTTTGTATATTTATGGCAAAATAAATGTTTCTTTTACAACTATTCATCTGCATTTGTCTTCTATTTTTTGCCATTTGCCATTTTTTGTTTTGTGTCTACTTTCTTAGTCGCACAACTGATCAGCACACAACATATCCTTATTCTTTTATTATCTCAACATATTACTTTTCTGTACTCCATCATTTCGGCTTTTCTTTTATACACTTCTCAACTTCCTCATCCCATCACCATGTTACCCTTATGTCTTGGAAGTCTTTTTGTGCATCTACTAGTTGTCTGATCTGTTACTTTTAACAGTGCATCCTTTAGTTTCTTTTACTGTTCTTCCATCCTTCCTCAAGTAAATTTGGTAACTGAACCCACTTGGTTTCTAATTTCATGCTTCTCACGTTTTTATTCAATCTTCACACTTTTCTCCTGGCAATAAATTTCATGAGCTTCCTTCAGTTTGAAATTGTAAATAATTGTTTGTGCTTCAGGTATTACTTTCACATCACTATATAACGATCTACTGTGAATTAGGTGCTAGATCCATAGGGACATCCTAAGTAGGAAGTTGTGCACCAAGATGTTTGTTCACATTTAAATTTAAATTCCTGCATGTTGATACAGTCAGAGAAACAAAAAATAAGAAGAAAATTATAAAGATTAACAGTTTGAGTAAAGAAGTTATTAAAGTAGAAAGCTTTCTGGCATGTGAGGAGCTTTACAGTGTAGTAATGGCATTTAGCTGATTATTGGGTTTATGTTAAGGGGTTATCAGAGCAGCAAGGTTTTCAGAATGTATTCTATTGAAGTATTTGGAAAACAAGCACAGAGATGACACCTTGCAGCAATAGGATGGGGGGAGCTTGTTAGACAGTATGGGACCTATTATCAGGATCATGTGATGATGATAGACATCACCCTAAATTCTCAACCCCAAATTAAAGAGCCATTGCTCAAAACAAGGTACTACAATAAAGCTGACAGGGAAGCCACCAGGGATCACATCAGAGATGCTCTATGGGGATATATTTTTTCTTCCTGCTAAACAGTGTGCAAATGAGACCATTCAAAGCGGCAATCGAAGCACGTTCCCACAGGGAAGTTCTATAGCAAACCCCAAGTTCCCCAATAGTTTACTTTTACTTGCGCAGCTATCATTGCTCAAAAGTAGCATGCATACCATAGATTTATCCGACATAAGTCCAGTACAATTAGACAAAAGTTTAAAGAAGTTAGAAGTAATTGTAAGAAAGAAATAACAGCAGCTAAGAGTTCACTGAAACCACCAGAAAAATGCTTTGAAGTGCAGAAGGAACTTGTGATTTCTGGAGAATCTACAACAGTATAGTAAATAATGGGCAATGAACAATTCTCCCACTATCCAACAATCATAAGGTTGTTGGCATGGCAACCGAGAAGGCTAATCTGATTGCCTGTCGGTTTGCCTCAAATTTGAAACTAGCAAACCACTTCCTCCCAAAGGAAAGAAACCATGCTAGATGATCTGAAAATCACTCCTTGTCAAGTACATAATATCATATAAAACCATGTGGACTTGATCTCATTCCAGTTGTTAAAAAATTCTCCACTGAGGTTGCTCCAATTCTCTCCAAATTTTTCAACAAATGCCTTAACGAATCTTGCTTTCCTAACTGCTGGAAAACTGCTTCTGTGGTACCAGTTTACAAGACCCATGAAATTATCACCCTATTAGCCTCCTCCTTCTTTCACCAAAATATTTGAGTCCATAATTAATCAAGCTGTAGTTCACCACCTCACAGCTGTTAAACTTCTATCCAACTAACAGTATGGATTTAGGCGTGCCCATTCTACTGCAGACATCCTAACTGTAATCTCTGAATGTATAGACCATGCATTGGATAAAGCAGGAGAGGTTAGGGCAGTAGCCCTAGATATATCTAAGACTTTTGACAGGGTATGGCACAATGGTCTTCTCATGAAAATCAGATTCTATGGTATTACTGGACGAATACTTAGCATAATTAAATCCTTAATAAGAGAAGAATCCAGGTTATCCTTGATGGTTGTACGTTAAAACAATGATATAAATGCAATTGTACCTCAGGGGTCGATCCTTGGACCTTTATTATTCCTGATATTCATAAATGACTTCCTTGATAAAATTGTCTCTGAGATGGGTATATTTGCTGACAACATCATGCTATATAACAGACATTAGGAGAAAACGAATGAAAACATATCCAAGGCAATGGTGGAAACTCTAGAGGAAGACCTCCAGTCTGTAGTGGAATGTGGTCAAAACTAGATGGTCACATTCAATACTGCTAAGACTAAGCTTCTTTCCTTTAATAATTGCAAGAAACCTTCCCAATCACTAATAGCTATGGCTAATGATACATTACATGAAAGTACTTTGTTCAAACTACTCAACTTAACATTCACAGGGAATATGAGTTGGAACAGATACATTGACTGCTGCAAAGAAGGTGGAGTCTTTCTATCATGCGAGAAAGTTACTTATGCCTGAGAGTATTCTGTACCTCTACAAGGTCACTATTCGCCCATATATAGAGTATTGTTGTTACATTTGGGCTGGTGCATCTGCTACTAGCCTCTTGCTCAGAGACAGAGTTCAAAAGAGTGTCACCAACCTAATAGGTACCAAACTGTCAGCTAGGCTTCAACCTCTGTCTCATCGATGAAATGTTGAATCCCTCTGCCTGTTCTAAAAATATTTTAATAGTAGGTGCTCTGACAAACTACAAGCCCTTGTATCACTTTGATGTAAATACCCCCAACAAACTCAACAAGCAGCTAAATCCCACCCCTACACAGTAGAAATCCCCAGATGCCAGAAGACCTTCTACTCTAATAGTTTCTTTTCTAGGACTGCTAGACTTTGGAATTCCCTTCAGGGATCCTGCTTCCCTGACAATACTGACATGCAGAAGTTCAAGTGTAATGTACTGCTCAACTCTCTATATAGTATTCCTGCAAATTATATCCCAGATAGTAGCCCCCTACATAAAAATGGTACTGTGCCTTGTTTGGGGTGAAAATAATAAAAAAAAGTCAATTGGGCAGATACATACAGATGGTGCACAGCCATACCAAGTGATTAATGTTTTGGCATTAATGTCCATCAAAAAGGGGGGGGGATTCTTTGCAATTGCGGTAAGAAGACATGTTCCTATGTCTTACAGAAAGGAACCAAGGATTAAAGCTTAGTCTAGCATGTTTTATGGAAATAACGATAGAGTAGAGAAAGACTAGCAACGTTTCTTCCATGAAAAAAAGGCTGTAGAGAAAAAAATTAAATCACCTCCCACTAGATTATGAAGTTGATTTTGAACTGTCCAGGAATGAAAGAATGCTTTAAGTGACACCTCCTCAGATGTGAAAGCAGTACTTCAACTTGAGATGTATCTTGTAAAAGTAGAGTTTTGCATCAGGAGTCTGTACTTATTGAGCAGTAGAAAGATCAAACTGTTCTTTCGGCAACATTAGAAATAGATTGGATACAAGTCTTCTATTTTAGATCTGATATGAAATTTAATCCTAGGAGTTTATTAAAATTGGGGTGGGGTGCTTCCTTAAGCAGAAAGCATTTTAACTGGAACCAAAAAAAGGATTTAAGCATTGGTAGTGAAAGGAGAGCAACTTGGTTTTGGACGTCTTAAAAGTAACAAGCTATTTTCTCCATTGCAATCACACGCTTCAGATCAGAAGTGAGACAATCAATAAAATTTTGATCAATGCTCCTCCAAGTGTTGCCATAGACTATTGTGTTGTATTTTAAAACTAAACAATTTTATATATCAGAAACTAATAGATGAAATTTGGGTATTATTGTAGATGAATACTGTCTGCTACTTCCCAAAGTTAGGTTTGAGATTCTGCTTTTTTAAGCGATTACATGTGAACACTCTGGAAAAAAAGACATTTAAAAATTAGAGTGAGAATCAGTTTCACATATAAATTTAATGCCGTTTTCAGGCCATTCTAGCATTTTAGAGCAAGTAACCAAATCTTTTTCTTTACCATGTCAAATGAATTCTGTGTTATTTTTGATAAAATTCTACTTAGCCACTATTATGTGTCGTTTTATGACCTTGACACTCAGACTTAAAAAAAAGATTTACTTAATTTCCCAAAGAAGTTAGAATGACCTAAAAATGGGGATAATTTTATGTTATATTTATTTATTTAGAGTGCTTCCCATTCTAAAATTCTTAAATAATTGTTTCTTTTTTGTTTGTTTTCTTTCTGTCATGTTTTTCAATGTGTTCACGTTTTTTGCCTTATATAAGAAACACCTGGAGGTGGGAGGGGATAAGTGGGCATTAATCTATAAATTTACCAAAATTAGATTAAAATTATGGAAATGCTTATGTTTTTTTATTACAATTACGATTCCGCAAAGCAGACAGCAAATTTTTATACACATTTTTGATTGCTTGTTTTAAAAAAATAATTATAGGGGGTCGCTTTCGATACTCGGTAATGTCTTATTTATTAAATAGATTAGGTTCTGATCTACACAGTGCAAAAATAAAATAAACAGGGAAATATGATTTTGTAAATATAAAATCAGAAATATTTTTCTCTTAATTTACATATGGTTCCATGTAGCATTTTGATGATTGTCATTATCGTTTATTTTTCTTTTATCAAAGCCTGAAGGCCACTCGAGGATAAGGATTATTGGCTACTTTTTGTACAAAGCCATCTAAAAAAGTCAGCATCTAATTTGAAGCTTAAAATTTAAACATATATTTATATACATGCTTTAATTAATTACAAGAATAATCTGAAATATTTATCATATTCAACTCAATAATTACCTGGTATATCTACTTAAGAAGTTGCAATTTACTTCAATATTTTGCCTAATATAATCTATTGAAGTCAAGTATACCAAAATTAATACATCAAAATCTTACATGTGAAAGTTTTTGAGTATCTCATGATTTTATACACATCATATCCTAAAATTAAATATATCTTGGCAAAAATCATCCCACGAAGAAGCAACTTTATGGCAACCTACCTGCCATATCTAATACCATCAGAGAAAGATGCCTACAATTTGCTGTTCATTGTCTGAGGAGCAAGCATGAATTGGTGAGTGATGTATTGCTATGGACTCCACGACATGGATGCGCAAGCAAAGGACAACCTAGATCCACGTACATCCAGCAAATAGCACACAACGCCAACTGTGAACCTGAAGATCTGAGGCAGCTGATGGAAGACAGGAAACTCTGGAGAGGAAGAGTCACATTGGTCCGGGCAAGGAGCTCGTCATGATGACGATATCCTAAAATAATCCCTACCCCTTTTGTATCTTATTAAAAGTGACAATCTTCTCCTTGGTCTCACAACTTACATCCATTTTTTTCCATGCACACCTTAAAAACCATCAAAGGTCTTTCCAATGCGACCACAGTAGTTTTTTTCCAATATGCATCTTCTACTGAAACCACATTGTGATGCATGCATTACTATGAAAATTTTCTTACCAGTCATCAACTTCAATGGTATACAAATTACAAATGGGATTAGAATCATTTAGAATCCCTTCAACTCTGTAATGGGGGTGACCTCTAAGAGAACCATGTGCAACCAAAAAAATATACACATAAATTATGGAGAACAAAGGAATAAGATTCACAACATGTCAATATCAGAACACCAGAATTTATGGAAATGGCCAAAAAGAGTGTTAACACGTAAATTTGCAATTTTATTTCAAAGCAATTTATTTAAAAATTTTATTTCGAAGCAATTTATTTAAAAATTTTATTACAAAGCAATTTATTTTAAAATTTTATTACAAAGCAATTTATTCAAAAATTTTAATTTAAAAGCAATTTATTTAAAAAAATTTTAATTTAAAAGCAATTTATTTAAAAATTTTATTTAAAAGCAAGTTATTTAAAAATTTTATTTAAAAGCAAGTTATTTAAAAATTTTATTTCAAAGCAATTTATTTAAAAAATTTATTTCAAAGCCATTTATTTAAAAAATTTATTTCAAAGCCATTTATTTAAAAAATTTATTTCAAAGCAAGGCCAGCAATCAATTTTATATAAATTTTAGGCAAAATCCAACACTAAATTAATGCCATGTTTAGATGAGCTTTAAAGTTTGGGTTAAAGATTCCTACTTTCCTTACACTTGCTCTCATCCAACCAATATAGAATACTTTCTTGGGCCCCATCCCTAATTTTTTCTCTAGAACTGAAATTGATAAAATGTAAAAAAAAAATAAGAATAAGTGCAAAATGATATAAGATTCCTCATTTAATCAGAGGCAACACCAGGTCTTTCTGCTTGGGTGTAATACAGTCTTTTTTAAACTTGTAATACTTTCATTTCTTAAATAAACTTTTAACAATAGATTGCACATTATAGCAGCAACAATTTGGTCGATGTCCCCAGAGTTATTGCTTTAGGAGTCAATCCATGAAAATGGGCAAATGGCAAAAAAAATGTGATATATATAAGGAAAAACAATGCAAAACTTTGCCATTATTAAGTGTCATTGTGTTGTAAAAAGATGAAGACTGAGATTGATGAACCATAATAAAGGTTTTAATAACAAGCAATTACATGAAATCAAATATAGTGTCTTACTGGTTCTCCACCTTGTTAGTTGCAGTCTAATACTTAATAGAGTATGACTTGTATAATTTACAACATAGTGAATCTTGAATGTTCGTTGTCTTGTTTATCCTCTTCTACAATAGATGACATCACAAAGGATTGACATCATCTGTTAAAACAGGTAAAAGAGCTTTTATGATGTCATAAATAGATGAGGTCAGAATTTTGTGATATCATTGATTAAAAGAAAACTTAGATGACCTGTGACTCTTTGGATCACGGGTTGTCTATGTGGAAAATTACTGTATGTATATGAGACAAATTGAAGGTGGGTCTACCATATACTGAAACTCTATGGATCTTGAAGTGTGTACAGAAACAAACAAAGAAAATAACAAGATCCATAGTTTCGATTTGTCTCTTATACATAATCATCATCATGATATCATAAAATATTGTGATGTCATAAAAGAATGATGTAACTAAAGGATGATGCTATCCATTAAAACATATGAGGGATAACCATGCACAATGGATGACATCGCACCATATGTCATCCATCTATCAAATTAGAGAGATGGAGAACAGTTTTGTCTAGATGATCTGTAACTCAAAGTATCACGGATCATCTACTAGACAAGCATCTAGAACCCTGGAGGCCGAGTATAATACTAAAACTCTGGTATCTTGCTTGCCTGTTTGTTTGCAAATTGAATGGATTAGATACTTATAGAAAAGCTGAATGAGGTAAGAAATTATGCAAATATCTGGATAGGGAATGGATAATTGTAAAGTAAGATGCAATGTAAGAAAATAGACAGAGGATAAGTTAAATGATGCAAATAAAAGAGAAAAGGGAATAAATAGTAGTAGTAGCAATAGTTCAAGACATGAGAGTTATACAATGTACCAAATAGGTCAGAGGTCAAAATCTCCAAGTTTTTTAGTCCATGCTTTCCATAGCAGCAAGATATGACATAAGATCAGAAAGTGTCAAAAACAAACTACACTCAAGAAGGTACTCTATTCAGGTACAAAAGTAGCCGAAAATTGACTTGTTGGCATTTTCGTAATAGAGATAGTTCAGGCGATCAGCAATAAGTAAAAGAAGGAGGTAATGGTAGACACATGATAATTTTCTTTGAATGATTATTTCTATAAAAAATGTGTTTATAATTTAAATTTGTCATAATTTTAATTGTTGAATTAAGCTAGTCATTATTTAAAATGAAATTAAAATTATGTTAATTACTTCCTGCCCAAAACTAAGATACTGCTCAATATTGATCATGTCTGTTTATTCACATCTTCAATAAGTAACGATAAATGATTCCATGAAACTCTGGCAAAACAATTGATGTTGGCAGTGACCTTTGTAGACGATCTTTTCATCGGATTGCAACTATTAAATGACAATCTTTTTATCAGATTGCAACTATTAAATGACAATCTTTTCATCAGATTGCAACTATTAAATGACAATCTTTTCATCGGATTGCAACTATTAAATGACTTATTGGGATGCATGTGAAACACTTTGTTAATCATCTCATCAGTAGGAACTGTTATCCTGAATGGATCCACACTCACCAATTTTTATCTGGAGGATTATCTCAACATTAATATTAAAACAAGAGCCAAATCTTAAATCATTTTTTTTTTCTTTTACTGTCTAAAATTTTTATATAACAAATCTGCAATATTAACAAATATAATTTTTTATTTATTAATTTCTAATTTTTTCTATGAATTAAAAAAATGTTTTCTATGCACACAATAATCATATACATGAACTACTTGTAGAAATGATTTCAGAGTTGGAACTATTAAGATTTGACGAATCGGAACTGGAGTTGAACATATGGGCTACCAATGACACAGCCCTAACCCAAGCACATATTAGAGATGGAGAGTCAGAGAAATGATTTTTGAAGGACTCAGTCATACTTTTTTAAACCAATTGTTCCCTCTGTCATATTGTACAATAGAATGTAGTAGACTGCAATTTCTAAAATTCTGGGAATATGATAAGTAAGCTACACAGAAACAATTGTGTTTCTGAGAGAGAACCATCAGGTTAAATGCAAGCATTTTCAAACTACTATCAAACTCTTGTTTGTAGATGAATTAATTACACATTTTTGGTAAAAACTGTTGCAAATAATTAAAAGAACAAAAAATTTTTTCAGTTCTGAATTTGTAAGATGGGAGAAAGTATGGTCAAATTATTTGGATAAATTGGACTACTGTTCTCATACTGAGTATTATTTTCGTTGACTTATACACCTGAAGAAGGTCAGAGATTACATGAACTGAAACCTTGTGCAAATATCACTGAAAATAAGAAACGTGCAAATATCACCAAAGCTAAGAAACATTGCGCAAATATCACGGAAGATAAGAAATGTTGTATACATATATTCTGCAAATATCACTAAAGATGAGAACCGTTCTGCAAAAATAACTAAAGATCAGACCTGGGAAAATATACCTGAAGATAAACATTGTGCCAATATCACTGAAGATAAGATACATTGTGCAAATATCACTGAAGATAAGACACATTGTGCCAATATCACTGAAGATAAGACACATTGTGCAAATATCACTGAAGATAAGACACATTGTGCAAATATCACTGAAGATAAGACACATTGTGCAAATATCACTGAAGATAAGACACATTGTGCAAATATCACTGAAGATAAGACACATTGTGCAAATATCACTGAAGATAAGACACATTGTGCAAATATCACTGAAGATAAGACACATTGTGCAAATATCACTGAAGATAAGACACATTGTGCAAATATCACTGAAGATAAGACACATTGTGCAAATATCACTGAAGATAAGACACATTGTGCAAATATCACTGAAGATAAGACACATTGTGCAAATATCACTGAAGATAAGACACATTGTGCAAATATCACTGAAGATAAGATACATTGGGCCAATATCACTGAAGATAAGACACATTGTGCAAATATCACTGAAGATAAGACACATTGTGCAAATATCACTGAAGATAAGACACATTGTGCAAATATCACTGAAGATAAGACACATTGTGCAAATATCACTGAAGATAAGACACATTGTGCAAATATCACTGAAGATAAGACACATTGTGCAAATATCACTGAAGATAAGACACATTGTGCAAATATCACTGAAGATAAGACACATTGTGCAAATATCACTGAAGATAAGACACATTGTGCAAATATCACTGAAGATAAGACACATTGTGCAAATATCACTGAAGATAAGACACATTGTGCAAATATCACTGAAGATAAGATACATTGGGCCAATATCACTGAAGATAAGACACATTGTGCAAATATCACTGAAGATAAGACACATTGTGCAAATATCACTGAAGATAAGATACATTGGGCCAATATCACTGAAGATAAGACACATTGTACAAATATCATTGAAGATAAGACACATTGGGCCAATATCACTGAAGATAAGACACATTGGGCCAATATCATTGAAGATAAGAAACATTGTTCAAATATTACTGAAGATAAGAAATGTTATGCAAATATCACTAAAGATAAGAAACATTGTGAAAATATCACTGAAGGTAAAAAGTGTTGTGAAATATCACTGAAGATAAGAAACATTGGGTAAATATTACTGAAGATAAGAAATGTTGTGCTAAAATCACTGAAGATAAGACACCTTGTGCAAATATCACTGAGGATTAGAAACCTTGTGCAAATATCACTGAAGGTAAGAAACCTTGTGCAAATATCACTGAAGATAAGAAACCTTGTGCAAATATCACTGAAGATAAGAAACCTTGTGCAAATATCACTGAAGATAAGAAACCTTGTGCAAATATATCTGAAGATAATAAACGTTGTGCAAATATCACTGAAGATAAGAAACCTTGTGCAAATATGACTGAAGATAAGAAACCTTGTGCAAATATCACTGAAGATAAGAAACCTTGTGCAAATATCACTGAAGATAAGTAACGTTGAGCCACTATCACTGAAGATAAGTAACGTTGAGCCACTATCACTGAAGATAAAAAATGTTGTGCAAATATCACTGCAGATAAGAAACGTTGTGCAAAAATCATTTAAGATAAGAAACGTTGTGCAAAAATCATTTAAGATAAGAAACGTTGTGCAAAAATCATTTAAGATGAGAAATATTGTGAAAATATCACTGAAGGTACGAAACATTGGGTACATATTACTGAAGATAAGAAATGTTGTGCTAAAATCACTGAAGATAAGACACCTTGTGCAAATATCACTGAAGATAAGAAACGTTGTCAAAATATTATTGAAGCGAAGAAATGTGCTAAAATCACTGAGATGAGAAAATATCACTGAAGATTAGAAACGTTGTGCCATTATCACGGAAGATAAGAAAAGTTTTGCGAATATCACTGAAGACAAGAAATGTTGTGCAAATATTACTGAAGATTAGAAATCTCCTGCAAATATCACTGAAGATAAGCAACATTGTGAAGAAATAACTTAAGATAAGTAACATTGTGCAAATATGACTGGAGAGAAGAAATGTGCAAAAATCACTGAAGATAAGAAACGTTGTGCAAATATCACTGAAGATAAGGAACATTGTGCAAATATCACTGAAAATAAGAGATGTTGTGCAAATATCACTGACGATAAGAAATGTTGTGCAAATATCACTGCATATAAGAAACGTTGTGCAAATATCACTGAAAATAAGAGACGTTATGCAAATATCACTTAAAATGAAAGAATGCTGCAAATATCAGTGAGGATGAGAAACGTTGTTGAAAAATCACTGAAGGTAAGAAATGTGTCAAAATCACTGAAGATAAGAAATATATCAAAATACACCTGAAGAAGGTCGGAGATTACATGAACTGAAACCTTGTGCAAATATCAGTGAATATTAAAAACGTTGTGCAAATATCACTAAAGATGAGAAACATTCTGCAAATATCACTGGATAAGAAACATGCAAAAATGACTGAAGATAAAAAATGTTGTGCGAAAATTAATACAGATGAGAAAACTTGTGCATATATCACTGAATATAAGAAACGATGTGCAAAAATCACTGAAGATGAAAACGTTCTGCAAAAATCACTGAAGATAAGAAACGTTGTGCAAATTTCACTGAAGATTAATGTTGTGAAAATATCACTGAAGATTAGAAACGTTGTGGATATATCCGTGAAGAGTAAAAGTGTTCTGCAAATATCATTAAAGAGAAGAAACGTAATCTAAATATGACTGAAGATAAGAAATGTTGTCTAAATATCACTGAAGATAAGAAATGTTGTGCAAATATCACTGAAGATAAGAAATGTGCAAATATCATTGAAGATAAACGTTGTGCCAATATCATTGAAAATGAGAAACATTGTGAAAAAATCACTGAAGATAAGAAACCTAAATAAATCACTGAAGATAAGAAACATTGTACAAAAATCACTGAAGATAAGAAAAATTGTGCCAAAAATCACTGAAGATAAAAAACATTGTGCAAATATCACTGCAGATAAGAAACGTTCTGCAAATATCACTGAAAATAAGAGACGTTGTGCAAATATCATTGAATATTAGGAACATTGTGAAAAATAACAGGAGATAAGAAACGTGGTGCAGATATCACTGTAGATAAGGGAGGTTGTTCATATATCACTGAAGATAAAAAATGTTGTGAAAAAATCACTGACTATTAGGAACTTTGTGAAAAAAACTGAACATAATAAACGATGTGCAAATATCACTGAAGAGTAGAAACGTTGTGCAATATCCTTGAAGATAAGAAATGTTGCACAAAATTCACTGAAGCTAAGAAACGTTGGCCAAAAAGCACTGAAGCTTAGATTCGATGTGCCAATATCACTGAAGATTAGAAACATTGTGCAAATATGACTGAAAATAATAAATGTGTTGCACGTATCACTGAAAATAAGAAATGTTGTGCAAATATCACTGAAGATTAGAAATGTTGTGCAAATATCACTGAAGATAAGAAACCTTGTCCAAATGTTCCTGAAGATAAGAAACATTTGCAAATATCACTGATGATAAGAAATATTGTGCATATATTGCTGCAGATTAGAACCGTGGAAATATCATCATATATCACTGAAGATAAGAAACATTCTGCAAAAATCACTGAAGATGAGAAATTTTGTGCAAATACAAATGAAGTAAAGAAATGTGCAAAAATTACTTCAGATGAGAAACATCAGTGAAGTCAGGAAATTTTGTGCAAAAATCACTGAAGATAAGAAATTTTGTGCAAAAATCACTGAAGATAAGAAATTTTGTGCAAAAATCACTGAAGATAAGAAATTTTGTGCAAAAATCACTGAAGATGAGAAATGTTGTGCAAAAATGTTTGAAGATAAATATACTTGTGCAAATATAACTGAAGATAAGAAACTTTATGCAAAAATCACTGAAGACAAGAAAGCTTGTGCAAATATCACTGGAGATGAAAAACATTGTGCAAATATAACTGAAGATAAGAAAACTTGTGTAAATATCATGGGAGATAAAAAAAAATCTTGTGCAAATATCACTGAAGATAAGAAAAGTTGTACAAAAATCATTGAAGATAAGAAACCTTGTGCAACCATAAGAAGATAAGAAATGTGCAAATATCACTGTAGATAAGAAACTTTGTGCAAATATGACTGAAGATAAGGAACCTTCTGAAAATATCATCAAAGATGAGAAATATTGTGCGAATATCACTGAAGATAAGAAACGTCGTGCAAATATCACTGAAGATGGGAAACGTTGTGCAAATATTATTGAAGGTAAGAAACATTGCGCAAATATCACTGAAGATACAAGACGTGAAAATATCACTGAAGATAAGTAACATTCTTCAAGTATCATTGAGGATAAGAAACATTGTGCAAATATCAATGAAGATAAGAAATGTTGTGCAAATATCATTGAAAATAAATGTTGTTCAAAAATCACAGAAGATAAGAAATGTGCAAATATCACTTACGTTTAGACACATTGTGTAGATGTCACTGAAGATAAGATAAATTGTGCAAAAATCACGGAAGCTAAGAAACGTTGTGCAAACATCACTGAAGATGTTGTGGAAAAATCACTGGATATGAACCTTTGTGCAAATATCACTGAAAATAAAAAATGTTGGGCAAAAATCATTGAAGATAAGTGCAAAATCAGAGAAGAGAAACCATGTGAAAATATCAGTGAATATAGGAAACGTTGTGCCAATATCATCGAAGATAAGAAATGTTGTGAAAATATCACTGAACATAAGGCACATTGTGCAAATATCACTGAAGATAAGACACATTGTGCAAATATCACTTAAGATAAGACACATTGTGCAAATATCACTGAAGATAAGACACATTGGGCAAATATCACTTAAGATAAGACACATTGTGCAAATATCACTGAAGATAAGACATATTGTGCAAATATCACTTAATATAAAACACATTGTGCAAATATCATTGAAGATAAGACATATTGTGCAAATATCACTTAAGATAAGACACATTGTGCAAATATCACTGAGAATAAGACATATTGTGCAAATATCACTGAAGATAAGACACATTGTGCAAATATCATTGAAGATAGGACATTGGGCAAATATCACTGAAGATACGAAACGTGCAAATATCACTGAAGATAAGAAACGTTGTGCAAATATAACTGAAGATGAGAAACGTTGCGCATATATCATTAAAGATGAGTAACGTTGTGCCACTATCACTGAAGAAAAGAAATGTTGTGCAAATATCACTGCAGATAAGAAACGTTGTGCAAAAATCATTTAAGATAAGAAACGTTATGCAATAATCATTTAAGATAAGAAATATTGTGCAAATATCACTGAAGGTACGAAACATTGTTCAAATATCACTAAAGATAAGAAACGTTGTGAAAATATTACTGAAGATAAGAAATGTTGTGCTAAAATCACTGAGATGAGAAACTTGTGTAAATATCACTGAAGATTAGAAACGTTGTGCCATTATCACGGAAGATAAGAAAAGTTTTGCGAATATTACTGAAGACAAGAAATGTTGTGCAAATATTACTGAAGATTAGAAATCTCCTGCAAATATCACTGAAGGTAAGAAACATTGTGCAAATATCACTGAAGATAAGAGATGTTGTGCAAATATCACTGACGATAAGAAATGTTGTGCAAATATCACTGCATATAAGAAACGTTGTGCAAATATCATTAAAGACAAGAAACATTCTGCAAAAATCACTGGATAAGAAACATGAAAAAAGGACTGAAGATAAAAAATGTTGTGCGAAAATTAATACAGATAAGAAAACTTGTGCATATATCACTGTATATAAGCAACGATGCGCAAAAATCACTGAAGATGAGAAACGTTCTGAAAAAATCACTGAAGATGAGAAACGCTGTGAAAATTTCACTAAATATTAATGTTGTGAAAATGTCACTGAAGATTAGAAACGTTGTGGATATATCCGTGAAGAGTAAAAATGTTCTGCAAATATCGTTGAAGAGAAGAAACGTAGTCTAAATATGACTGAAGATAAGAAATGTTGTCTAAATATCACTGAAGATAAGAAATGTTGTGCAAATATCGCTGAAGATAAGAAATGTGCCAATATCATTGAAGATAAACGTTGTGCCAATATCATTGAAGATGAGAAACATTGTGCAAAAATCACTGAAGATAAGAAACCTAAATAAATCACTGAAGATAAGAAACATTGTATAAAAATCACTGAAGATAAGAAACATTCTGCAAATATCACTGCAGATAAGAAACGTTGTGCAAATATCACTGAAAATAAGAGACGTTGTGCAAATATTATTGAATATTAGGAACATTGTGAAAAATAACAGGAGATAAGACACGTGGTGCAGATATCACTGTAGATGAGAGAGGTTGAGCATATATCACTGAAGGTAAAAAATTTTTCCAAAAATCACTGACTATTAGGAACGTTGTGAAAAAAACTGAACATAATAAACGATGTGCAAATATCACTGAAGAGTAGAAACGTTGTGCAATATCCTTGAAGATTAGAAATGTTGTGCAAAAATCACTGAAGCAAAGAAACGTTGAGCAAAAAGCACTGAAGCTTAGATTCGATGTGCCAATATCACTGAAGATAAGAAACATTGTGAAATATCACTGAAGATAAGAAACATTGTGAAATATCACTGAAGATTAGAAACATTGTGCAAATATGACTGAAGATAATAAATGTGTTGCACGTATCACTGAAAATAAGAAACGTTGCGCAAATATCACTGAAGATTAGAAATGTTGTGCAAATATACTTGGAGATAAGAAACGTTGTCCAAATGTCCCTGAAGATAAGAAACATTTGCAAATATCACTAAAGATAAGAAATATTGTGCATATATCACTGCAGATTAGAAACGTGAAAATATCATCATATATCACTAAATCATTCTGCAAAAATCACTGAAGATGAGAAACTTTGTGCAAATACAACTGAAGTAAAGAAATGTGCAAAAATTACTTCAGATTAGAAACGTTGGGCCAATATCAGTGAAGTCAGGAAATTTTGTGCAAAAATCACTGAAGATGAGAAATGTTGTGCAAAAATCTTTGAAGATAAATATACTTGTGCAAATTTAACTGAAGATAAGAAACTTTATGCAAAAATCACTAAAGAAACGTTGTACAAAAATCTGTTTAGACAAGAAACGTTCTGCAAATATCACTGATGATAAGAAACTTTGTGCAAATATCACTGAAGATCCGAAACGTGAAAATGTCACTTAAGATAAGAAACGTTGTGCAAAAATCACTGAAGATAAGAAACGTTGTGCAAAAATCACTAAAGATAAGAAATGTTGTGTAAATATCACTGAAGATTAGAAACGTTGTGCAAAAATCATTGAAGATAAATGTTGTGTAAATATCACTTAAGATAAGAAACGTTGTGCAAAAATCATTGAAGATAAATGTTGTGTAAATATCACTTAAGATAAGAAACGTTGTGCAAAAACCATTGAAGATAAATGTTGTGTAAATATCACTTAAGATAAGAAATGTTGTGCAAAAATAATTGAAGATAAATGTTGTGTAAATATCATTTAAGATAAGAAACGTTGTGCAAAAATCACTGAAGATAAGAAACGTTGTGCAAAAATCACTAAAGATAAGAAATGTTGTGTAAATATCACTGAAGATTAGAAACGTTGTGCAAAAGTCATTGAAGATAAATGTTGTGTAAATATCACTTAAGAAAGGAAACGTTGTACAAAAATCATTCAAGATAAATGTTGTGTAAATATCACAAGATAAGAAACGTTGTGCAAAAATCATTGAAGATAAATGTTGTGTAAATATCACTTAAGATAAGAAACGCTGTGCAAAAATCACTGAAGATAAGAAATGTTGTGCAAAAATCACTGAAGATAAGAAACGCTGTGCAAAAATCACTGAAGATAAGAAACGTTGTGCAAAAATCACTGAAGATAAGAAACGTTGTGCAAAAATCACTGAAGATAAGAAACGTTGTGCAAAAATCACTGAAGATAAGAAACGCTGTGCAAAAATCACTGAAGATAAGAAACGCTGTGCAAAAATCACTGAAGATAAGAAACGCTGTGCAAAAATCACTGAAGATAAGAAACGTTGTGCAAAAATCACTGAAGATAAGAAACGTTGTGCAAATGTCACTTAAGATAAGAAACGTTGTGCAAAAATCACTGAAGATAAGAAACGTTGTGCAAAAATCACTGTAGATAAGAAACGCTGTGCAAAAATCACTGAAGATAAGAAACGCTGTGCAAAAATCACTGAAGATAAGAAACGTTGTGCAAAAATCACTGAAGATAAGAAACGTTGTGCAAAAATCAATGAAGATAAGAAACGCTGTGCAAAAATCACTGAAGATAAGAAACGCTGTGCAAAAATCACTGAAGATAAGAAACGTTGTGCAAATGTCACTTAAGATAAGAAACGTTGTGCAAAAATCACTGAAGATAAGAAACGTTGTGCAAATGTCACTTAAGATAAGAAACGTTGTGCAAAAATCACTGAAGATAAGAAATGTTGTGTAAATATCACTGAAGATAAGAAACGTTGTGCAAATGTCACTTAAGATAAGAAACGTTGTGCAAATGTCACTTAAGATAAGAAACGCTGTGCAAAAATCACTGAAGATAAACGTTGTGCAAAAATCACTGAAGATAAGAAACGCTGTGCAAAAATCACTGAAGATAAGAAATGTTGTGCAAAAATCACTGAAGATAAGAAATGTTGTGCAAATATCACTGAAGATCCGAAACGTCAAAATGTCACTTAAGATAAGAAACGTTGTGCAAAAATCACTGAAGATAAGAAACGTTGTGCAAATGTCACTTAAGATAAGAAACGTTGTGCAAAAATCACTGAAGATAAGAAATGTTGTGTAAATATCACTGAAGATTAGAAATGTTGTGTAAATATCACTGAAGATAAGAAACGTTGTGCAAAAATCACTGAAGATAAGAAACGTTGTGCAAAAATCACTGAAGATAAGAAATGTTGTGCAAAAATCACTGAAGATAAGAAACGTTGTGCAAAAATCAATGAAGATAAGAAACGCTGTGCAAAAATCACTGAAGATAAGAAACGTGCAAAAATCACTGAAGATAAGAAACGTTTTGCAAAAATCACTGAAGATAAGAAACGTTGTGCAAATGTCACTTAAGATAAGAAACGTTGTGCAAAAATCACTGAAGATAAGAAACGTTGTGCAAAAATCACTGAAGATAAGAAACGTTGTGCAAAAATCACTGAAGATAAGAAACGTTGTGTAAAAATCACTGAAGATAAGAAACGTTGTGCAAAAATCAATGAAGATAAGAAACGCTGTGCAAAAATCACTGAAGATAAGAAATGTTGTGCAAAAATCACTGAAGATAAGAAATGTTGTGCAAATATCACTGAAGATCCGAAACGTCAAAATGTCACTTAAGATAAGAAACGTTGTGCAAAAATAACTGAAGATAAGAAACGTTGTGCAAATGTCACTTAAGATAAGAAACGTTGTGCAAAAATCACTGAAGATAAAAAATGTTGTGTAAATATCACTGAAGATTAGAAATGTTGTGTAAATATCACTGAAGATAAGAAACGTTGTGCAAAAATCACTGAAGATAAGAAACGTTGTGCAAAAATCACTGAAGATAAGAAATGTTGTGCAAAAATCACTGAAGATAAGAAACGCTGTGCAAAAATCACTGAAGATAAGAAACGTTGTGCAAATGTCACTTAAGATAAGAAACGTTGTGCAAAAATCACTGAAGATAAGAAACGCTGTGCAAAAATCACTGAAGATAAGAAACGTTGTGCAAAAATCACTGAAGATAAGAAACGTTGTGCAAAAATCACTGAAGATAAGAAACGCTGTGCAAAAATCACTGAAGATAAGAAACGCTGTGCAAAAATCACTGAAGATAAGAAACGTTGTGCAAAAATCACTGAAGACAAGAAACGTTGTGCAAAAATCACTGAAGATAAGAAACGCTGTGCAAAAATCACTGAAGATAAGAAATGTTGTGCAAAAATCACTGAAGATAAGAAATGTTGTGCAAATATCACTGAAGATCCGAAACGTCAAAATGTCACTTAAGATAAGAAACGTTGTGCAAAAATCACTGAAGATAAGAAACGTTGTGCAAATGTCACTTAAGATAAGTAACGTTGTGCAAAAATCACTGAAGATAAGAAATGTTGTGTAAATATCACTGAAGATTAGAAATGTTGTGTAAATATCACTGAAGATAAGAAACGCTGTGCAAAAATCACTGAAGATAAGAAACGTTGTGCAAAAATTACTGAAGATAAGAAACGTTGTGCAAAAATCACTGAAGATAAGAAACGCTGTGCAAAAATCACTGAAGATAAGAAACGCTGTGCAAAAATCACTGAAGATAAGAAACGTTGTGCAAATGTCACTTAAGAAACGTTGTGCAAAAATCACTGAAGATAAGAAACGTTGTGCAAAAATCACTGAAGATAAGAAACGTTGTGCAAAAATCACTGAAGATAAGAAACGTTGTGCAAAAATCACTGAAGATAAGAAACGTTGTGCAAAAATCACTGAAGATGAGAAACGTTGTGCAAAAATCACTGAAGATAAGAAACGTTGTGCAAAAATCACTGAAGATAAGAAACGTTGTGCAAAAATCACTGAAGATAAGAAACGCTGTGCAAAAATCACTGAAGATAAGAAATGTTGTGCAAAAATCACTGAAGATAAGAAACGTTGTGCAAATGTCACTTAAGATAAGAAACGTTGTGCAAAAATCACTGAAGATAAGAAATGTTGTGTAAATATCACTGAAGATTAGAAATGTTGTGTAAATATCACTGAAGATAAGAAACGTTGTGCAACAATCACTGAAGATAAGAAACGTTGTGCAAAAATCACTGAAGATAAGAAATGTTGTGCAAAAATCACTGAAGATAAGAAACGTTGTGCAAAAATCACTGAAGATAAGAAACGCTGTGCAAAAATCACTGAAGATAAGAAACGTGCAAAAATCACTGAAGATAAGAAACGTTGTGCAAAAATCACTGAAGATAAGAAACGTTGTGCAAATGTCACTTAAGATAAGAAACGTTGTGCAAAAATCACTGAAGATAAGAAACGTTGTGCAAATGTCACTGAAGATAAGAAACGTTGTGCAAAAATCACTGAAGATAAGAAACGTTGTGCAAAAATCACTGAAGATAAGAAACGTTGTGCAAAAATCACTGAAGATAAGAAACGTTGTGCAAAAATCACTGAAGATAAGAAACGTTGTGCAAAAATCACTGAAGATAAGAAACGCTGTGCAAAAATCACTGAAGATAAGAAATGTTGTGCAAAAATCACTGAAGATAAGAAACGTTGTGCAAATGTCACTTAAGATAAGAAACGTTGTGCAAAAATCACTGAAGATAAGAAATGTTGTGTAAATATCACTGAAGATTAGAAATGTTGTGTAAATATCACTGAAGATAAGAAACGTTGTGCAACAATCACTGAAGATAAGAAACGTTGTGCAAAAATCACTGAAGATAAGAAATGTTGTGCAAAAATCACTGAAGATAAGAAACGTTGTGCAAAAATCACTGAAGATAAGAAACGCTGTGCAAAAATCACTGAAGATAAGAAACGTGCAAAAATCACTGAAGATAAGAAACGTTGTGCAAAAATCACTGAAGATAAGAAACGTTGTGCAAATGTCACTTAAGATAAGAAACGTTGTGCAAAAATCACTGAAGATAAGAAACGTTGTGCAAAAATCACTGAAGATAAGAAACGTTGTGCAAAAATCACTGAAGATAAGAAACGTTGTGCAAAAATCACTGAAGATAAGAAACGTTGTGCAAAAATCACTGAAGATAAGAAACGTTGTGCAAAAATCACTGAAGATAAGAAACGTTGTGCAAAAATCACTGAAGATAAGAAACGCTGTGCAAAAATCACTGAAGATAAGAAACGTTGTGCAAAAATCACTGAAGATAAGAAACGTTGTGCAAAAATCACTGAAGATAAGAAACGCTGTGCAAAAATCACTGAAGATAAGAAACGCTGTGCAAAAATCACTGAAGATAAGAAACGTTGTGCAAATGTCACTTAAGAAACGTTGTGCAAAAATCACTGAAGATAAGAAACGTTGTGCAAAAATCACTGAAGATAAGAAACGTTGTGCAAAAATCACTGAAGATAAGAAACGTTGTGCAAAAATCACTGAAGATAAGAAACGTTGTGCAAAAATCACTGAAGATAAGAAACGTTGTGCAAAAATCACTGAAGATAAGAAACGTTGTGCAAAAATCACTGAAGATAAGAAACGTTGTGCAAAAATCACTGAAGATAAGAAACGCTGTGCAAAAATCACTGAAGATAAGAAATGTTGTGCAAAAATCACTGAAGATAAGAAACGTTGTGCAAATGTCACTTAAGATAAGAAACGTTGTGCAAAAATCACTGAAGATAAGAAATGTTGTGTAAATATCACTGAAGATTAGAAATGTTGTGTAAATATCACTGTAGATAAGAAACGTTGTGCAACAATCACTGAAGATAAGAAACGTTGTGCAAAAATCACTGAAGATAAGAAATGTTGTGCAAAAATCACTGAAGATAAGAAACGTTGTGCAAAAATCACTGAAGATAAGAAACGCTGTGCAAAAATCACTGAAGATAAGAAACGTGCAAAAATCACTGAAGATAAGAAACGTTGTGCAAAAATCACTGAAGATAAGAAACGTTGTGCAAATGTCACTTAAGATAAGAAACGTTGTGCAAAAATCACTGAAGATAAGAAACGTTGTGCAAATGTCACTGAAGATAAGAAACGTTGTGCAAAAATCACTGAAGATAAGAAACGTTGTGCAAAAATCACTGAAGATAAGAAACGTTGTGCAAAAATCACTGAAGATAAGAAACGTTGTGCAAAAATCACTGAAGATAAGAAACGTTGTGCAAAAATCACTGAAGATAAGAAACGCTGTGCAAAAATCACTGAAGATAAGAAATGTTGTGCAAAAATCACTGAAGATAAGAAACGTTGTGCAAATGTCACTTAAGATAAGAAACGTTGTGCAAAAATCACTGAAGATAAGAAATGTTGTGTAAATATCACTGAAGATTAGAAATGTTGTGTAAATATCACTGAAGATAAGAAACGTTGTGCAACAATCACTGAAGATAAGAAACGTTGTGCAAAAATCACTGAAGATAAGAAATGTTGTGCAAAAATCACTGAAGATAAGAAACGTTGTGCAAAAATCACTGAAGATAAGAAACGCTGTGCAAAAATCACTGAAGATAAGAAACGTTGTGCAAAAATCACTGAAGATAAGAAACGTTGTGCAAAAATCACTGAAGATAAGAAACGTTGTGCAAAAATCACTGAAGATAAGAAACGTTGTGCAAAAATCACTGAAGATAAGAAACGTTGTGCAAAAATCACTGAAGATAAGAAACGTTGTGCAAAAATCACTGAAGATAAGAAACGTTGTGCAAAAATCACTGAAGATAAGAAACGTTTTGCAAAAATCACTGAAGATAAGAAACGTTGTGCAAAAATCACTGAAGATAAGAAACGTTGTGCAAAAATCACTGAAGATAAGAAACGTTGTGCAAAAATCACTGAAGAAACGCTGTGCAAAAATCACTGAAGATAAGAAACGTTGTGCAAAAATCACTGAAGATAAGAAACGTTGTGCAAAAATCACTGAAGATAAGAAACGCTGTGCAAAAATCACTGAAGATAAGAAACGCTGTGCAAAAATCACTGAAGATAAGAAACGTTGTGCAAAAATCACTTAAGATAAGAAACGTTGTGCAAAAATCACTGAAGATAAGAAACGCTGTGCAAAAATCACTGAAGATAAGAAATGTTGTGCAAAAATCACTGAAGATAAGAAATGTTGTGCAAATATCACTGAAGATCCGAAACGTCAAAATGTCACTTAAGATAAGAAACGTTGTGCAAAAATCACTGAAGATAAGAAACGTTGTGCAAATGTCACTGACGATAAGAAACGCTGTGCAAAAATCACTGAAGATAAGAAATGTTGTGTAAATATCACTGAAGATAAGAAACGTTGTGCAAAAATCACTGAAGATAAGAAACGTTGTGCAAATGTCACTTAAGATAAGAAACGTTGTGCAAAAATCACTGAAGATAAGAAACGTTGTGCAAAAATCACTGAAGATAAGAAACGTTGTGCAAAAATCACTGAAGATAAGAAACGCTGTGCAAAAATCACTGAAGATAAGAAACGTGCAAAAATCACTGAAGATAAGAAACGTTGTGCAAAAATCACTGAAGATAAGAAATGTTGTGCAAATATCACTGAAGATCCGAAACGTCAAAATGTCACTTAAGATAAGAAACGTTGTGCAAAAATCACTGAAGATAAGAAACGTTGTGCAAATGTCACTTAAGATAAGAAACGTTGTGCAAAAATCACTGAAGATAAGAAATGTTGTGTAAATATCACTGAAGATAAGAAACGCTGTGCAAATATCACTGAAGATAAGAAACGTTGTGCAAAAATCACTGAAGATAAGAAATGTTGTGCAAAAATCACTGAAGATAAGAAACGCTGTGCAAAAATCACTGAAGATAAGAAACACTGTGCAAAAATCACTGAAGATAAGAAACGTTGTGCAAAAATCACTGAAGATAAGAAACGTTGTGCAAAAATCACTGAAGATAAGAAACGCTGTGCAAAAATCACTGAAGATAAGAAACGTGCAAAAATCACTGAAGATAAGAAATGTTGTGTAAATATCACTGAAGATAAGGAACGTTGTGCAAAAATCACTGAAGATAAGAAACGTTGTGCAAAAATCACTGAAGATAAGAAATGTTATGCAAATATCACTGAAGATAAGAAACATTGTGCAAAAATCACTGAAGATAAGAAACGTTGTGCAAAAATCACTGAAGATAAGAAACGTTGTGCAAAAATCACTGAAGATAAGAAACGTTGTGCAAAAATCACTGAAGATAAGAAACGTTGTGCAAAAATCACTGAAGATAAGAAACGTTGTGCAAAAATCACTGAAGATAAGAAACGCTGTGCAAAAATCACTGAAGATAAGAAATGTTGTGCAAAAATCACTGAAGATAAGAAACGTTGTGCAAATGTCACTTAAGATAAGAAACGTTGTGCAAAAATCACTGAAGAAAAGAAATGTTGTGTAAATATCACTGAAGATTAGAAATGTTGTGCAAAAATCACTGAAGATAAGAAACGTTGTGCAAAAATCACTGAAGATAAGAAACGCTGTGCAAAAATCACTGAAGATAAGAAACGTGCAAAAATCACTGAAGATAAGAAACGTTGTGCAAAAATCACTGAAGATAAGAAACGTTGTGCAAAAATCACTGAAGATAAGAAACGCTGTGCAAAAATCACTGAAGATAAGAAACGTGCAAAAATCACTGAAGATAAGAAACGTTGTGCAAAAATCACTGAAGATAAGAAACGTTGTGCAAATGTCACTTAAGATAAGAAACGTTGTGCAAAAATCACTGAAGATAAGAAACGTTGTGCAAAAATCACTGAAGATAAGAAATGTTGTGCAAATATCACTGAAGATCCCAAACGTCAAAATGTCACTTAAGATAAGAAACGTTGTGCAAAAATCACTGAAGATAAGAAACGTTGTGCAAATGTCACTTAAGATAAGAAACGTTGTGCAAAAATCACTGAAGATAAGAAATGTTGTGTAAATATCACTGAAGATAAGAAACGCTGTGCAAAAATCACTGAAGATAAGAAACGTTGTGCAAAAATCACTGAAGATAAGAAATGTTGTGAAAAAATCACTGAAGATAAGAAACGCTGTGCAAAAATCACTGAAGATAAGAAACGTTGTGCAAAAATCACTGAAGATAAGAAACGTTGTGCAAAAATCACTGAAGATAAGAAACGCTGTGCAAAAATCACTGAAGATAAGAAACGTGCAAAAATCACTGAAGATAAGAAATGTTGTGTAAATATCACTGAAGATAAGGAACGTTGTGCAAAAATCACTGAAGATAAGAAACGTTGTGCAAAAATCACTGAAGATAAGAAATGTTATGCAAATATCACTGAAGATAAGAAACATTGTGCAAAAATCACTGAAGATAAGAAACGTTGTGTAAATATCACTGAAGATAAGAAACGCTGTGCAAAAATCACTGAAGATAAGAAACGTTGTGCAAAAATCACTGAAGATAAGAAATGTTGTGAAAAAATCACTGAAGATAAGAAACGCTGTGCAAAAATCACTGAAGATAAGAAACACTGTGCAAAAATCACTGAAGATAAGAAACGTTGTGCAAAAATCACTGAAGATAAGAAACGTTGTGCAAAAATCACTGAAGATAAGAAACGCTGTGCAAAAATCACTGAAGATAAGAAACGTGCAAAAATCACTGAAGATAAGAAATGTTGTGTAAATATCACTGAAGATAAGGAACGTTGTGCAAAAATCACTGAAGATAAGAAACGTTGTGCAAAAATCACTGAAGATAAGAAATGTTATGCAAATATCACTGAAGATAAGAAACATTGTGCAAAAATCACTGAAGATAAGAAACGTTGTGCAAAAATCACTGAAGATAAGAAACGTTGTGCAAAAATCACTGAAGATAAGAAACGTTGTGCAAAAATCACTGAAGATAAGAAACGTTGTGCAAAAATCACTGAAGATAAGAAACGTTGTGCAAAAATCACTGAAGATAAGAAACGCTGTGCAAAAATCACTGAAGATAAGAAATGTTGTGCAAAAATCACTGAAGATAAGAAACGTTGTGCAAATGTCACTTAAGATAAGAAACGTTGTGCAAAAATCACTGAAGAAAAGAAATGTTGTGTAAATATCACTGAAGATTAGAAATGTTGTGCAAAAATCACTGAAGATAAGAAACGTTGTGCAAAAATCACTGAAGATAAGAAACGCTGTGCAAAAATCACTGAAGATAAGAAACGTGCAAAAATCACTGAAGATAAGAAACGTTGTGCAAAAATCACTGAAGATAAGAAACGTTGTGCAAATGTCACTTAAGATAAGAAACGTTGTGCAAAAATCACTGAAGATAAGAAACGTTGTGCAAAAATCACTGAAGATAAGAAACGTTGTGCAAAAATCACTGAAGATTAGAAACGTTGTGCAAAAATCACTGAAGATAAGAAACGCTGTGCAAAAATCACTGAAGATAAGAAACGTTGTGTAAATATCACTGAAGATAAGAAACGTTGTGCAAAAATCACTGAAGATAAGAAATGTTGTGTAAATGTCACTTAAGATTAGAAACGTCATGCAAATTTCACTGAACAGTACTTTCATTCATCCAGAGTATACGAAAAACACTATTTGATCATTTAATGAAAGTGGTAACAAATTTTTGTAGCTGAATTATAAAGAGTTGTTCTTAGTTTTTTATTAAGTAATTGCTTATTTCACACAAGTATATAATGCAAATCCATTGATAGTTCAATTAATAAATCAAATTGAAATAATTTATATATGATGTTTCCATGAAAAATGATGAAATATATGAAATGCTCTCATGTAGAAACTATTCCTTATCGATTTTACACTCATTATTTGTGTATTTTATAATATTTTAAGAGCACACTATTAAATCTTTTATTAACTTATTTCATATATATGGATTTAGTGACATATTCTGTGCATTTTATCTCAGCTGGTTCTCTAGATAATTCAATAAAAATGAGAAGATTTATATCCTAATAATTTGGATGATTGCCAGTGAGGACAGATGTTTTTCAATTCCTTACATCCCATCAAATTCTTACTGTCAGCTCCTTCTAAATCCACAATGCAAATTATTTTTTAACTTTAAACAGTGTTTTCTTTTAAAACAACTGGTAATTGGTAATTTAGATTATGGACGTGTACCTTTCTGCTGGCTATATATTTAAATAAAAATTTTCTATTTTCGTTCATTAAAACAAAAGTTATAACAAAATTACTGGTGCTCAAAAGACCTCAGAATTAGTAAAGAACGTGAGAGACGGTTTCTTCTGATTGACTGTTGGTTACCATAGCAACTTTTTCAACATTGATGTTTTAAAGATGATTACTTTGGATTGGCTGTTTGTTACCATAGTAACTAGTTTGTCGTCGACACATTCTTAAATCATAGCGAGAATGTCACTAGCATCCCATCTTATTTGGGTTACATAGGGAAAGTTAACAAAAGTGATGCTCTTTGCCATGCTAGGGCTGATAATATTTCCCTTACAACAGCGCCCGTTAATTCTGTTTCTCTCTTTTTTCCCCTCCTTCTTTCTGTTTATTTACTTAATTACGTCTTTTATTTGATTTTTTAATTTAGTCAATTAAAGAAGTTGGTAATATTTTTTTTATGGATTGTTGACAATGCATATGATATTGAAAACATAAAAGAAAATATTATTTCAAAGCAAAGCTTGGAAAAATCTTGGATTACATATAAAAATGCAAGCATGAAAAGTAGTATGGTTAACATTAAGTTTAGAAAAATAAAAGGAATAGTTGTTTAAACTGGAAAAGAAAAAGGCAAGATATTCTAGTAAAAAATTAATAAATTTATAACTGAAAATATTGCAGCATTAAGAATTTATATATAATGTTAAATTGAAGTTTGTTTTTTTTTAAATCTAAATGCCGCAATATTTTCAGTTATAAATTTATTATATTTTTACTAGAATATATTGTCCTCTTCTTTTTCAGTTTTAACAACTAGTTCTTTTTACTTTTCTAAGCCTAATCTTAAACATATTACTTTCATGCTTGCATTTTTCTATGAAAAGAAAATATATATCTGTGTGTGTGTGTGTTTTGAGCCATAAAAAATCTATAAAAACGAATATGTTCAATTTATTTTTACATCATACCGATAAGTTATAAATAAAACAATACACATTGAAAAACTTTGTAGATAAATCAATTTTCTTTTTGTGTGATAGGATTTTATGCATATATAACAATGTTATAAGTGTCTTTCCAATAAATCTGCCACTAGAAAGTTTGACATTCTACTCTAAAGAATTTGATCCACCCGATATATTTTTATCTTAACACTGAAAGGGGTTTGGGGGAGGGGCAGGTTTTTAATAGAGATTTTTGTCATGGATTTATGAACATTGATCGGATATATGAATATTGAATAAATTTAGTATTAACAAACAATTTATTGATATTTTTTGACCATCTTATGGAAAATATTTCTTCTGGATTAAAAAACTTCATTAATAATAATATAAATATAATTAAAAAAACTTAATTATTATTAATAATAATAATAATATAAATATAATTTTCAACACATTAGTGATATTTTAAATCTAATGATCTTTAAAGTAAACATGGTATTGTGGTGATTGAAAGGATTCTAGTGATTAAGTAAGATTCTAGTAAGATAGACAATGATCAATGACTCACACTTTCCTACTCTTGATGGCTTTGTGCCATGTAATAATTTTTATCAAATAAATAATTCAAAGTGAAGTATCTGTTCTGATATAACACTTTACCTTTTTTGTCCTCAGGCAGTAAAAGAACAGACTGAGGTAATTTTTTATTTTCCTTCAAATCTAGATTGCCCCCTTCTTGGAGAGTTGGGTTTCTCACATTAAAGTTAGGAGAAAAGTAAAAGAATGACCTGTATCACTTCCCTCCAAAATGAGATTCTACTTTTTATGCAATTACATGTGGATACCCTGAAAAACATGGTAAAAAGAAGGAAAAAAAGACAAAAAAGAAATATTTTAAAATTTAGTGTGGGGGGGATAAGTTTCGATTATAAAGTCCACATCAAATGGTCTTCATTCCTAAGCCATTTTAAATTTTTAAGGTTGATCATAATTTTTTTTAACACTACAAAAAAATCTAATTAAAAAGGTCACAAATAGATTAACAATGCTGGTACCCTTTGAAAGAAACAAACAAAAAAACATAAAATTTATCTTCCATGACAAATTTATGTTAAGTCCCCTAAAACACTTGAATGATCCAGAAATTGAGACTCTTTTCATGTTAAATTTATATGTGAAATTAATCCCTTCATTCTAAATTCTAACAAGAATCAATTTTTATTTTTATCACTAAGTTTTTCAAGGTGGTAACCCAAGAGAATCTCATTTTTGTTTTTTGGTGAGTAGCTGAGGAATTTTGTCTGCAATAATAATAATTTTTTATAAATAAAAGAATATACTTCTATGTTACATAAAAAATATTTTTTACTTAGTGTAAATATGAAACAAAAATTAATAAAAACATGTTAGTAATTATTTTTTTATTCATGAAATACATTAAAAAAAATTTTCAAATACTTCTGAAAAATGTCCACTTGCATTTTCAGGCTATCAGGTAAATTTTCACTGCCTTTCATATAGTTTGTGTATTTGTGAAAGGAAAATTACTGAAATGCCAAAACGGTTTCTATAATAAATAAATAAGGGTTATTTTTATTATTAGATTTTGATTTTATTGCCTGCTAGCTCCACTCCCATCCACTTTTATTTAGAATTTTTTAAAAACTAGTTAACATACAGGGAAATCAAAGAAGTGATGCTGAGTGTGATCTTGTGAGGAGCCGTGAAAATCTTTAAATTCCTTGATTCAACCAAGCCTTTGAAAATGTTCTTAGTGTTTTTTTTGTTTTTTTTCTTTTACGCTTTTTGACCACCTCTTGTCAGGTTTGCTAATGTTCAAGGACTGAACAAAAGCCCACATTTTATTTATTTTTTGATACAACTAAAATAAAATTTATGTTGTATATTTTATATTATTATGAGGTGGAGATTTCATTTTAAAAATAAATATTTATCGTTTATTTTTGCCATCAGCAATGGAAAATTAAGTTTAATTTTATTTTTAAAGAATTGTTTTCATAATCTGAAATGAGGTTCAAATTTTTCTGATTCAGATACCCTAAAAATTATAATTTCCTAATTTCTAATTGCTACAAACTCTTTAGCAGAATAAAAACTATGGCCAACCTTGGTGACAGACTTGTATTCAGCAAGAGTCATAAACCTTCCACAATATCTTGATATGTAAAATTATGACGTGAGAATGACATAAATAGTCAACTTTCATATTTAGTTTAACCATTCACTTTGACTGATGCTATACATTCTCTCCTCTTGGAAGTCATTTGTAAAAGAGCAGAAACATGATCAGCAATGACAGACATTTTTAAAGAATGAGTTTATATTCTTGAAATTGTGAAAAATACTTGTTCCTGGCCCAAGTTTCAAGTGAAATCAGAATAATATGCCATTTCATTACAAAATTCTTACAGTGGACATTATTTTACTCTGTCTCAGTCTGTAGCCAATGCTGCGATTCTTTTGTTCACCAAGAGATTTGTTTGACCTTAAATGAAATCTGAAATTCACAGATGGTCATGCTCAAATGGTTCAAGCTATATAATACATTTATCTTAGCATGTAATTGAAGATAAAATGAAAATATATTGCCTTGTACAGAGATTGAACTCTAAGGTTTCAATTTATAAGAAGTTTGTGTTTAATACATCCCTCTCCTCCCACCACTTTTCGTCACATTTGTCCTTCTCATACATTCAGCATGCAAACAATAAACCAAGCAAAATTATTATATATCAATGTTTCCAAGTTTTAATGTTTGTTTCTAAAAAAAACAAAACATTAAATATATTTTTTACGCCTGTGAATAACAACAATGATTTTTATAAAATAAAAAGGTTTTGTTATAATTTAAAGATTTTTGAAAATATCTTTATTGCATGTCAGTGTATATAGCTTTAATTATACTTATGACTTAAACTCTGGCTGAATCTGTTTTATTTATTTGTTTTTGTAACTTTTGTTCTGTTTTATTTTTGTTATCTACTTTATTTTTCAGAGATACACACAAAAATATATAATTTGGACTATTTCATTAATGTATTTTTTTTTTAGATTTTCATTGAAGAATCATTTTACCGCTCCAGTCGGTATCTCACTGCTGATGCAATCCTCTGTTTTTGTAAGTGCCAAGTATGTCCTAAGATGGATTACTGTTGCCACATTTGGCAGGAGCTGTTCGGTGCTCCCTATCCTGCCTTGATAGAGTTCAAAACCGGCTTCGAAACCTAGTAGTTGATGCACTGTTCTCTTCCTTGATACCTAGCGTAGCTCTGCTCTATTGTTATTTTCATGGCAAGTGCTCGTCTGAGCTCCAAACCTATGGTCCTCCCCCCCTTCCGTGCCAAACTTTCACAAAAATCACTTAACTAACTACAACCACTATCAACAATTTCTCACACTCTCTATCTGTGCCTAAATCTAAATGCAGATTCTATGAACACAGCTTCTTTCCTAGAACTGCCCGCCTGTGGAACACTGTTCCATTGGCCTGCTTTCCGGCCAACTACAGTATGGTGGCCTTCAAGTTCTTGTTGAACTATCCCCTGTTGAATTAAGTTGTGCCCAACTTACACCATTGACGATGACTACACTACTACCTTACATCTATTAACCCTTATCCACGAGTGGCCGTTGGGCCTTGATAATTGGTAACTCCTTTGTAACAAAAAAAAAGTTAGTCTTTGAAGAATTCATCTTTTTTTTTTTCATTGCCATTTTTGTTTATTTTTATTTTTTTATTTTATTTATTTTATCCTTCAATACTGTTGTGATAACTTTATTACCATTTCAATAAATTTTGGAAATTTCAATATATTTCATTATAGAAATGTAAATTAGAATTTTCTGTCTTTTTTCCTTATTAGTTTTGTAAAACTTTGAAAATAACACTTTTTGCACTCATTTCTGAAAAAGTTTTTTGAAATATAAAATAAAAACTCATTTTATGATTTCATTATACTGTTTGGTGTATCCACTTGTTTCTATTTATCTCTACATTTTATTGAATTTTATCTAAACATTTTCCTCACACATCCGCATAACTAGTTTATTATTTTCCATCTAGGCTGAAGGTAAATACAAATACTGCAGTTATAACAACATTGATGGACAAAAAGTTTATTTCTAGTAAGTATTAATTCGTATTTCATTTTTTTTTTCTCATTTAAAAATCATTCTTATAAAACCATTTCATATTTTCTTTTAAAATGTAGCTCTTTTTTATCAATTTATTATCAGTCGAGGGTAACCATTGCAAAATCAATTTTGTACTCTGTTGAGATTGGAAATGATGCTTTCATACTCCATTCTAAGACGTACCTGACTCTTGCATTATCAGTTGCTGAAGCAGCAGAATGATCTTACCATTTTTCCAGCAACTTCCTAGCAATGGATTGGATGTAAGTTTTCCATTTTATATTTAGAGTGAAAGTCAGTTTTAAGAATTAATCAGAATAAGGGGCTTACCCAATCATAGTGATTAACTTAAAAATGAAAATCTGTGCGTTAATTACATCACATGCTGTAGATCAGGAGATAATTAAGTGGATCTTAATGACCATCTTGATCATTGAGCTGCATAGATCATCTTCATAGATGCCGACAGAATATGATTTGGAAATTCGTTTATGAAAACTAGGCAGAGAATTTGGCACAGAAATACACCCTTTAGGTATGTTGACATTGATATGTCAACATCACTGAAGATAATAAATCTTGTGCAAAAATCACTGAAGATAAGAATTTTTTTGCAAAAATCACTTAAGATGAGAAACGTTGTGCAAAAATCACTGAAGATAAGAAAACGTTGTGCAAAATCACCGAAGAGAAACCATGTGAATATACCAGTGAATATATGAAACGTTGTGCAAATATCATCGAAGATAAGAAATGTGAAAATATCACTGAAGATATGAAAGTTTGTGCAAATATCACTGAAGATGGGAAATGTTGTGCAAATATCATTGGGAATAAGAAAGGTTTTGGAAAATATCACTGAAGAAAAGCTGTGCAAAAATCACTGAAGAAACTTTCTGCAAATATAACTGAAGATGAGATATGTTTTGCAAATATCACTGAAGATAAGAAACGTTGTGCAAAACTCACTGGATATAAGAAACTTTGTGCCCATCAACAACTACTTTTATAGATTTATCAGACAGAAAGAATTTGATGATTGAAAAGACATTGTAAGGTGTATCATATCTAGCAAGTGTTTAGAGCAGCTCATTGTGTCAAATCCAAACAAAGGCCTTTGATATGTTCAGACACCTAGTAAAAACACATTGGGAAATTCACTTATTTTATGTGGTATTAGTCAGTAATTAAGGTATGTGGTTTAAATATATATATATATATAGAGAGAGAGAGGGAGAGGGAGAGAGAGAGATTAATTTGCATATGACAAAAGTAGTGGTGATAACGAAAAATTGTGGAGGAAAGAGTAAAATGTTTAACAACAAAAAAAATCATAGGAATGGTGTTGTTACAAATAACATAGGAATGCTATCATTTTTTATTTCAGTAAGAAAGTAATTTATACTATTGGATAGTCAAATGTTTTTAGTATTGGCATCATCATGTTCAAAAGAAGTGTTAATCACGATTCAAGAGTCAGTCTTTCTAACAACTGGAACTGTTGTTATGAAGAAGTGTTAATTATGATTTGAAGGTGAGACGTTTTGAGAATTAGCATCTTCATGTTATCAAGAAGTGTTAATCATGATTCAAGAGTTGGTCTTTCTGAGAATTGGCATCATTATGTTGCGGAGAAGTGTCAAGAGTCAGTTTTTTTTTTAAATAGTATTATCATGTTATGGAGAAGTGTAAATCACGAATCGAGAGACAATCTTTTTGAGAATGGGCAGCATCATGTCATTAGGCAGTGTTAATTATGTAGCGTGATTCAGACTTTTGAGAATAGGCATTGTCATCTATATATATAAAAGCGAAAATGTATGTATGTATGTGTGTTCGCTTTTTCTGTATGTCAACAAAAGGCTTTTTTCAGAGAAGCGATCGGTCGGTTCACAACTTTTTAAAACTTTTTATATCACATATAAATCGTAATATCTCACAGTTAACAATGAAGCTCACCTGTCTATTTAATTTGCTCGATTTCGGGAAGATAAATATTCAATATTTGTCGCTCGCTGCATGTGGGTTAGTCTTTTTCCTATAACATCTTGGGGGAAAAAAAAAAAGCGTTCAGCAGTAAATGAATACTATCCCGCAGTCAAACTTGACTTCATTAACTCATTAAAACGGGCACCTGCTTTCAAACATGTTTCCGTTAGCATCTCGCGGTGGGGCAATGGTTAACGTCGCACGTTTTTTTTTTCACACTTTAATTTAAAACTTTGCCTCAACGGTTCGGGTTCAATCCTCATACTTACTTTTTTTTTTTAACCCCCACCCACACCTCCAAACACCCGGGCAACGCCGGGTACCCCTCGCTAGTATTATAGAAAAGTGTTAATTACTATTTAAGAAACAGTCTTTTTGAGAATTGGCATCATGTTATGAAGTGTAAATCACAATTTGAGAGTCTCAAAACACCGAAAATTACAACCTAAACTTCACTTTATCAGAATTAAAAGAATCTCTCTGTAAAGCTCACAATACAGTAGAAGGACCTGAAAAAAATCCATATGATTTTCTGAAAAACCTACCAAAAGTATCAATGAAATATTTACTCAAGATTTACAATGAAATATGGCAAACTTGAAATATCCCTAAAATTTGAAAGTAAGCCACAATAATTCCAATTGCTAAACACAACACTCCAAACCAAAACAATACCAGGTCATCAAATTTTGAACCAATAACATTAACAAGCTGCATTGAAAAAACATTGGAAAGAATGATAAATATCAGATTAATTTGGTTTTCAGAATCCAAAAACTTAATAACTGAATACCAATCTGGGTTTCATAAACATAGAAGCACAACTGAGCACTTGATTTGACTGGAGACATCTATAAGAGAGGTCTTCATAAAAAAATTATCTAGTAAATAATGTTTTTGAATATATAACTACTGGAATACATTGCATGCTCTATGTGGACAATTTTCTAATATATTGCCGATCCAAACACATTCATCTAAAATAGAGTGTAAACTCCAATTTTGTTTAAACAAAACAACAAAAGGGTCAAAAAGAAAACAGTTTCAAATTCTCAGAAACTGAAATGAAATGTATTTACTTTTGCAACCTACAAAAATTGTACAATGACCCAACCCTAAAATTGAATAAAAATTAAATACAAGTAGTTAATGAATATAAATGTTTAGGGTTTATATTTGACCAATAATTAGCTTTCATCCTTCATATCACTTACCTAGGGGAAAATGTAAAAAAAACATAGACTTATTAAAAGTAGTAGGTCATATTGATTGGGAAGCAAATAAGCAAACGCTATTAAAACTATACTAATTCACAGTGCAACCCAAACTGGACCATGGAGCCTTTATATATGGAACAAGTTTGAAAAAACTTGAAACAATCCACCACCAAGGATTGAGAATAGCACTCAATGCTTTTAGCACATCTTCAATAGAAAGCCTCTATGAAGCTCCACTTGCAATAAGCAATAAGAAAGGAAAAACTAGCTCTCCAATATCTTATCAAAAAAGCTTCCAATCCATTAAACCCAGCCTATAGCTATATCTTTAGCAAAACATCATTTGGAAAAAAAGATGGATCAAGTAAAGATTAGATACCCTGTAGCAGAAGATGAAGATTGACAAACATTTCAAGTGACACCGGTTGTTCGACCTTGACATTGCCAGTGGTTGTTTGTAAACACGTCAAATAGCAGACATGGTCGAATGTTCACGAGCAAGATTTTTTAAAATATATTTACAAAACTTTTTTAAGATTTAAAAGAAAAAATATATATTTACAAAACATTTTTTTTAACATTAAATATTTACAAAACTTTTAAGGATTAAAAAAAAACTTTTTAATGTAAGTAACAAAACGAACATATTTAAACAAAACATATTTAAATAAATGGGTGTCTTTCTGAGTGCTTTTCTTTTAACTTTTTAATAAAACTAATAATAATTATAATTATGATAAAAAAATAAAGAAATAACTAAATAAATAAATAAAAAGAATGAGCTATATTAATCACAAAACATCAAAAACCGATATTTAACTGAGAATTTCAGACGCTGATCTCTTCTCTCTATTAAAAAATATATATTTTTAAAAACTTTTAAATAAAATTATTTAAAACAAACTTTTTAATGGCAAAAACAAATATAAAATAACTGACTTGTTCGGATTTTTGCGAATGTTTTGCGGGTTGTTGCGACCAAGATTGATTTTTATGTACAGCGTGTGTGTTTCTGTGTGCGTTTTTAATACAATTCAATATTTATTGAAAGTGTGATGTATATTGGTGGTCAGTGAAGGAGAAATCCTTCTAGACCGAGGCAATTTTCATGCATAATAAAATCACAAGTATAAGCAACAAGTATAAACAATCAAGATTAAAAAGTATATTTTTTTATTCACATGTCTTTTTATAACTTTTATTTTTATAAAGATGAAATGTAGTATTACAAGATACAAATCTTTATAACTTTTATTTTTATTTTTAAAAAAATTTCTATTTGCTTACTTCTCCACAAGGGCAAATTAAATACAAGTAAGTTTTAGCATCCGAAATTCTCAGTTAATGTTTTGTAATTAATAAAGCTCATTCTTTTCATTTATTTTTATTATAATTATTGTTATTAGTTTTATTAAAAAGTTCTGTGAATATATTAAAAAAAGAACGCATTCAGAAAGACATCCATTTTAAATATATTTTGTTCAAATACGTTTGTTTTGTGCAAATAAAAGAAGTTTCTTTAAAAGTTTTGTAAACATTTAATATAAAAAAATGTTTTGTAAATGTATATTTTTTCTTTTAAATCTTCAAAAAGTTTTGTAAATATATTTTTAAAAATCTTGCTTGCAAACATTCGACCATGTCTGCTATTTGACGTGTTTACAAACAACCACCAGCAATGGTCAAGGTCGAACAACCGGTGTCACTTGAAATGTTTGCCAATCTTCATTTTCTGCTACAGGGTAGCAGTCCAAAATAAAAAAAAAGAAAAGCAATCAAATCATTCAACCTACAAACTAAAGAACTATCCCAAAAAATTAACATAAATGCTATTCACAAATCAATCATCTCCAAAATCCGACCATGGCAATCAAAAGAACACAAAATTCTACTAGGCATGACTAAATACGCTAAGGACAACACAAACCCAGTAATATTCCATGAAGAATTTCAAAACATAAAAATCAATTAACTAATCATCTATCTATATACACTGAACTCAGTGCTTGAGAGATAAAGAACTTTAAATGAACATTCGATTATCTATGTATCTCATATAGAGTTCAAGTATTAGCCCCAGGTCGTTGGCCCCTTGATTTCTGAGAACTTTGTAAAATAAAACAAAAACTTCGTAAAATAAAACAAAAAAATGGCTCCAAGAGTCAGAATAAAATAGAAAATGTTGCCATATCCTGTGAAGGAAAACTAAGCAAAAGACGCAGCATCAATATATAGCGCTGAAATTACTGCTGTTGATTTGGCTCTCGACTTAATCACTAAAAGTAAATAAAAAAAATTATCTTATTCACAGATTCTATAGCTGTCTTAAAAGCACTAAAAAAACAAATGATAAGGGGTAGATATTTTCTGAAAAATCCCCAGTAATTTCTATGTAATTTTAAACAACTTTAATGTTATTTATGTACATCTAAAAAACTGCAGAAATGACATCAGCTCTCTTTAATGGCGATTAAATACTTCCAGAAGAGACTAGTTCCCGTGTTTCTTCATTATATTACCAAAAAAAATACGGACTTTCAAATAAAAAGAATGGTACCTACATGATTGTCACTTTCAAATAGTAATATATCCAAGAATCACAAGAAACGATAAGGTAGAAAAATAATTATGAATGAAAATATCTTAAACCCTAATCATCGAGTGGACTCTGGGCCTTGATAAGAGCTGATGCCTATGTAAAAAAAAATAAATAAATAAATAAAATAAAATTTGTCAGAGAAAGTACACAAAACAATTTTAAAAAGGAAAGAATATATTTTAATATGAATTAAAAACTGCCGGACAGCATTTCTCTAAAACATAACTGGCCATTTTGATTAACATTGAAGAAAAACGGACATTGAAATTCATGTTGAAGCAAGGGTTGCATAATCACAACCTTGACAATCTATGTATTAATTTTGAACATTTGCTGAGAAACACAACTATTGAAATTCATGTTAATGTATTAATTTAGAAAATTTGCTGAGTCATCTTTCAAAAATGATATTATTTCTCTTAAAAAATATGACATCGGTTTGTTGCGGGGCCGACTGTCCAGGGAAATCGACCCAACAACTAACAAGGTAGACACGGGCGAAAGTAAACGACAAAATGGCAAAGAAGAAGAACGGACACAAGTTGTTTGGTTTAAGAGAGAGTTTGTCTTTTATCTGTAAGGGAAGCATAAAAATAGGGTTTGAGATTGTGTGATCTGGATGCTGGCTATCTGGAAGGTCACATGACACAGGAGGCTAAGAACTGGAGGTTTGGAACAGGTACTCTAGACATAGTATGGTTTAGGGTTACTCTCTGAGTCTGAAACGATCGGCTGGACGTCAGGGCAATCTGGAACGGTCGGTGGACATTGAGACCGTGGGGGGTCAGGATTTAGGAACGGACGAAAGATCGACAGCATTAAGGAACGGTAGTTCAGTAGGGAGCTAGTGAAAGGGATGCTGCAGACTGGAGGAGTGAAGTGCAGATGAGGTTGCGGGCCAGAGGAGCGAGGTGCAGGCGAGGTTGCGGGCTGGAGGAGCGAGGTGCAGGCGAGGTTGCCAGAAAGCTGAGAGAGGCACTGGAAGTCGCAGGAGTTGCTGGAAACTGGAAGTCGCAGGAGTGAGCAGGAGCCACTGGAGTGAAGTGAAGTTCGCTGCTGGTGGGTCTCAGAAGCAAGCAGTAGTGGATCACATTAGTGGTAGAAAAACTTATTAGCCCTGATAAGAGCTCGTTAGTTAGCCCTGAAAAGGGCTGTTTGAACTGCTGCTGAGACGGCTGCTGCTGGGAATCACTCGGCTGGTGGATTCCGTCGATTTGACTGGTAGCATCAGTTGCACTTCAGGAGCCTCCTCCTGCTCCCAGGTTGATCTGATCTGACTCAGCCGAGGCGGGCTGTATTCATTTAGGCAGAGTGATGTTAGGTGTCACTCCCATAAACAAATGTCTGTAATTGATTCTAGAATGAAATTTTTGCAATCAAAAATAGCTTGGGAGTGTGTTGATTCTATTTGAATTAATTTTGTCTAAAAGTAAAAAGTCAATTGTTTGAATTATTGACGTTAAGCTTAATACATATGAATTCCGGCGTGCATAAAGGAGTCGGGGACAGAAAGAAAGGGAAAAAACGTCACAAGCTGAAGTTCAGAATACGATCACATTTTTTTTTTTTTTTAATGGGATGCTAATGTTTTTAAAGCTAATTTCCCTTCAACAGTTTGCATTTTGGAGATGGAACTCTTTTGAGATAAGTCGTTGCTATATTAACTTTAATTTTTAAGTTTTTAGATTCAAATAGTTATTTATACTACATTTTACTTCAGTCTTTAATTTATATTTTTATTTTTTTATTGTTTTATTTAATAATAGTTTTTTTCGTCCATAAATGTTTTTTCGTCCATAAATGTGCATAAATAGATTAGGCAGTTGTATTCATTTTCAGTTCTCTACTCTCCATAAAAAAATAATTTTTTTATGGAGAGTAGAGAATGCATAGTGAATGCATTATTGGCAGCTCCCGTTACTCTCACTTCTCATATTTGTCCCTCAGTCCTCATTTTTTAATGAGTGATTTTTCTGACAAAGGGAAAAGAAGCAGCTGTACTCTAGGTTGGCAGTATTTTGTGTGAACAGTCCCCATAGATGTCAGAAATTTTCTGTTTCTATGTCTATTATTGTAGCCATGTCACTAGTGCTGGAGGTAAACGTTTATCTGGACTGACATTATCCGCCTGATAGTCAGGAATCCGAACCTTGGATTAACCCCTAAGGAGGCTGTCCTATCAGCAGGTGCAAAGTACTGGGGCTGTTGTATTGTCATTTGGTGAATGGATTCTGGACCATGCAGTAGCTTCTGGTGGGGCCTCTCGATGCAATATTAGTGGGTAATTGTTACGGCTTTACCTTATCATGTACTACAAAAAAAAAATTTAATTTCTTTTTCTCTCTTAATTTCCCCCTCTGTCCTGCTCTAAGCAAGTCTTTCAACCTAGTCCACAAATCCCAAAACTCCATCGTGACAAGTTTAAAAAAAAAATACATGATTAAACCCAGATCTCCAACTACCATGTCTCCTTCTCCAACATCAGGGCTCTATGTTCTAACCTTCCAGAGGTTGAAACCCAATTACCAGGAGACTAAACCAGACCTATTATTTCTAAGCGAAACTGGCATTGGACAGATTATTTCCCTAGATGAGTTCATAATTAAAGGATACTCTAACTTAACTTTCAAATCTGACCCCCAAGATCGCCATGAGCATGGAATATGTGCCTATATTAAAGATGGCTTTCCATGTGGTAGGGACATCTCCAGAGAAGATCTTCACTTACCCTATATGTGCTTCCGGGTTGCATTTGCTCAAATTACTGCATTTATATTTACTCTCTATCGCCCCCACAACAGTGGAGTTACTATCTTTAAAAGCATATCTGAGAAAATTCACCACGTCCTATCTGCTTATCCTTCAGCTAACATTCACGTATGTGGAGACTTCAATGTTCACAATGTGAAATGGTTAGCCCACTCAAACAAGACCGATGATGAGAGGTTCTGTCATGATTTCTCCGTGCTTATGACCTCAATCAGATTGTTCATGGATGTGGTTTGAGTTGTTCCCCTTTGCAAATTGGCTGTTTGGAGAAATGGAAAACTAGATGGCTCTGGTTGATAGTCAATTTGCATAAGTGGAGAAATGGGCAGCATATAAACGGTACTTTTTTTTAAGCAGGGGAAGAGCGCAGAGAGTGAAACGACGGTTGGAAGAAGTGACGATGAATTATTTTTGGACGTTGAAGAGCTCAACCTTTTGGAAGGAACAGCTGTGTCTTATATATTTTTTTTAAATTTCTTTTTTTTTCTACTTCACTACAAGCTATTTCGGCTGGAACTATGGAAGCAAAGAGGATCAGCAGTGAAATGCTTAAGACGTTCTCTGGAGAGGGAAATGTTATAACCTGGCTGACCAAGGTTAAACTTGTCGCTAAGTTGTGGGACATCGCGGATGTAGCCAGCTTGATACCGCTGTATCTTGATGGTGATGCTCTGGCCCTATATCTGGAGATGCGGGAGGAGGATCGACTGTCTGTTGACGCCATTGAGGAAAAGTTGAAGGAAGCATTTACCGGAGGACTGTTTGTGGCATATGGCAAACTAAGCCGTATGGTGTGGACCGGAGAGCCTGTCGATGTTTACGCCAACAATATCAGGAGGTTGATGGAACTAGCAGGATTCAATGGAGGAGGCCGTCGACAGATGGTTAAGATGGCCTTTATCAATGGCTTCTCGGACCATATATTTATAGCTCTGCAGCAACTGCCCGGTGTAAATACTATGGAGGTGGCGGAGTTGATTACACAGGCTAGGGTGCTGGCCAGGAAAAAAGAGAGTGAGCAGGGAATCGTAGCTGTCGCTCAATGAAGCAAACTGCAGCAGGAAATTGTGAAGGACGAAAAGCTGAGAGGACTGTGGCAGAGACCCAGGTTCTCTGGCAGATGCTACCGATGCCAAGGCTCCCATATGACGAGGGAGTGCAGGGAGCTAAAGCCAGAAGTCACGTGTTACCGCTGTGGGGAAGTCGGCCACATCAACAGATTCTGTCCCCAGGGAAATGAACAGGGGGAAGCCACTGCGCCGGTGGCTACCCCACTTATTCGATGAAGGCGCTTCAGGGTATGTCACCACAAGTAGAGGTGACCCTAAATGGACGAAGTGCAAAAGCCCTTGTCGACACGGGCTGTACTTCAACAATTGTCACCAAAGACATGGTTGACACATGCAATGGAACCAGCAGCATCACGACAGTTGACGGCAGAGAAGTGAAGTGCAATGGCACAAGTATTGTTCGGTTGATGGTACGTAGGATGTCACTAACAATCCAGGTGATTGTTATTAACAAAATTGTCACAGGTGTCGATGTGGTGCTAGGGATGGACGTAATTGCTCGACTAGGGGTCATTACGGTATATAGGAACTCCGTGAGATTTGGAGGACATCAAGGGGTTGCAGGTGTGCAATTCGAAAAAGGTGTCACAGGAACGGCCGGGTCAGACAAAAGTTGCATGATAGAGGACCAAGATTTCTCTGCACACTTTGATGGTGAGAAATGGACAGTCAAGTAGGCATGGAAGGGAGAACCTCCCATACTGAACAACAGAGTGGAATGCTACGAGCATATGTTGCGAGGAGGCACAAGAGTTGAATTTGAGAAGGAGGTGGACTGATGGATCTCAGAGGGGATTTTAAGACCATGGACGGAGAAGGTGGAAGGTGTGCTGCCGTTAATGGCGGTTGTTCAGCCCACAAAACAAAAAGTTTGGCCAGTACTGGACTTCAGGGAGCTGAACGTACACGTTGCATGTCACACGGGAGGCGATGTGATGGACGTGTGCGGAGAGACCATGTGAGAGTGGAGGCAGATTCAGAAGGCTGCGACGATTGTGGATTTAAAATCTGCATACCTACAGATCCACATTTCACAGGAATTCTGGAAATACCAGCTGGTTAGATACAAGGGCCGAACATACTGCCTGACTAGATTGAGTTTTGGCCTGAATTCTGCACCAAAAATCATGGCAGCGATCCTCAAAACGGTGCTAAGCAAGGAGGACGCAGTCAGAAGAGCCACCAGTTCCTACATTGATGATATTGTGGTGGATGAGACGGTAACAACTGCGGAGGACGTAGTAAAACACCTCAACAGCTTTGGGCTAATTGCAAAACGCCCGGAATCGTTGGAGGGAGGAGCTGTGTTAGGGCTCCAACTAAGAAAGGACCAAATAGGACAGTTAGTGTTCCGGAGGGGAAATGAGATCCCGGAGGTGTCGGAAAAATTGAGCAGGCGAGAACTCTTCTCAATATGCGGAAGACTGGTGGACCATTACCCTATTGCAGGATGGCTATGGACTGCATGTAGTTATATCAAAAGGCTAGCTAGTGGAGTGAAGTGGGAGGATGGAGTTGATAAAGAGACTGTGGACATTATGAGAGAGATTATTGAAGAGGTGAAGAGGGAGGATCCAGTGAGAGGTGTTTGGCATGTATCCAACAGTGCAGAAGGTGTTCTGTGGTGTGATGCAAGCTGTATAGCCACTGCAGTAACACCACCGAGATAGGTGGTGTTACTGCAGAAGATGCTGCTTGGTTGCGGAAGAAGGACAACGTGGCTCACATAAATGTGGCGGAACTGGATGTGGTTATGAAGGACATCAACTTAGCCTTGAAATGGTGGCTACAGAATGTTGAGGTGAGGACCGACTCAGCCACTGTGTTCTCTTGGATCCAGTCCGAAGCTACAGGAGAAAGGAGGGTGAAGATGAAAGGCGCTGCTGAGATGCTAGTAAAGCATCGATTGATGATGTTAAGGGAGCTGATTAGGGAATTTGATCTTCAACTTAGGGTCACTATCGTTCTTTCAGCGAAGAACAGAGTAGATGTGATGACGAGGGTGCGGAAGACCTGGCTAAGGGCGCCGAATGAGGCGGCTGTTGCAATATGTTGTTTGAATGAAGACACTCTGAAGGATTTTCATGACATGCACCATTTTGGAGTGGATAGGACCTTGTTCTTGGCCAGGAAGGTGGACCCCAGAATCACAAAGGAGGCCGTTAGGACAGTGGTTGAGAGATGCAGCCGGTGTCAATCAATCGACCCTGCGCCAAGTAGACACGAAGCTGGTGAGGTTCAGGTGGCAGAGAACTGGAGCAGGTTGGCGATAGACGTAACACACTATCGACAGAGGCCGTATCTGTCAATGGTCGACTGTGGACCAGGAAGAGTAGCCATTTGGAGGGTGGTCAAGGCGGAAAATGCAGGTGAAATTGCAAAGGTCTTGGAAGAGGTGTTTTTGGAGAGGGGTCCAGTGACGGAAGTGCTAATGGACAATGGAACTGCCTTTTGCTCAGCTGCCATGGAGAATGTGTTGGATAAGTGGGGAGTGCGGCGCTATTTCAGGGCTGCATATAGACCAGGCGGAAAAGGAATTGTGGAGTGGCATCACAGGACCATTAAGGCTATAGCTGAAAGGGGCCAGATTTCACCACCAGAAGCTGTCTTCTGGTATAATATGGCTCCTAAGTCAGGGCAAAAAGTGGAGTCAGTGCCGCAGAGGGCAGTCTTCAAGTATGAGTGGCGGCATCCCCGAACTGCACAGGTACCCACGGAGGAAGGCGAGAAGCGAGCGACTGTGCGAGTGGGAGAGGAAGTGTGGATCAAACCGCCTGATGCTTGCTGTACCACACGCTGGGGGAGGGGCATTGTGACAAGTGTCCAGTCCCCGAACAATGTATCTATCGACGGCATCCCTCGACACATCCTTGATGTGCAGCCGGTAGTAGTGTCATCAGAGGAAGACAGTGACGTCAAGCCAAGTAGCGACGTTCACGAAGAGGCTCCGCGGAGATCGCAGCGAGAGAGATGGCCGCCATGTTGGTCGAGCGACTACGTGATGGGTTGACATGTGATGATCGTGTAGATCAAGGGGGCGTGTGGTTTGAGTTGTCCCCCTTTGCAAATTGGCTGTTTGGAGAAATGGAAAACTAGATGGCTCTGGTTGATAGTCAATTTGCATAAGTGGAGAAATGGGCAGCATATAAACGGTACTTTTTTTTAAGCAGGGGAAGAGCACAGAGAGTGAAACGATGGTTGGTAGAAGTAGCGGTGAATTATTTTTGGACGTTGAAGAGCTCAACCTTTTGGAAGGAACAGCTGTGTCTTATATATTTTTTTTTAATTTCTTTTTTTTTCTACTTCACTACAATGGACCCACCTGTGTGCCCGATACTGACGGCCATTATGCAAGTCTCCTAGACTGTGATAACTTTCATACATTTATATCAGATCTACCTCTGCGTTCTATGTTTAAAAAAGATGTGTCCTCTATAGTATCAGACCTGACGGAATGGTTAATTGTAGGTATAGACTGTTTCATACCCCGAAAAAGTTCCAGCAAAAACCTAACAGCCAGCCATGGTTCTCTCCAGAATGTGCTGCTGCCATTGCGCATAGAAATCACTTTTTCCATTGCTTCCAATATAATAGATGTATTGAGACTAAAGCCGCTTTCAGGACTACCGGCAACCATTGTAAGAAAGTAATAAAGAACGCAAGAGAGTTGTATGTTCAGTCCGTCAAGTCCAAAGTAGCTGAGCAGCGGCTTGTTTCCCACCAGTTTTGGCAAATAGAAAACAGGATCATGAACAGAAGCGTGTGCTCCATCCCAAATATCATCAATGGACCTGAGTTAATCTCGTCAGCATCAGACAAAGCCAAACTCTTTGCCAAAAATTTTGCAGCTAATTCTACCCTTTGTGACCAAGGCTGCCAACCTCCAATATTTCCTCCTGTAGCAGAAAACACGCTATGTGATATTGATGTTGCCAAGCTAATCAAAAACCTTGATTCCAGTAAAGAACTGGCCCTGACGGTATTCCAATCATAGTACTCAAAAAACTTCAACCAGAATTAGCGCCCATACTTACAAAACTGTTTAAACGTTGTCTTAAGGAGAATTGCTTCCCATCACCCTGGAAAATCTCATCAGTATGCCTCGTATTTAAGAATTCAGGTGATCGCTCATCTCCCTCTTGGTACAGACCAATAAGTCTCCTGTGCTTTATGAGTAAGTTGCTGGAATCTGTGTTAAATAGAGAAGTAGTCAACCATCCTAGCAAAAATAATTTTCTTAGTGACACACAATATGATTTCTGTTCTGCTAGATTTACAGCAGATGTGCTTACAGTTATATATCATAGGATTAGCAATCTCTCGACGGAGTCAACCTTTCTAGGCCAGTTGCTCTTGACATATCGAAGGCCTTTGATAGGGTATGGCATAAAGATTTACTACACAAGATCTCCAGCTATGAAAATGTCTTAATTATTAAATCATTTCTCTCTGATAGGTTCAAAAGAGTTGATGGGCAAAAATCAGAAGCTCAAGGGTCCATCCTGGGCCCAACTCTCTTCCTGATCTACATTAATGATCTTCCAAATCACATCCTTACATCATTCATAGACATTTATACTGATGACACTACCATCTATGGTAGCACATCTAAGACCGTAAACGACCATGTTCTCTCCGATTCTCTCTCTTCTGATCTTGAGCAAGTGGTACAATGTGGCTGGTTACTTTTAACGCATCTAAAACCAAGCTTTTATCTTTACATCATCGACACTCTGATCCACATCTGGCATCAGTTGAAATGAATAGCTCTCAACTTGGGGAGGCTTCATGTTTTGACAAGCTTCTGGGCTTGACCTTTGTTCCTTATCTGAAATAGAACACGTACTTCAAATCTGTTGCCAAGGCCGCTGGAAAAATGGTGGGATCCTTCTAGCAATCCAGTAGATATCTCACTGCTGATGTAATTCTCTATCTATATAAGAGCCAGGTACATCCAAGGATGGAGTACTGTTACCAAATCTGGGCAGGAGCTGCCAGAAAAGACTTGTACTGCCTTGATAGAGTTCAAAATAGACTTTGTAGCCTTGTAGGAGATATCCTTTTCTCTTCCCTGCAACCTCTATCTCACAGAAGGGATGTTGCGAGTTTATCTCTGCTTTATCGTTATTTTCATGGCAAGTGCTCAACTAAGCTTCAACCTATGGTCCCCCCTTGCCAAACTTTCACAAGAAACACTCATCTAGCTGGAAACACTATCCCCCCACTCTTTATCTGTGACTAAACTTAAATGTAGATTCCATGAATAAAGCTATTTCTCAGAAGTGCACACCTGTGGAACTGTTTTCTGTTTTCCTGCTTTCCAGCTGACTACAATCTGATTGTCTTGAAGTCCAATGTAAACAAGTTCTTGATGAGCCATTGCACTTAAGTTAACAAATTTACCGAATTTCCATTACTAATGATTACTATATTGTCCAATTGACACCCTTAACCCTTATCCTCGAGTAGTCTCTGGGCCTTGATAAGTGGTGATGCCTATGTAAAAAAAAAAAAAGAGCATACATGTTCACTGAAATCAGATGTTGTTAGCATTTGCGTCCTTTGTTTAAGGAAAGGAAGACGAAGAGAAAACAGGTGGGGTGAAGAAAGAATGGAGACGGTGATTTTGAAACTGTGACAGGTTGATTAAGGGAGAGAGAAACAAAAACATTGAAATTCATGTTAATGTATTAATTTTGAAAATTTGCTGAGTCATCTTTCAAAAATGATATCATTTCTCTGAAGAAAAAAAATATATAAAAAACTAGAGTTACCTTCATTTCATCTTATTTCCTTTTCCTTACAATTTAAATAAGGCCCTGTCTCATTGGCCAAAGGTGCTGCTCATCGACCAATCATGGCAACCTATTTATTAAGCGGAACTAAAGACTCTCTTTAAACGCCCTCTTTCGTACGAACATCAGTGGAGAAAAGACGTATTATTCCATTTCTCTACTTCTTAACTAAATAGGAGCCGTCACTCAAGATGTTAAAAGAACTTTTTTGGACTTCTTAAAAAGCCGCAAACACAATTGTTTTGCAACCTATACATTTTACGTTTGTATTCTTTTTATTGTTCTCCGACTTGTATTCATGTTTCTTTTTCATGTGAATCCAAAGTGTCAGGTCGAAACACAACATTTTGCAAAACAATTCTCAAGTTTAGCTGGTTGTCGCAAAAAAAGAAAAAACACACAAAAAAATAAAATACAGGAGATCACTTTTAAAAAAGTCCCCTATTTATATATATATAAAAAAAAAATCTCTACATACACATGAATTAACTGTGTTGAAATTCTCAAAGCACGAAAGAGTCACCATCTTTATGACCTCGTGCGGACAAATATTTTTGTTGAAAAAAAAACAAAACATTTACAACAAAACAAATTAATTTTGATTATCGTGCAATAAACTGTATTTATTTCACAAAACGTGTGAATGAGTAACCATCTTTATGACCTCGTGTCTCTATCAACTGTGTCACGAGCCCCGAAGGGTGCAGTTGATAGAGACATTGAATCTCTACGGTTCCAGGTGAGAATTGTCTGAAGACAGCGGTTTGAATCCCACCTAAAGCTGGCCAGAGGCTTACTTGGCCAAAATGTTGTGAGACGACAACAACTATGGAAGGCAGTAATTGCAGTGAATGCAGTCAGGATATTCGAAGTTCCTATCCGTCGCGGTTACCACCTGACGAAGGCCAGAGGAATAGTTGGCCGAAACGTTGTGATACAACTAAGAAAAAGATGAAGGTAATAGTCTGCAATAAATAAAAATTAAGGCATGAAGCATCTTGAAATTTTGGGGGGAAATCGCTCCAGACAAGGCATGAAACCACTTGAAATTATTTATGGAAATGGCTCCAGAGAAGGCTTGAAGCCACTTAAAATTTTTTATGAAGTTGCTCCAGAGAAGGCATGATTCCACTTGATATATTTACGATGCATGACACTGACAATTGATGTCAGATTCCAAAATTAACATGGAAAATGTACTGATTCAAAAAATCAAGTAAATGGATCAAGTTATGCTGAGTGCTTATTTGTCACGTTCCAAAAATCACTCACACTGATCAAGTAATACATTGTGCTTAATTGTCACATTCCAAAAATCATGTACATTAATCAAATTATACAGATGTATTATATGTCACATTCTAAAAACAGATAAATTGATTAAGTAATGCTGACTGCTTACTTGTCACATTTCAAAAATCACATAAACTGATCAAGTGATGCTGAGTGTTTCTTTGTAACATCCTAAAAATCATGTACATGTTTGTACAATACCTGTCAAGAATATGTTAAGTTGTTTAATATATGTATTTACATTACCCTGTAATTACTGTGGGTAGGTAAATTTTTTTTAATTGTTTTGTACATTACCTGTACAAAAAAAGGTAAAATTATTTAATATAGGTGCTGTTAACACCTACCCTAGGGAAGATACACTTATTTCATACGTGTTGTGTAATACCCGTCCTAGGGTAGGTAAAATATTATTTTGCGCTAGATGATACATAAACATAAAAAATTCCACTATCTTAAAATAATAGGTTTCTTCAAAAGCAGCTTAATTTTTATTATTGTTTTATATGTTCCCAAGCAACACCTGGCAGCCCTGCAAAATGTGTGCGAGTGTGTTTGTATGTTTGCTAAAAAATTTTCTTACATGCATTGGACTAAGTCCAGACAAGTACCGTCTGAAAGAGCAATGTCTCGGACAAATAATATGTGAGAATTAGAAAAAAAAAGGTCAGTTATTTCCTATAGAAATAGACGTTTGAAACAAGGGAGGGTCGGAAAAAATCGTTCCCTTATAACTACTTAGAAAACTATGCATGTGCGTATGGCATTTTTCATGAATTGGTTTATGTAGAAAAAAAAAAACTATGTTAGTTTGCAGACGGCGTCGTATAGCAGTGGATATCAAGGCCATGTCGTAAGCTCCAGGTTCCACATTCATGCCCACTTAATGGATTGTTTTGTTTTTATTAAATAGGATTGTTTTTCCAGTTTATTTTTAAAGTTTAAACATTTAAAAATTTTAAACATTTTACACATTTAAACCATTTAAACATTTTAAACATGTAAACATTTTAAACATTTTAAATATTTAAAAACACTTAAACAGTTAAAACATTTAAACATTTAAAACATTTAAACATTTTGAACAGGGTTATTTATGTGACTGTTTTTGTTCGCTTCTTCTGTATTTTCATATTTTTATCCCTTCTTTTATTTTTCCATCAGGTAGACATGCTCTTTTTTTTTTCATGCCTGGCCCTTGCTCAGTACTCTTATTACACCACCTCTTCACATCCGGGCGATGCCTGGTACCTCTGGTAGTCTATCTATTATTCAAATCTCAAATGTCTGTTAGTGTGTATGTTTCTATGTCTCGCTAAAACTTTCAACACACGTGACCAACACTGACAAAATTGGTATCATTTGAATACTCAAATTGGCCAAAAACATTCCTTCTTTCACTGTCAACTGTGCCGTTTACAAGGAGGGTATTATTATTTTCATTGACATTTTTGCCAAGTCATCATATGCCTTGCAATCACTAAGCTTAATTTGAATGTTAACAACATTGTATGTCACGGTGGGTGTGGTGACTAAACCGTTTGCTTTTTTTTCACTTACTTTTCCTCTTAGCATTACAGATTCAAGCCTGCCTGCCTGCTTAATACTTTATTTATTTATTTATTTATTTATTTATTTATTTATTTTTGCGCTTGCACGGGTACTTGCAACTATTTACATTTTTTAGGGGTTAATTTATTTTTGTTTGAAACAATTTTTTTAGGCCTCCGTTGATCAATACCCTTACCATAAAACCTCTTCACACCCGGGCAACTCCGGTACCTCCACTAGTATTATAGAAAAGTGTTAATTACGATTCTTATTATTTATTATTTAGCATTCAAGCTTTTTGAACCGAGATTCAGACTTTCAAAAAGTCTGAATTTTAATGAGTAATTTTTTAAAAATTAAAAAAAAACTTTTCTTTAAATAGTATCAAAGAATACTGGCATCCTCATTTTATCCAGAAGTATTTATTACCATTCAAGATTCAGATTTTTTAGAGAATTAGCATCATTATGGTATGGAGAAGTGTTCATAATGATTTCAGAGCCAGTCTTTGTGACAATTGGCGTCATCTACTATATAAAAGCGAAAATATGTGATTGTGTGTGTGTGCACTTTTAGTGGATGTCCACAAAAGACTTTTTTTTCAAGGGGGCGCTCGGTCAGGTCACTCCTTCTGAAAACTTTTTATATGCTCCGTATATTATAATATCTAAGATTTACGAAATGAGCTTGAGTGTACCTTTAATTTCAGCGACTTTTACACGCTATTTTCACAATTTTTTTCACATGCCATGTGTTTCTTTGGTTTTTCAGTTTAAAAAAAGCGAAGCTGAAAGAAAGGCGTGCCTTTCTTGGCATTGCATCAAATTAGTGTAGTATCTGTTTCAACTGTATACAAAGCTTAATTTTGCAAAAGTCCAAGAGTGATTACCAACTTGACCACCTTGTGTGTTAAGTTTGAGGGTCTTTTTATTGTTTGAAAAAATACTTAGTCATTTATACATATTTGAAAAACTGCTTAGTCATGTCACCGGATGTGACGTCAGCTCTCTCTGTCGTGTTATTATAATATGGAGTGACATACTAATTTTGAGACAAAAAATTGACCGAAGATGTCATATTCCAAAAATCTCATGGCTAAACTGCTGATCCCAAAACCCAGATAAATGAATCGAGTGCGCTCTTAGTTGTATCATATCAAAAATCATGTAAAGTCACTGGAATGCTGAGACTGATACTGCCCTCAGGAATTCATGTTGAAGTAATGGTTTTCTATTTCATGTATATTTGTAAGAGTGAGATGAGGAATATGAAACAGTCCCGGAAATAACAGAAACTGTTTACGAGTTAACATTACTATATTTCATGTATATTTTTAAGAGAGGGGTGAGGGACATGAAGTCAGTACCAGAAATAGCAGAAACCGTTTGCAAGTTAAGATTACTATAGTTCATGTATATTTGTAAAAGTGGGGTGAGAGATATTAAGTCAGTCCCGGAAATGGCAGAAACCGTTTGCAAGTAAACATTACTATATTTCATGTATATTTTTAAGAGTGGGGTTGGGAATCAAATCAGTACTGGAAATGACAGAAACCGTTTACGAGTTAACATTACAATATTTCATGAATATTTTTAAGAGTGGGGTTGGGGATATGAAGTCACCCCCGGAAATGACAAACCATTTACGAGTTAACATTACTATATTTCATGTATATTTAGAAGAGTGGGGTGAGCGATATGAAGTCAGTCCCGGAAATGACAGGCACCGTTTATGAGTTAACATGACTATATTTCATGTATATTTTTTAATTTTGGGAATACAAAATAGATGTTAAAGTTAAGAAACAATTAGCTTGGTCATTATTTGATGAGTAACTTATTGGGAACAAAAATGCTTTATGTGGGTCACCAGAGTTAAGCAATAATGAGCTTGGTCATTATCAGATGGGAAACTACTTGGGAATACAGAATGCTTTATGGAGATCACCAAAGTTAAGCAATAATGAGCTTGGTTATTATTAGATCTTAACTCCTTGGGAACACCAAATGTTTTATGTAGATCACCAAAGTAAAGCAACATAGAGCCTGGTCATTATCAGATGCATGACTACTTGGGAACACCAAATGCTTTATGTAGATAACCACAGTTAAGTAACATTGTCTTGGTCATTCTCAGATGGGTGACTGCTCAGAATACAAAATCCTTTATGTAGATCACCAAAGTTAAGCAACAATGAGCTTCATCATTATTAAATGGGTAACTACTTGGGAACACCAAATGCTTTACATAGATAACCAAAGTTACGAAGAATGAGCTTGGTCATGATCAGATAGATGACTACTTGTGAATACAAACTGCTTTATGTACATCACAAAAGTTAAGCAACAATGAGCCTGGTGATGATTATATGAGTGATTGCTTGGTATACAGAATGCTTTACGTAGATCACCAAACTTAAGCAACAATGAGATTGGGCATTATTTGATGGGTGACTAATTGGGAATAAAAAATTCTTTACATAGATAACCAAAGTTAAGCAACAATGAGCTTGGTAATTATCAGATGGGCGACTATTTTGGAATACAACATAGTTTTGTAGATCACCAAAGTTAAGCAACAATGAGCTTGGTCATTTTTTGATGGGTGACTAATTGGGAACACAAAATGCTCTATGTAGATAAGCAAAGTTAAGCAACAATGGGCTTGGTGATTATTAGATGGGTAACTACTTGGGATTTCAAATAATTTATGTAGATCACCAAAGTTAAGTAACAATAAGCTTAGTCAGATGGGTAACTACTTGGGATTACCAAATGCTCTATGTACATCACAAAAGTTAAGCAACATTGTCTTGGTCATTATCAGATGGGTAAGCTTAATGTAGATCACCAGAGTCAACCAACATTGTCTTGGTCATTGTCAGATAGGTGACTACTTGGGAATACAAAATTCTTTATGTTGATCACCAAAGTTAAGCAACAATGAGCCTGGTCATTATTATATGTCTGACTACTTGGGAATACAGAATGCTTTATGTAGATCACCAAAGTTAAGCAACAATGAGATTGGTCATTATCAGATGGGGTCCTACTTGGGAATACAAAGTGTTTTATGTAGACAACCAAAGGAAAGCAGCAATGAGCTTGGTCATTATTTGATGAGTGACTAATTGGAAATAAAAAATGCTTTATGTTGATAACCAAAGTTAACCAATACTGGGCATAGTGATTATTAGTTGGGTAACTACTTGGAATTACCAAATGCTTTATGTAGATCACCAAAGTTACATAACAAAGAGCTTTGTCATTATCAGATGAGTAACTACTTGAGAATACAAAATTCTTCATGTAGATCACCAGCGTTAAGCCACAATTAACTTTGTCATTCTCTTTGTCATTTTGTAGATTACCAAAGTTAAGCAACAATGAGCTTGGTCATTATTTGACAGGTGACTAATTGGGAATACAAAATGCTTTATGTGTTATTGTTGTAGGGGAATCACCCTCCAAATGGACTGTTCTATCCATTATAAAAACCAAAGACCTTTTGATCCCAGGTGTGGTTTAAACACCAGAGCGACCCTCGCCTGCTTGGTGACGTTTACTACTCTTTTCAGTTGTAACCTTTTTACGTTGTTGTTCCAGTAATACATTGTTTAAACTCTATTCCGTTGTTTTGTTTTCTATGTGGCTTATTGCAAGCCATAACACTGGCGACATTGGATTCGGAGAACATACTCATGTTTAAAAACAGTGTTTTAAAAAACTAAACACTGATGACATTGGATTCAAGGAACATACTAAAATCGAAACCAAGGAAGTGCCTAACATAACACTTGCAACTGAAAGGTTCATGGTAACTAAAAAAAAAACGCAGATCATTACAGGTAAAAAAAGAGTTGAAAAGAAAAAATTTGTCACAACTTTCAAAGATAACGCTGTACTTGTGCAAAAAGAAAAAGGTTCATTGTGACTTAGAAAGGTAAATTTTTATACTTTTGGAAAAAGAATTCATCACTTGTGGTTTTCGCTGCTAAAATCGGGTGTTATTTTTGTTTTTCTCTGGAGAAAAATATACACTTGATTTTTTCTTTTTTCTTTAGACAATGAACGTTTTAATACATTCATGTTTTTTTTCTGTTCATTTTATTGTCTGGAGGGAGAAATAAGAAAGAATAAAATGATTTTGTAAAATTCAGCGAACGTTTTGAAATTGCTAATGCTGACAAAGCAAAATGGACGAATTGAAAGTAGCGTTGGAACATTTGACAAAGTTGCAAATCGATGCCACAAAGCGTCAGTCACAATCCGAAAAACACTGGACCGAACGTCAAATACGATTCAAGGAACAGCAAAAGGAATTGCAAAAACAGTTAGCGGAATGTCAAATACAAACTGGGGAACAGCAAAAGAATTGCAAAAGCAGTTAGTGGAATGTCAAATACGAACTGAGGAACAGCAAAAGGAAGTTCATAAACAGTTAGCCAAACGTCAATTAGAAGTTCAAAAACAGTTAGCCGAACGTCAATTACGAACAGAGGAATTGCTTACTGAAATTGTTAAGAATAATGCGAACGCAGAAAGCAATTCAGCATTTTCTCAGAATGCAATATGGACCACTATAGACAATTTTAAATATGAAGAAGAGGAAAAATCATTTGCAGCGTATTTTCGACGTTATGAAGATTTTTTTTTAATATTGACTGCAGCAACTAGTCTGATCAAAAGAAAACTAGATTTCTACTACAAAAATTGGAAACAGCTGAGCATGATAAATTCGTGGATTACATTTTGTCTCGGAAAACAGCAGATTTATCATTCAATGAGATGGTAAATTTGTTAACAGAACTTTTCTCGCTGAAAATGTCTCTCTTCCATAAGCGTTGGAGATGTTTGAATGTGGTAAAAGACGATAATGACGATTTTGCCACCTACGTAGCTGTAGTGAACAAACACTGTGATGAATTTAAGTTGTCTGAACTAAAAGCAGACAATTTTAAATGTCTTGTGTTTGCGCAAGGGTTAACCGCGGGAAAAGATGCGGAAATCAGGTGCAAAGTCCTTACAAAATTAGAAAATGAACCGAACTTAACACTTCAAAAATTGACTGAGGATTGTCAAAAAGTAGAAATTATAAAAAAAGATGCAAGAAATATCGAAGCAGGCATTGCGAATATAAAAAAGTATCTAAGAAAAAACCGTCGAAATGGCACACAGACACTAACCACCGAAACTCAGAAAAACTAAAAGCACCAAGTGCTTGTTCCAGATGTGATGGAATACATTGGGTAAGGGATTGCCCATTTTTAACAAAAAGATGCCATTTATGCAATAAGATCGGTCATAAAAGTTTGCACTGTAGGAAAACTCAGAATAGAAGCCGTGTATGTCAAACCAGAACTAAGGACGTCGTAGATGAAATCTACGCAAATATGTAATGGTTAACATTTTCGGCAAGGCTATTAAATTCCAATTAGACAATGGATCGGATCTTCTATATATATAAAAGCGAAAATGTATGTTTGTGTGTCTGCTAAAAACTTTCGACAGACAGAACAAAAATTCACAAACTTGGTCTCATATGAAAGCCCCATCCTTCGCCCGACAAATATCGAAAAATTGGCCAAAAACGTTAATTTTTTCATCCTGAAATCAACACTTTTCTACAGGGGGGGTCAACAAAAACCGTTCTCTCATGATGAGATCGGTTCTACGCATGCGTCAGATGACGTCATAACCTGATTTAGTTTAAATATTTGGAGAACTGAAACAATTTCATGTACGTCATGTTAGCTCAGTTGGTTAGAGCATTGAGTCAATATCTAAACGTTTTGGGTTCGAATCATGGTGTGAGATGTCTTTTTTTTATTTCAATTTTTTAAATTTTAATATTGAAGCACGGTTATTTAAGCCATTTTTCACGTAACGTTTGTTTTTCTGGGTTTTTTTAAATTCGCTTATTCTTAGGTTTTTATTAACACCCCCCACCCCTCACACACCCCAAAACATCCAAGTACCCACCGATTTTTTTAATTTTAATATCAAAACAGGCTTATTTAAGCCATTTTTCACATGTTTTTTTTGGGGGGGGTGTATTTTTTAAAGCAGTTTTAACGTTCGTTTTTCTGTTTTCTTTTTTGTTTTTGTTTTTTTGATTTTTACATTTAACATCGTTCGTTTGCCTTACGTTGTTTTTTTTTGTGTTTTTTTTTTCGATGTTTCGATTACCCCCCCCCCCACCACCACCACCACCCAGGTACACCCCGCGTTTGTTTTTCTGTTTTATTTTTTGTTTTTATTTACTTCGCTTATTCTTAGGTTTTCATTAACACCCCCCAACCCTGACCGACCACACCCCCTCCAAACACTCGGGCAATGCCGGGTACCTCCCACTAGTTCAGTAATAAATCTCAAAACGTGGAAAATATTATGAAAGCCGACTATGTTAAAAACTAACAGAACGGCGATGGCCGTTAATGGTACAAAAATTCATTTTGAAGGTACCTTAATTACAAACATCACTTTACGGGGGAAAACAAAAAAAAACTAAGATTGTATGTGCTAAAAGATAGTGAGAACCTGTTCGGTTCTGACAGCATGGAGGAGTTTCGTCTCTGGGATCTTCCTATATCCACATTCTGCAAGAAAATAGATACCCGCCCAGCAGAAACGGAGAAACTTATAACTTGTTTTAAAAAAAAATTCACAGACGTATTTACTCCTGGCCTAGGGAGATGTACAAAAATGGCCGCAGATTTTAAGTTGAAGCTGGCACACAACCGGTATTGTAATGTCCCGTTCACTTCCCTGAACAAAATAAATCATGAACTAGACAGATTAGAAAGCATCGGTATACTGGCTAAAATTGAATATAGTGAGTAGGCTTCTCCAGCAGTTTACGTAAAGGGGAAATTTGCGTTTGCGCCAACTTTGCGTCCAGACTCAACGGGTCCTTAGAAGATTTTCACTATCCATTACCTAGTCCAGAAGAAATGTTCACGAAATTAAATGGCGGCAAGTTTTTTCTAAGAACGACCTAAGCGATGCTTATCTACAGATTCTTGTAAACGACAAAAGCGCTAACCTCTTCTGTATTAATACTCATCAGGGTTTGTACAGATACAAAAGACTCGCGTTTGGTATCAAGGTGGGACCCGCAATATTCCAGCAAGTAATGGATACTATGCTGTCCGTCTTGGACACCGCAATCGCATATCTTGATGACATTATCATAGTGAGCAAAACCAGGGAGGAACATGAAAAACATATCAGACAAGTATTCAGTCGAATACAAGATTAAGGATTTAAGATCAAAACAGATAAATGCGAGTTCTTTTTACAAACAATTAAATACCTGGGTCAAATAATCAATAAAGATGGCAGATGCCCAGACCCAGATAGGGCGACCGCTATTAAAGAAATGCCGGCACCAGTAAACATAACTCAATTGCAGAGTTTTTTAGATTTGGCAAATTATTACCAGGGGTTCATCCTAAATATGCACAAATTGCGCGCACCACTTAATGAATTGCTGAAAAAGGATAAGGCTTGGGAGTGGACAGAAGATTGCCAGACATCATTCCAAGAAATAAAAAGAATACTGACTTCAAAACTATTCCTAGTGCATTTCAACCCGCAGTTGGACATAATAGTAGCTAGCAACGCTAGTCAATATGGTGTCTGGGCGTGCATGCTACATTGAATGCCGGATGGCTCGAAACAGCCTATTGCTTTTGCATCACAGACTCTCTTGCCAGCGAAAAAAAATTATTCTCAGATTGAGAAAGAGGCCCTAGGAATTATATTTGCAGTTTCAAAATTCCACCAGTTCTTGTATGGAAGACATTTTTTTCTACAAACCGACCATAAGCCGTTGATATCCATTTTTTGGATCAAAAAAAGGACTTCCAACATTCACTACAAACTGACTATTAAGATGGAGGAACTATTCTGCTGAACTATAATTTTACAATTCAATTTCTCCCCTCAAAACAACTAGCCCATGCAGATGGTCTATCGAGATTGATTCCTGCCAAAATGGAACCTCTTGAAGATTCAATAATCACGGCACTACGTATTAATAGTGATGTAAAAACCATGATAAACAATATTATCCACGAACTGCTGGTCACACTTCAGGAAATTAAGTCAGAATCCCTAAATGACAATTTTATTCAAACCACGAAGCAGAAATTAGCACTGGGTGACACCAGTTCAGACATTTTTTCTGGTTGCGACGAAATACTGTTATACGGTGAAAGGGTTGTTATCCCCCAAACACTTCAAAAAAGAATTCTCAGGGATTTTCACATGGGGCATCCAGGAATAAACAGAATGAAAAGCATAATAAGAAGTTTTGTTTATTGGCCAGCTATGGACCAAGATATTACTGACATGGTGAACAGATGCAAAGGCTGTGCTTTGGCTGCAAAAGCACCACCGATAACATATAAACCTTGGCCTAAGGTTGAACAACCATTGATTATGCAGGACCTGTGGAGAATTTTTACTACCTGACTCTTACTCTAAATGGCCAGAGGTACAAAAAACTGACCACAGCAACAACGACAAATTTTTTATTGGAATTGTTTGCTCAGTTTGGGGTTGTAGACTGTCTGGTTAGCGACAATGCTACACAGTTCACCTCGATAGAGTTCAGAGAATTCTGCGAGACGTATCAAGTCAAGCATATTACAACACACCAGTACCACACCAGAAGCAACGGCCAGGTCGAACGTTTCGTAGATACACTTAAAAGGGCATTAAAAAAAAGCATCCGGTACACCAACAGAAAAGGCCCTTCAGCAATTTCTGCAGGTTTACAGAATCACGAGAAATCAGAACAAATCAGATGCAGGATCCCCAGCAGAAATCATGTTTGGACGGAAAATATAATCCGTATTTGATAAACTGCTACCCAAACATGTAGTACACAACAGAACGTCTACAATGCCAACAAAACGATTTAACAGTGGAGATAATGTGTATTTTAGACATTTTAGAAATAACGTTTCTTTTTGGCAACAGGGCATGATCTTACGAAGAATCGGCCATGTTACATACATCATTCAGGGCCCAAAGTACCAACATAAAAGGCACCTGAACCAAATCAGGAAACGCTTCTATGAGGATCAAGAAGAACCACCGCAGGACGGCAGTGAGGCGATTGACTGTTTTGACATAGACCCTCCAAAAGGGATGTCAGAACCGAGATGCTCCGGCAGAAAAAGGAAGTGCACAGACCCCTTGGTGGTTTGCCTCAAAAGGAAGAAATACTGATTTTCACAACTGTGGAAATCAGCTTGGGAGGGGGGTGTAGTGGGGGAATCACCCTCCAAATGGACTGTTCTATCCATTATATAAACCATAGACCTTTTGATCCCAGGTGTGGATTAAACACCAGAGCGACCCTCGCCTGCTCGGTGACGTTTACTACTCTTTTCAGTTGTAACCTTTTTACGTTGTCGTTCCAGTAATACATTGTTTAAATTTTATTCCGTTGTTCTGTTTTCTTTGTGGCTTATTGCATAGCCATAACAGTTATGTAGATAAGCAAAGTTAAGCAACAATGGCTTGGTGATTATCAGATGTGGATCTACTTGTGATTACTAAATGCTTTATGTAGCTCACAAAAGTTAAGCAACATTGTCTTGGCAATTATTAGATGAGTAACTACTTGGAAATACAAAATGCTGTATGTAGATCACTCGAGTTAAGCAAAATTGTCTTGATCATTTTCGGATGGGGGCTACTTGGGAATACAAAATTCTTTATGTAGATCATCAACGTTAAGCAACACTAAGCTTGGTCATTCTCAGATAGATGACTACTTGGGAATGCAGAATGCTTTATGTAGATCACCAAAGTTAAGCAACAATGAACTGGGTCATTATTAGATGGGAGAGTACTTGTGAATACAAAATGCCTTATGTAGATCACCGATGTTAAGTAACAATGAGACTGGTTATATTATATGATTGACTACTTGGGAATACAGAATGCTTTATGTAGATGACCAAAGTATAGCAACAATGAGATTGGTCATTCTAAGATGAGTGACTACATGGGAATGCAAAATTCTTCATGTAGATCAACAATGAGCTTGGTCATTCTCAGATGGGTGACTACTTAGGAATACAAAATGCTTTATGTGGATCAATAAAGTTAAGCAACAATGAGACTGGTCATTATTATATGAGTGACTACTTGGGAATACGGAATGCTTTATGTAGATCACCAAAGTTAAGCAACATTGTCTTGGTCCTTCACAGAAGGGTGACTACTTGGGAATAAAAAATTATTTATGCAGACACCAAAGTTAAGCAACACTGAGCTTGGTCATTATTAGATCGGTAACTACGTGGGGACCCAAATGCTTTATGTAGATCACCAGAATTAAGCAACATGGAGTATGTCATTATTAGATGGGTAACTACTTGCGAACCCCAAATGTTTTATATAGATCACCAAAGTTAAGCAACAATGAGCTTGATCATTATCAGATGGGTAACTACTTAGGAATACAAAATGCATTATATTGATTACCAATGTTAAGCAACATTGTTGTGGTCATTCTCAGATGGGTGACTACTTGAGAATAGCAAATGCTTCCTGTAGATCACCAAAATTAAGCAACATTGTTTGGTCATTACTAGATGGGTAACTACTTTGGAAATACAAAATGCTTTATGTTGATCACTGAAGTTAAGCAACAATGAGATTGGTTATTATCAGATGGGTAACTATTTGGGAATACAAAATGCTTACATAGATCACCAAATTAAGCAACATTGTCTTGGTCATTATTAGATAGGTGACTACTTGGGAATACAAAATGCTTCATGCAGATCACCAAAGTTAAGCTACATAGTCTTGGTCATTCTCAGATGCTTGACTAATTCAGAATACAAAATTCTTTATGCAGATAACCTAAGTTAAAGAATGCTTTATGTACATTACCAAAGTTAAGCAACAATGAGTTAACATTACTGTGAAATGTGAGTTATTATATAGGTGTGTTTGTAATGAAATAAACAGCCTAGACAATGTTTCAAAGTTATTATTTTAGTAGTAGGGAGGGGGTTATAATGTGGGTTAAATTATGAAAAATGGTTGTCGAAATTAATAACATATCCAAGTATTATGAAAATGATGAAATGCTACTTATTTGATTGGTGTGTTTGCAATGAAACAAACAGCCCAAACAATGTATAAAAGTTATTATTTTAGTACTAGGGGGGTGATAATGTGAGCCAAAATCATATAACGATTTTCAAAACTACTAACGGATCCAAGACTTATGAAAAATTATGAAACGTGAGTTATTTGATTGGTGTGTTTGTAATGAAATAAACAGCCCAGACAATGTATCAAAGTTATTATTTTTGTAAGACGAGTAGGGGCGATAATGTGGTTTAAATCATGAAAAATGACTCCCAAATTTAGTAACATATCCAAGAATTATGAAAAATGGTGAAATGTGTGTTATTTGGTTGGTGTGTTTGTAATGAAATAAACAGCCAAGACAATGTATCAACGTTAATGTTTTAGTAAGAGGCGGGGGGGGGGGCGATTATGTGGGTTAAATCATGAAAAATTATTGTCGAAAGATATCCAAGAATTATGAAAATGAAAAGCATATCTGAGAAAATTTACCAAGTCCTATCTGCTTATCCTTCAACTAACATTCACGTATGTGGAGACTTCAATGTTCACAACGTCGAATGGTTGACCCACTCAAACACGACCGATGATGAGGGGAGGTTCTGTCATGATTTCTCCATTGCCTATGACCTCACTCAGATTGTTCATGAACCCACCCATGTGCCCGACAATGACGGCCAGTATGTGAGCCTACTAGACCTTTTTCTCATAACTTGCCCTGAACTATGTTCAGTTTCTGTTCTGTCTCCTCTTGGATTTTCCGACCACTCTGTTGTATCAATTAAGATAAAAATATCGATACACTAAGGCTGACTGGGATAGCTTCCGTACATTTATATCGGATCTACCTCTGTGTTCCATGTTTAAAAAGGATGTGTCCTCTATAGTATCAGACCTGACGGAATGGTTAATTGTAGGTATAGGCCGTTTCATACCCTCGAAAAAGTTCCAGCAAAAACCTAACAGCCAGCCATGGTTCTCTCCAGAATGTGCTGCTGCCATTGCGCACAGAAATCACTTTTTCCACTGCTCACAACGTAATAGATGTATGGAAACTAAAGCCGCTTTCAGGACTGCCAGGAACTAGTGTAAGAAAGTAATAAAGAACGCAAGAGAGTTGTATGCTCAATCCGTTAAGTCCAAAGTAGCTGAGCAGCAGCTTGGTTCCCACCAGTTTTGGCAAATAGCAAACAGAATCCTGAACAGAAGCGTGTGCTCTATCCCAACTATCATCAATGGACCTGAGGTAATCTCGTCAGCATCAGACAAAGCCAAACTCTTTGCCAAGAATTTTGCAGCTAATTCTACCCTTTGTGACCAAGGCCACCAACCCCCAATATTTCCTCCTGTATCAGAAAACACGCTATGTGATATACGTATATCTGTACGTGATGTTGCCAAGCTAATCAAAAACCTTGATTCCAGTAAAGCAACTGGCCCTGACGGTATTCCAATTATAGTACTCAAAAAAATTCAACCTGAACTAGCGCCCATACTTACAAAACTGTTTAAACGTTGTCTTAAGGAGAATAGTTTCCCATCTCCCTGGAAAATTTCATCAGTATGCCCTGTATTTAAGAATTCAGGTGATCGCTCATCCCCCTCTCAGTACAGGCCAATAAGTCACCTGTGCGTCATGAGTAAGTTGCTGGAATCTGTGTTAAATACAGAAGTAATCAACCATCTCAACAAAAATAACCTTCTAAGTGACACTCAATATGATTTCCGTTCTGCTAGATCTACAGCAGATGTGCTTACAGTTATATCTCATAGGATTAGCAAATCTCTCAACGGAGGCAACCTTTCTAGGGAAATTGCTCTTGACATATCTAAGGCCTTTGATAGGGTATGGCATAAAGGTTTACTTCACAAGATCTTCACATAGCTGATGGTATAGCTGGAAATGTCTTCTCAATTATTAAATCATTTCTTTCTGATAGGTTCATAAGAGTAGTAGTTGAGGGGCAAAAATCAGAAGCTCACAGTATTAATGCTGGTGTCCCTCAGGGGTCCATCCTGGGCCCAACTCTTTTCCTGATCTACATTAATGATCTTCCAAATCACATCCTTACATCATTTGTAGATATTTATGCTGGCGACACTACCATTTATGGTAGCACATCTAAGACAGTAAACGACCAAGTTCTCTCCGATTCTCTCTCCTCTGATCTTGAGCAGGTAGTACAATTGTGAAAGGAGTGGTTGGTGACTTTTAATGCATCTAAAACCAAGCTTCTCTCTTTAAATCATCAACATTCTGATCCACATCTGGCATCAATTGAAATGAATGGCTCTCGTCTTCAGGAGGCCTCAAGTTTTGACAAGCTTCTGGGCTTGACCATTACTCCTAATCTTAAATGGAACACGTACATCAAATCTGTTGCCAAGGCCGCTGGAAAAATGGTGAAATCTTTCTATCGATCCAGTAGATATCTCACTGCTGATGCAATTCTCTATCTATATAAGAGCCAGGTACGTCCAAGGATGGAATACTGTTGCCACATCTGGGAAGGAGCTGCTAGAAAGGACTTGTCCTGCCTTGATAGAGTTTAAAATAGACTTCGTAGCCTCATAGGAGATGTCCTTTTCTCTTCCTTGCAACCTCTATCTTACAGAAGAGATGTTGCGAGTTTGTCTCTGATGTATCGTTATTTTCATGGAAAGTGTTCGACTGAGATTCAGTCTATGGTCCCCCCTCGTCTAACTTTCACAAGAAACACTCGCCTAGCTGAAAACACTATCAATAATTCCCCCCACTCTTTATCTGTACCTAAACCTAAACGTAGATTCCATGAACAAAGCTTCTTTCTTAGAACTGCACGCCCGTGGAATTGTCTTCCGTCTCCCTGCTTTCCGGCTGACTACAATATGGTTGTGTTCAAGTCTAACGTAAATAAGTTCTTGATGAACCATTCCATATAAGTTATCAAATTTACCGAATTTTCATTACTAATGATCACTATATTGTCCAATTTCTACTGTACACTCTTTAACCCTTATCCTTGAGTTGCCTCTTGGCCTTGATAATGTGATGATGTCTGTGTAAAAAAAAAAAAAAAAAAATTGATGAAATGTGAGTTATTTTATTGGTGTGTTTCTAATGAAATAAACAGCCCAGACAATGTATCAAAAGTTATAATAAAAGGTGATAATATGGGTTAAATCATAAAAAAGTTATGGTAGAAATTAGTAACATATCCAAAAATTATGCAAAATGATGAAATGTAAGTTATTTTATTGGTGTGTTTGTATAGGTTGTTTATTTCATTACAATGTATGAAAGTTATTATTTTAGTAGAGGGGGGTGATAATATGGGTTAAATCATGAAAAATGATTGTCGAAATTAGTAACATATGCAAGAAATATGGGATTCAATGAAATAGGACCTAATATATACTAGCAGAATACCTGAAGTCACCCGGGATTGAATGAGATACATGCAAATATATGCTAGCTGAATACACGGGCACCTGGGATCAAATGAGATAGATGCAAATATATACTAGCAGAATACCTGGCGTTGTCTGGGATTGAATGAGATCAACTGAAATATATATTAGCAGAATTCCTTGCGTCGCCCAGGATTTAATAAAAGAGGTTAGAATATATAGTAGCAGAATACTCCACATCACCCTGGATGAGATAGGTGAAAATGTATAGAAGCAGAATACCAGGCATCGCCCTGGGATTTTATAAGGCAGGTTCAAATAAATACTAACAGAATACCTGGCATCGCCTGGGATTAAATTAGATAGGTACAAATACAGAATAGACGAATACTTGGCATCACTCAAGATTGTATAAGATAGCTGAACATATACACTAACAGAATACCTGGCATTGCTCAAGATTGAATGAGATAGGTGAGAAAATATACTAGCTATATCCCCGGTGTCGCCCGGAAATGAAGAATATTGATGGAAATATATGTTAGCAGAATTCCTGGCGTTTCCTCGGATTGAATGAGATATGGGCAAATTTATACTAGCAGAATAACTAGTGTCACTCTGGATTAAATGAGGGTGGTAGAATATAAAGTTTATACCAGAAATGGCTTAAACAATTTTCTATCTCAAAATTACTTTATTTGTAAAGTTGATTCCGGATATCGCTGAAACAGTTTACGATCTCAACATTGGATTAATACATATTTATTGTTGGTTAACTATGAAAGTTTACTAGGTCAGTTTCTGTAGGGGGTGATCCAAATTCATCCGGGAATGATGTGATGGTTGTAGTGGTGGGTAGAAAGAAGCATGATTATGTTAATTTTAAATGTGCTCTTGAGTTCTCTTTTGGGCGTTGGGTTGGGGAGAATAATGTCCGTTTTGGGGTCAAAAAGAATGTGAAATTGTTTCATATATGTATTTAAATTACCCATGTTAGTGTAGATAAAATTATTTTAAATATGTGTTGTGTACTACCCGTCCTTGCAAAGGTAAAATTATTTCATATACTTGCTGTAAATTACCTACCCTAGGTAAGATACAATTATTTCATACATGTAATACCCGTCCTAGGTAGGTAAAATATTCTTTTGCTCAAAATAGCAAATGATACATAGACATTAAAAATTCATCTTTCCTAAGAATAAGAAATATCTTCAAAATCAAATTTAATTTTCTCATTGTTCATATGGTCCTGGGCAACGCCAGGTAGCCCCGCTAGTCTAATATATAAAAGCGAAAATGTGTGTGTGTTTGTATGTCCGCCAAAAACTTTCGATAGCCACAACCAAACTTGACAAATTTGGTATCTTATTGGAGCTCTAACCTTTGGACGAAAAATATCAAAATTTTGACCCCAACGGTCAACTCTAAATTGGTCATCTGGCCGGTTTTCTGCATGGGGAGTCCAAAAAAATAGCAACATTTTAACATTTTTCCTATATATTTTACTAGAATTCTAATGTTATCCTTACGTTTTTGAAAATTGCTTAGTCATGTCACGTGATGTGACACAGCATGCTTTAATGGCGACATTTGTATACTTTAAATAAGAGACTCTTTATGGGTAAGATGTTAGTATCGTACAGATTAAAATATGAACTTTCACGTTATGAAAATGGTAGCAATGTGATTATCAAGTTAAAAATAGTAAAATGCGAGATTATAACGAAAAATGATGAGGTAAAAAAATATTTATGCTTTATTTTTAAGCGATGAGAGGAATGACTCGCTATGTTTACAAAACAAAACAAACGGCCATTTTCTTTTTAGTATTAGTAACAATATGATATTCTAACTATAGAGGGAGGGGGCCGAAAGATTAGACTGCTTGAATTCTAAGAACAGATACTACACTGAGATATTAAATTTTTTATTCACAGGAAAAAAAATACAATTGGGAAAATGAACAAAAAATTTAGGCACAAGGCCACCTCAAAAAGAAGGGAGGGTGAGGTTGGTCCATTTCGTTTCTATTGGAAATTTTAAAAGATTTCTCCTTCGGCCAGCATCTTTTATCATGGTTACCCTTTTAACTTTGTGTGTGTGGGGAGGGTTTTTTTTCCTACTTAAACCCAATTTTAAAACATTTTTTATTTATATCAAAAAATACAAAAAAGATAACAATATTAGTAAAATTTCATTTGTCTCGAGGGACATGGAAAAAAAAATCCTGGTTAGTAAGGGCGTCTCAACCCTGACTGAAATGCTAGACCACCCGTTTCACTCTGGTTTGTAAAGGAACCAGGGTTTCGCGGGCAGCCTCTAAATGGAGGTGGGGGGGGGTTGTGTCCTGGACAGGAGAGAAAAGAAAAAATTGGTGGTGAGGGAGGGAGGGTAGACTTGATTTCCTCCAAGATGGGTTGAGTTTTGAGAGGAGGAAGAGCAAAAGAAAAAATTATTGTTTTTGGCGGTTGGGGGTCTTCTAGGCTTTCTAATAAGGGAAACAAGATTTATTCAGCTGGCTGAGAGTCTGAAGGAAGTAAAATTGGAAAGGGGGCGAGTGTCCAACGGAAACCCCAGAACCGCGCACTTCACACCTAGACAGGGAACATGTATTCAAATTTGGCCCCTCTTCATACACACAGACTTGCTACATGTATCCATCTTCTTACAAAAACCACGCGATGCAGCCTTCTTCTGTTGCAGCTGATCTTTACCAGTAGTTGGTGTTTAAAGAAAGCGATCAGATCATGATCAGTAAAAGGCAGCACCCACCCACCCACCGGCCATCTTGCAGTCTCGACGTCCAAATCACCATTCTTGCCACGGCCAGGATTGCGATGTAGACCATGTCTTTCCTGGTCCCACGGCGCCCTCATGTTGTCCACTACGTTTGATACAGTAATTGGGGGAGGATGCTTGGGGTTGATGCGAGCCATCACCTCGCCAACCAGTACTGGCGGAGTTCAAGGCAATCAAAAAATGCATGATCAGTAGTTTCTGCAGCCGTCGTCCCGCAATGGGGACAGGCCAGCGACTCCAAGAAACCAGAACTGCATTGTATATTGTTGAGGGGAAGCGCGTTTCGGGCCAATTGCCAGGTCAGAGAGAACTCCAAATTGTTAGATGACTCGAACCTGGCGCCCAACTCCATGCTGAGCGGATCTCACTCTGCTGCCAACCCAAACAAGCGCATAGCGAGTCGGCGGCGCCCCCCCCCTCACTAGATCCCTGTTGAGTTCCCTACGGGTGGCAGTCACAAGGTCGCTGGACCTTGGTAGTCGTTTTAACGTGGCTCGGCACTCTTTCAATAAGTCTGAATCTCCTCGCGGCCTGCAACGACTCTCAATAGAGGAGTCGAGAATGAGGTCGGGAAAGGCCACAGTGATCGCAGGGTGCCATGGTTGATCATCTTGAAGGTAGTGGCTAAAGAAGGACAGTCTCTTGGCGTCTCAGTGACACTTCAAGTCCGGCATTTCTAAACCTCCCTCACACTGACGTTGAATACAGCCCTGTCTGCTCACCTAGAGTCTTCCTCTGTCCCAAAGGAGCAAGGATAAGAGTTCGACAAGAGCTGTTAGGTGTTGTGCAGGCAGGGGAAGTACGGCCATTTGGTAAAGGATGAGAGGGAAGACGTATGTGGCGCACGCCTCGGCCCTACCCTTTAAGGAAAGTTTCCTAGGAAGCCACGAGTTGACCGCAGCCTCCACCTTTGACTGTACCTCCGACCAATTCTTATCAAGCTGAAGACCCAGTCCCAACCACATGCCAAGGATCAGAACCGGGCCATCCGTCCAGCGGAAGGGCACCGGGAGGTTTGTGTTGCCATTCCAGGCGCCCAACCACAGTCCGATTGACTTACTGCGGTTTATCTTGGCCCCTGTGATTCTTTCGTACTGTGCCAGTGCCTCCGACACTATCTCGATGTCTCTGAAGCTCAACACGAAGACCGTGACATCATCGGCATATGCAGATACCTTGGCAGCTGGGCATCCAGGCAGAGCCATTCTGTACAGGGCCAAATTTGCCTCCCCACGTCTCAGCTTGCGGAGCAGAGGCTCCAAAGCCAGGACGTAAAGCAGGGGCGACAGCGTACAACCCTAATGAACCGACCAAGAGATAACAAAAGGTTTTGAGCGCTTTCTATTAATTTGCACGACAGCCAAGGGCTGTCAGTACATCACGGAAATCCACTTGCAGAAGTCCGGTTTAAAACCGGCGGCCTCTAAGACAGATGCCAGGAAACGATGGTCGACCCTATCGAACACTTAGGACTGATCTAAGTTGATCAGCGTGGCTTCTCTGTCATCATCTATCCCGCCTCTAGGATTGTGCAGATCAGGTGCAAATTGTTCTGAATCGATCTCCCCTTCACAGCATAGTTCTGTTCCGGTTCAATCAACTCACTGATAACAACCTGCAGCCGATTCGACAGGACCTTGGCCAAAATCTTCAACTCTGTGTTAAGCAGAGTTATGGGCCTGTAGTTGTCTAACTCTTCCCTGCCATGCCCATCACCTTTCCTCAGCAATGTGATCACTCCTTTGGTTACCTGCCTCGGGATGGATCACTAAGAAAACTGTAGAATAATCAAAAGAACTGTAGTAGTCAATAACAACAACAACAATAATAATAATAATAATAGCAGCAACACTTACCAAGGCTCCAGCTTATGCACAAGACAGACACAGATTGAGCTGGACTGAGGGCTTGTATTTATGTACAAGCATATCCAATCAGGTGATTCAGCCAATCATAATCCAAAGAATAGACTGGCCTATGTGTGCACAATGGAATCTCCCATTGTGCCAAAAATAGTTCTCCTCTTTCATGAGAGGTAACTTTAGTCTTTGCCAAGTTATCCACAACTTGACCGCTGACCGAAAGTCCACTACACAATCCAATATGGTGCTACGAACAGGATTTGAGACAGAAGATTGGGAAGACTATTTCCTCAAAGCAGGCATTGCTGCCGATTCCGCCAAGAGCTACGCTGCAACTTTTGTGAAGGAAAAACTGAGGAAAGAAAACCTTCAAGTAATGGATTGAGCCATGCTAAGAGAATTGGGAATCACAACAATGGGAGAAGCTCTGTCTATCCTTCGACAAGCCAAGGAGCCCGCTACCCAGACCACCTATGCTAAGGCACCAGCTGCCAGGCCTCCCCAACTTCATCTCGAAATGACCCCTCAACAATTCAGAAAATTTCGGATTGATTGGGAAGTATTCACCAGAATAACGGACATGCCAACTTCTCAGGCCAATATCCAGTTATACAGTTGTGCTGATGAATCCGTCCAAAACGCAATCATAAATACGTACCCTAAGTTCTTCACCACCAACCCAGACAAGCTGCTAGAGATGACAGAAGCATTGGTAACTCAAAAATCAAATCCCATGGTCCATCGGATGACATTTGCATCTATATCACAGCATGAAGATGAACCCATCCAACAATACCTTGTTCGTCTTAGGTCCACAGCCATAGACTGTAATTTCTCATGCCCCAACTGCGATCACGACCTGTCCGACATTCACATCAAGGACCAATTTATCAAAGGGATATCGAATGATACGCTTCAGACCGATCTACTGGCAAAAGCCGGGTTGCTAAGAACTCTCAACCAAAATATTTGTCATGCTGAGGCATTTGAGTCTGCACTACGGGACCAAACCGCAATGACTGATACCGCAAACATAGCTACAGTCCGGATGTCAACATATCGCAGGCAAAAAAAAAACAGTGCTGTACGGACTAGCAGAGGCAATATTCGCACTAGCTCTACTGCTACTCACAATGATAACATTGCTGATAAAGAACCACGTCAAACCTGCATAGGTTGCGGTAGTCACCAACACGGTACTCCAAGGACAAGTACCCGCCATTTAACATGTCCGGCATGGAATCAAATGTGCAACACTTGTGGGAAACTTAACCATTTCTCAGCAGTGTGCCGGACAAAGAAATATCGCTTGGCAGTGATAAAAAGTTTTGAAGACCAAGAAGCTCCCATGAATACACTCATGGCCCATATCACATTCGATCAAATGAGGGGCACCATTATGACTACAGAAGGTGGTCTGTTAACTGAAATAAATGCATCAGTAATCCCATTCTCACCAAAACCAGATCCCAGACAAGCTGTCAATATCCCTAGGAGTCGTAGTACAACGTTAAAGGTTTTTCCCGACAGTGGTGCCGCCATTTGTCTTGGGGGACCAAAGCATTTAATCAAAATGGGCCTCACAGAGATTAGTCTTGTCCAATCAAGAAAGATCATATGAACAGTTGGAGGTTTCACACTCATGTGTCAGGGTTGGCTACCAGTTGAGTTTGTGGTTAGAGGGAAAACAACTAAACAAGCCCTCTACATATGCAAGGGCATACAACAGCTTTATCTCAGCAGAGCAGCCTGCATCGATGTGGGAATATTGCACAAACATTTTCCAAACCCAGAGCTCGCAGTAAAAACTGCAAAGAGGATTGTGAAAGGGAACACAGGCCTCCAAGGTTCCTTGGACAATGACAGTGTTGCCCGGGCCATCTTGCAGTATCGGAATACCCCAATCCAAAGCATTGGCCTATCACCGGCTCAATTATTACTTCACCGTCGACTACGTGACTCCATCCCTTCACAGCCAATCCTCTACAAACCTCATCCTGAATGGGTGTCAGCGGCACAACACCGCGAGGAAATGCTCCACCACCGCAATGCAAAAATAGTAGAAAGATACAATAAATATACCCACAACCTTCCACCGTTACAAGCTGGTGACACCGTAGCCATCCAAAATTCAGTCAATCGCAGATGGAACACAACGGGCAAAATCATCAGTTCCCTACTAGATCGACAATACCAAATCAGGGTTAACGGATCCAGAAGGATCACACTTAGGAACCGCCGTTTCCTCAGAAAATGCGAACTCAAGCCTGCACCAACCCCAATACCAAGTGCAACACTAGGACCAACAATTCCCTCAAGCGATACTACATTCTTGCATCTCCCACTGTCTCCCTGTAATAGCACATACACAGCAACCAAACCCCAACAACAAACCACACATATATTCCCACGCTTTCGATCATCAAGGATTCCCCGAGCTCTTTCTAGGTTACTACCACACAACAAACTAGACCTAAAAGAGAGATACACCTCTCATACAACCCAGCCTACTCGTGGGGGGGGGGGGGGAGAGGGAAGATGTAGAATAATCAAAAGAACTGTAGTGGTCAATAACAACAACAACAACAACAATAATAATAATAATAATAATAGCAGCAACACTTACCAAGGGTCCAGCTTATGCACAAGACTGAAACCAGATTGAGCTGGACTGAGGGCTTGTATTTATGTACAAGCATATCCAATCAGGTGATTCAGCCAATCATAATCCAAAGAATAGACTGGCCTATGTGTGCACAATGGAATCTCCCATTGTGCCAAAAATAGTTCTCCTCTTTCATGAGAGGTAACTTTAGTCTTTGCCAAGTTATCCACAACTTGAACGCTGACCAAAAGTCCACTACACAATCCAATAGAAAATCAATGGTTGAACACATCCGTTAGAAGAGGCAGAAACATGGGTGCCAGCCTCAAATGTAATTTGTATGGCAGACCATCAAGTCCCGTCGATCTTTCACAGCTGACCTGCTTCAGCGCAGTAAAAACCTCCCACTCCGTCACGTGGCCCTCGCAACTAGCTGCGTCAAGACAGGGAGATTCGGCCAAATAATCGCTAAACTCAAGGACTGGAAGATTGGGCTGCTGCGAAATGTTCTCGAAACCCCTTGCAGATCTCCCGAGTCAATTCAAGGGTGCGTCCATCCAGATGTCTAACTTTTGCAATGTATTTGTCCAAACCATACCTAGAAAGCTTGCGATGCGCGACTGTCAGAGTTGTCTGCTTTGTTGCCTATCTTTCTAAGCCTAGCTTTGACTACTTGACATTCGTAATGCTCGCTAGTCTTGTGCAGAAGGTCTTGCTTAGCTAGTTTCTGATTAACCCTATCACCCTCCCCTGTAGCCCCGGCTACTTTCTGCTTAGCTGCTTCATCTTGTGCGAGGCGCTGGGCATACTTGACGGAGAAGCTTCTAATGTTGGCTTTTAGACCTAACCACCACTTACTCCCAGTAACCGCCCCTACTAGTGCCTTCTTAATTAATTCTCTTAACTGATCTTGGAAGTCTTGTATCTCCAGAAGAGAGATGTTTAACTTTCAGTAACTTAGGCCTATTTCCAATTTCAGCCAGGCCATAACTAGTTTATGGTCTGACTGACCTAACCAAGTGAACGTGGGGCAAGATAGGAAATCTATTTCACCTCTTCTAACTAGTATCCTGTCCAAATAGGTAGTCAGATAGGAGGAAACACTATTCGTCCATGTTCACATCTTCCGCCCTGGATACTAAACCTGAAACTTGTTGACCAGATCGTATCTATCCATCAGATCAGCCAGGCTGGGCTGAACCTCTCCGACCCTCTAGCTTCGCCTACTACCTTATCTAACTCTGATCAGCTGATGGCACCCCCGGCTCTTCAGTCCACCACACCATCACACAAATGTAGCACTCCAGTTCCCCAAGAGGACGACCCCCTCACAAAAAAAAACGGGAAAATGATGAGGATGGAGTAGCTAGAAGGACTAAAGCGCTAATCAATGAAGCGATAGCATCTTTAAAGATTTTTGGCAGCGTGATCAAAGATCTAGCCTGGTTCAATGCTCCCCAAGAGACCAAGCCCCAACCAGTCACCTCTCCAGAAAGGGAGCTACCCAGCAACAAAAGTTTGAAACCCAGCAACATCCTGGCAATGAAAACTGGAGCAGAGGCAAACCCTATAAGTGGTGGGCCACAACAGGTGGCACCCAGGAGCCAACAACGCCCTCCCAGGAAGAAGAAGAAGAAGAAGAAGAAGAAGAAAGAGACCCAGGAGGCAGGGACCGGCAAAATGGCAACACCTCACACCGATTGGCCGGCTCTCATCCCACTGGGCAAACTACCAATCCGCAGTCAGCAGAAGCAGCAACAGCAACACCCAAGCCAGACAACAGTGTCCTGGACCCCTAGATCCAGTGAGGAAGACACAGAATGGGGTCCACAAACCCAAATGTCCCCTCAGGAATACCGGGACCTCTTTGAGTCCACTTATAAGGACCTCAGGAAGGGAACGTCATAAAACCCCTCCCAGGTGCCGCAGAGGACCTTAAGAAGAGGATAGTGTCCTTTGTAACCTCAGACACAAAGAAAAGAGGTCTCACAGGAGTAGATAAGGACAACATGGTAGACCTGTGGGGGTCGTCAGGCCTTTTTAGGAACTAACTTCCTCCACAAATAAATAAAAATAAAAAGAAGACTTACATGCAAAACAAATGGAGGTTTATTCACAGAAACCAACCATTAACAAATAAAATATAATTCTCTTTATAATGAGTTCAGAAGTCCTTTTTAAGTGTTCGTATAAAAAAAGGAGAATGTCTTTTTTTTGTTGAACTGTTCATATGTTAAAACATGGTAAGAGAGGCAATAGGTAATGTTCGCCTGTGAAATTGTATGAAGCGCACGGAGCGGTGAAAATGGAAGAGTGATAGTAACACGCGTGGAACGTCCAAATGAAAATACAGTTGAGAGAGTTGATGTTTGTGTGTGCTAAAATACTATTTGGACCGGCTCCAAGTGAGCTTAAAAAGTAAAGTTTAGAAAAATGTCCTTGGAGAAATCCCATTGGACGGAAACATCACGTGGGGTGCTCTGTACTACATCCGCTCGTTTTGAGTCGATTATATAAGGCCACGCCGGAATTTGCGTAGGAGTTATTTTTTATTTTTCACGCGCCAACATAATCATAATCATACTGCGCGCCTAAATTGTATATATTTTTCTAACAATTTTAAATCCGAATCTTAACCGTGTCAACTGGCACAATACTCCCCCCAGATTGAAAAAAAAAAAAAAATTTTTTTTTCAATATGTAACGTATTCCTTGAAATGTTTCGGCCAGTGGACTTTCCTACCTGTTTTTGTCGTAGGTTTGATGTTCCCGTCATTTTCTGCTGGACTCCCATGTTCTAAGGGAATTTGTTCTGGTGGGGAAATTGTCTGAAGGTATTCCTCAATGTATGCTGGTTTAATTCGGTCGATTGCGATGTTGTCTTTCCTGTCTTTCCTTTGGACAATAAAATATTTTTCACTTCTGTCCAGAACTTGGTATGGTCCTGTGTAATTTGGACAAAATGGCTTTTTGACTGTATCATTCCTAATAAATACATATTTGCATGTGTGGAGGTCATTCGGCATATATGTTTGTTTGTCAGCCCTCCTGGTGGGTGTAAATTTGAGAGAAGACATTTTGCTCTTTAATTCCATCACAAATGTAGCTGTGGGTGAAATGTCTGTGTATGCATTAAAATATTGTCCAGGTAGTGTGACTGCTGATCCAAAAACTACCTCCGCTGGCGTGCTTTGTAAATCCTCTTTTATTGTGTTTCGGATCATTAATAGGATTAATGGTAAATTATCTGACCAGTCTGCGTTGTTAAGACTCGTAGCCAAAGAAGTTTTTAGCTGTCTGTGAAAGCGTTCGACGAGGTCGTTCGAACAAGGGTGATAAGCCGTTGTCTTTATATGGGTTGTTCCCAACAATTGGTTGAACTCTGCGAAGAGTTTCGATTGAAATTGCGAGCCTCTGTCCGTTGTGAGTACTGACGGTACTCCAAAAATCGCTATCCAGTCTTTTAGTATTGTTCCAGCTACTGTCACCGCCGATGTGTCCTTCACGGGTATGGCTGTTGGCCATCTGCTGAACCTGTCGACTATGGTGAGAATATGGGTGTGTCCTTTTAAGGGGGGTAATGGCCCCACCAAGTCAACATGCATATTGGTAAACCTAGCATCGGGCGTACTGAAAGTGCCCAGCGGTGACTTTGTGTGCCTGTGTATTTTATTCTTTTGACAGGATACACACGTCTTGGTCCAATTTCGAATATCTGTATTCATTTTCGGCCAAACAAAGTGGTCTGCTATTATTTTTACAGTGGCTCGTTTGCCTGGATGAGATAAATTGTGAAAATGTTGAAAAACATGTCGTCTGATGCTTGGCGGTATGTATGGACGTGATTGTTTTTTTGCTGTATCACAATAAAATGTTGTTGTACTAAAAGGTACGGGCATCTCCTTCAGTTGCAAAGACGTTTTCTGTTGTACGTCAGTGAGTGTCTCGTCCGTCTTTTGTTCTTGTGCAATTAATTCCATACTCAGCGAACTGGAATTTAGCAAAGTTATTGCAGCTCGTGATAATGCGTCCGACACGATGTTTTCTTGTCCCTTGACGTATCTGATGTCTGTGGAATATTGAGCAATATAATCAAGATGTCTGATTTCTCTTGGGCCATATTTATCTACATGTGTATGCAGTGCATACGTTAACGGTTTATGGTCAGTGTAAATACAAAAGTTTCTTCCTTCTAACAGATGTCTAAAATGTTTAATTGACAAATAAATTGCTAATAGCTCCCTTGAAAAGGTACTGTACTTTGTCTGTGTCTTGCTCAGTTTGGCTGAGAAAAACGATATAGGGGTCATTGTATCTCCTGTCAGTTGGTGTATAACTGCTCCTACAGCTATGTCTGATGCGTCTGTTGTAAGTGTAAGTTTCGATTCTTCACTGTCCTTAATATAATTCAATTTTGTGAAATTGACTAAGGCAGTTTTAGCTTGATGGAAAGCTTTTAAAGCTGATCCTTCCAGTTTTAATTGTTGGTTTTTTCGTTTTCTTCTTCAATAATGACGTTAACAGTGCAAGGATTGTGGAACAGTTGGGTAAAAATCGTCTGTAATAATTAATTACACCTATGAAGCGACGAACTTGTCTAACAGACGTAGGTTGTGGAAAATTCGTAATGGCACTTACTTTTTCGGGTAATGGTGATATACCATCCTTATCAATTGAATGTCCGAGGAAATTTACTTCTTGCTGACCGAAAATACATTTGTCCAAATTTAATTTTAAACCGTAATGGGACAGTTTTTGAAAAGCTTGTTCCAAGTGTTGTTTATGTTCGTCGAGGTTTCTACTAGCAATTAGGACATCGTCCATGTATGCGAATACGAATGGAAGGTCCCTAAAAACCTTGTCTATTAACCTTTGGAAGGTTTGACAAGCGTTTCTAAGTCCGAATGGCATTCTGACGAATTCGTGAAGTCCAAATGGCGTGGTCAGTGCTGTTTTATGGATATCTTCTTCCGCCACCGGTATTTGGTAATATTTGGTAAATCCAGTTTAGAAAATACCGTGGCATTTTGCAGTCCGATTGCGAAATCGTGAATGTGTGGAATAGGGTATCTATCCGGTACGGTTTGTGCATTTAATCTCTTGAAATCGCTGCAAGGATGCCATGTTGTCATGTTTGATTTCTGTACCATATGTAGAGGAGATGACCACGCACTTTTGGAAGGTCGGATAATTCCTTGTTGTAACATACGTTGAAATTCGTCTTTTGCGATCTTGTACTTATCCGGCTTCAGACGTCTGGGTGTGGCGTAGACGGGTTGTCTATTCATTTTAATATAATGCCTTGCATTATGCTTAATATTATCCATGACTTTGAATGGCTGAGTAAGTTGTGGGTATTTTTGAAACAGCCGACGAATGTAGTCTCTTCAGGTAAGGCAGAACTAATCCCAGTAGACTGGTATCTTGTGGTGATACCTTTAATTACGACTTTTGTTTGGTTATCAGTCAGTGTGCGATTAGTCATGTCTACTGATAGATTAAATCGTGCTAGGAAATCTGCTCCTAATATTGGTGTCGTCACGTTGGCTATGGTAAAAATCCACGAAAATGTGCGACGCAAGCCGAGATTGACGCTTAAGTACTTTTCACCGTATGTTGGTATTTGTGTGCCATTAGCTGCCTGGAGGTGGTAAGGCTGTGGAGTAGCTTTCTGCTTATGTAGCGGTGGTATCACGCTTATTTCGGCTCCAGTGTCTATTAAGAAGTTATATCCGTGATTACTGTCATGAATGAAAAATAGACGACCTTTAGTGGAAAATCCAGCAACAGTTGTCGTCACTACTGGCTGGAATGATCGTTTCCCTGGTTCTTGTTTTTAAAAGAACAAGGATAAGTGCAACGCCTCGCTTCTGTGCCAAATTTTTTATGGTAAAAACAGATTTCATTCGCTCGTTCTCGTGTGTTGCTTCGACCTCTACTAAAACTTTGTTTCGGTAGTTAGGTCGTTTATTAAATAAGTAACGACGGTTTATTTGCATTAATTCCTGCAATTGACGAGTGAGATTTTCTACCGTAGTTTTTAGTCCAGCTACTTCGTCGTCTCTCGTCTGTTTTGGCTGTGCTTGTGCTGAGTTTACTTTGCGGTTCCTCAGATTTTCATGAATTCGGTCTGCCATGTCGGCGAGCTTTTCAGTGCTTGTCTCTTCCGTTGTGGGTGCCAGAATTTGTACTGTTGTGCTGGGAGTTTATCCAGCCACAAACTTCTCATTATATTTTCGGACATTTTGTTGTCCCCTAGCAATGATCGCATGTATCGTAAAAGTTGCGACGGTGTACGATCTCCCAATTCTACTTGGGTGAAGAGATTGCGTAACATTGTCTCGTTTGATAAGCCAGTCCGTCTCAAAATGGCCTCCTTAAGTTTATCGTATGGATTATTTTCTGGCACGTTCTCCAATAAATCAGTCACCTCTTCGACGACGTCTGCCAGGAGTTTTTCAACCAAATAACAATACTTGGTTCGCTGAGACGTAATCCATTTTGCGTCGAAAAGGGCCTGGATCTGGATAAACCATGTTTTTATATTGGTGGGATTAAAAGCTGGTATATTTAGCGTTAATGTAGCCAGAGGTGTTTCAGCACGGGGAGGTTCCATTTTTCTGTTTTTCGTTTAAAAGTGATTTTAAAGTCTTTAAACTGTCGGTTGACTTGTTTCGAGTACGCGAAGCTTGAAATCGTGATCGAAAAAAAATGCTGCTTTTGCTAGGGTCTGTGTTTCTGAGGTCTGTTAAACTGCCGAGTGAAGTTCGAGATTGTGGTAGATCATTTTCCGAAGGGTTTTATACGCTCGTGTTCACGTTTGGATCGGCTGAATTGTAGCCGTGTGTGTTCATTACACGTTATTTATCACCAACTCGTTGTTAGGGGGTGCATGATGAGCAAAAGTGCTGTTTTGACGCTGAGTCATGATTTGTTTAATTTTCGATTTTATAGCGACTATCGGCATAACTCGCTAATTTGTTGTTATATTGTACTGAGATCCACGCTTCGTTGGCCGGCTTGTATCATCCCTTGAGATTCACGTCGTCTTTTTACTTCCTTTGAGTGTTACCGCATGCATGATATAGCAAGTAGTTTAGGAAACCGCGTGTAGCTTGTAAGGAGATTCCGTTGTGCATGTAATGTTTTAAGTCGGGTCACCAATTTGTGGGGATCGTCAGGCCTTTTTAGGAACTAACTTTCTCCACAAATAAATAAAAATAAAAAGAAGAAGACTTGCATGCAAAACAAACGGAGGTTTATTCACAGAAACCAACCATTAACAAATAAAATATAATTCTCTTTATAATGAGTTCAGAAGTCCTTTTTAAGTGTTCGTATAAAAAAAGGAGAATGTCTTTTTTCTGTTGAACTGTTCATATGTTAAAACATGTTAAGAGAGGCAATAGGTAATGTTCGCCTGTGAAATTGTATGAAGCGCACGGAGCGGTGAAAATGGAAGAGTGATAGTAACACGCGTGGAACGTCCGAATGAAAATACAGTTGAGAGAGTTGAGAGAGTGATTTGATGTTTGTGTGTGCTTAAATACTATTTGGACTGGCTCCAAGCGAGCTTAAAAAGTAAAGTTTAGAAAAATGTCCTTGGAGAAATCCCGTTGGACGGAAACATCACGTGGAGTACGTCCGCTCATTTTGAGTCGATTTAATATATAAGGCCACGCCGGAATTTGCGTGGGAGTTATTTTTTATTTTTCACGCGCCAACATAATCATAATCATACTGCGCGCCTAAATTGTATATATTTTTCTAACAATTTTAAATCCGAATCTTAACTGTGTCAACTGGCACAGACCTCCTCCTGTATCTGAAGATCCCAGCAAAATATATATGCAGGAGGAGCTACGCTGGAAAAACATCAAACTCCAGCCAGAATACCTCTGCCAAAGAGTCACCAACGTCGCCATGCTGAATGCCCCCTGTCTCCTAGGAGCGGTCTTCAGCTAGTACGGGGACGTGGTGTCAGTGGCCCCAGCTAGCAAGAAGAGGGACATCCTGAGGAACTACAGACTCTAGATGCGCCTCAACAGAGCCAACTTCAACCAAATACCAGCGACATTGAGGTGTGAGGATATATGTACTAGCAGATTACCCAGCGTTGTTCGGGATTGGATGAGATAGGTTTACATATGTATTAGTAGAATACCCTACGTTGCATGGGATTGGATGAAATAGGTGGAAATTTTTACTAGCAGAATACCCGGCATAGCTCAGTATTGGACGAGATATTTGAATATATGTACGGGCAGAATACCCAGTGTTGTCCGGGATTGGATGAGATAGGTGGATATATATATACTAGGAGAATACTTGGTGTTGCCTGGGATTGGATGAGATAGGCGGATATATGTACTAGCAGAATACCCAGCATTGCGCAGGATTTGATGAAATAGGTGGAAATATGTACTAGCAGAATACCCGGCGTTGCCCGGGATTGGATTAGATAGGTGGATATATGTACTAGTAGAATACCTGGCATCGCCCGGGATTGAATTAGATAGGTGGATATAAGTACTAGCAGAATACCTGGCGTCACCTAGGATTGGATGAGATAGTAGATATTTATACTGTACTAGCAGAATACCCTGTGTTGCCCGGGATTGAATGAGATAGATGGATATATATATGCTAGCAGAATACCCGGTGTCACCCGGGATTGGATGACACAGGTGGATATATGTACTAGCAGAATACCTGGCATCGCCCGGTATTAGATTACATAAGTGGATAAATGTACTAGCAGAATACCTGGTTTGCCTGGGATTGGATGAGATAGATGGATCTATTTACTAGCAGAATACCCCACATTGCTTGGGATTGGATGAAATAGATCGAAATATTTACTAGCAGAATACCAGGTGTCACTCAGAATTGAAGTAGATAGGTGGATATATGTACTGGCAGAATACCAAATACTTCATATAAATCACCAAAGTTAACCAACAATGAGCTTGGTCATTATTTGATGGGGACTACTTGCAAATACAAACTGCTTCCTGTAGATCATCAAAGTTAAACAACATTGTCTCAGTCATAATCAGAGTGGTGACTACATGGGAATACTAAATTCTTAATGTAGATCACCAAAGTTAAGCAACAGTGTCTTAGTCATTATCAGATGGGTGGCTACTTGGGAATACAAAATGCTTTATGTAGATCACCAAAGTTAAACAACAATGTGCTTGGTCATTATCAGATGGGTAACTACTTGGGAATATTTCATGTATATTTTTAACAGTGGGGTGTGGCAGATATGAAGTCAAGCCCAGAAATGGCAGAAACCGTTTAAGAGTTAACATTAATATATTTCCTGTATATTTTTACAGTGGGGTGAGAGATATGAAGCCAGTCCCGGATATGGCAATAACGTTTACAAGTTAACATTACTATATTTCCTGTACATTTTTAACAATTGGGTGTGGCAGATATTAAGACATTTCCAGAGATGGCAGAAACTGTTTACGAGTTAGCATTAGTATATTTCAAGTATATTTTTAACAGTGTGGTTAGGGATATGAAGACAGTCCCGGAAATGGCAGAAACCATTTACGAATTAACATTAGTATATTTCATATATATTTTTAACAGTGGGTGAGAGATATGAACACAGTTCCAGAATTGGCAGAAACCGTTTACGAGTTAACATTAGTATATTTCATGTATATTTTTAACAGTGGGGTGAGGGATATGAAGACAGTCCCGGAAATATCAGAAACCGTTTACGAATTAACATTAGTATATTTCATGTATATTTTTAACAGTGGGGTGAGGGATATGAAGATAGTTCCAGAAATGACAGAAACCGTTTACGAGTTAACATTACTATGAAATGTGAGTTGTTTCAGTGACGTGTTTGTAATGAGATAAACAGCTCAGACAATGTCTCAAAATTATTATTTTAGTAATGGGGTGAGGGCCATAATCTGGGGTTTACTCATGAAAAAGTTTTGTCGAAATTAGTTACATATCCAAAATTATGAAAAAATGATTAAATATGACTTATTTGATTGGTATGTTTGTAATGAAATAAACAGCCCAAACAATCTATCAAAGTAATTACTTTAGTAAGAGGGGGGGGGCTATAATGTGGGTCAAAATCATAAAAAGATTTTCTAAATTAATAACATATCCAAGAATCATGAAAAATAATGAAACATGAGTTATTTGATTGGTGTGTTTGTAATGAAATAAATAGCCCAGACAATGCATCGATAATGTGGGTTAAATCATAAAAAATGATAGTCAAAATTAGTAACATATCCAAGAATTATGGGATTCAACCAAATAGGTCCAAATATAAACTAGCAAAATACTTGGAGTCACCTGGGATTGAATGAGATACATGCAAATGTATACGAGCAGAATACATGGGCGCCTAGGATGATATGAGATAGATGCAAATATATACTAGCAAAATAGCTGGCATTGTCTGGGATTGAATGAGATTAATTGAAATATATACTAGCAGAATACCTTACGTCGCCCAGTATTTAATGAGATTGATGGAGATATATACTAGCAAAGTACACTGCGTTGCCCCGGATTGAATAAAATAGGTGAGAATATATACTAGCAAATATCCGACGTCGCTTGGGATTGGATGAGATAGGTGGAAATATATATTAGCAGAATACTCTGCATCGCCCCAGATTGATTGAGATAGGTGGAAATATATAGAAGCAGAATCAGGCATCGCCCAGGATTTAATAAAATCAGGTGCAAATGAATACTAACAGAATACCTGGCATCGCCTGGGATTGAATAAGATAGATACTAATACAGAATAGACAGATACTTGGCGTTGCGTGGGTTTGTATAAGATGCCTGCACATGTACACTCGCAGAATACCCGGTGTTACTAAAGATTGAATGAGATAGGGGCAAATACATACTAGCAGAATAAACAGCGTCATTCTGGATTAAATGAGGGTGGTAGAATATAAATTTTTTATCAGAAATGGCTAAAACAATTTTCTATCTACAAAATTACTTTATTTGTAAAATCAATTCCGGATATGGCTGAAACAGTTTACGATCTCAAAATTAGATTAATACAGATATATTGTTGGTTTTCTATGAAAGTTTACTAGACCACTTTCTGTAGAATTCTGTTGAATTTTTTATTATTGTGGACAAAGAAGTGGCTTACCATTAAAGCAGCAGCGCGTTTGTGCATGCAAAGCACAAATTGAGAATCAAGATGGCGCCCACATGCGTTTATGTGGAAAAAAGTCTTGTGGAATCTCAGGGAATCTCGTACCCTGATTCCATAAATAATGAGGAAAGGAAAGTGGGAGGACAGACGATTTTTAGTCACTAAAGCAAACGGACGTGTGTAAAAGAAGAGGTAGAAGAAAAGGAAACGGGCAAGGGGAAGAAGCTACAGCGCCAGTCTTCTCCCCAGATCGTCATTGAGCAGGGCACTACCCACTGTAAGCATACACATTAATGGAAGCGAGCGCCTCGCGCTTGTGGACACTGGATGCACCCAGACTCTCGTAAGCAAGGTATGCTGTGCCACTTGGAAAGCAGAGAGAATTCCGGTACTAACTGTAGGCGGAGGTTCACTAGCCTCTTGTGGGGTGAGCATTATCCGCGCAAGCATCAATGACGGGCCTGCAGTAGCCGTGTGAGCCCTGGTTGTGGAGGGAGAAGTTCTCGGGTACGACCTACTCCTGGGTATGGACTTGATTACACAACTGGGTGGAATTACTGTGGACAGAACCAGCAAGGTACAGTTCTCCCGATGTGAGGAACATGTTTGTGCTGCCATAACTCTCGACGAGCCTGACTTTCATGCAGAGTATGATAGAAACACCAATGCATGGACGACGTCTTGGAAGTGGTCAAACGATCAGTCACCAATATCCTTGCGGAACCGGTAATCGGAATATCCCCCACCCATGTGGCTAAGGGAACAGTATGAAGAAGAACTGCAAACATGGATCGACAATGGCTGGCTTCTTCCATACCCAGAGGATGAGCTTAGCCCCCCGCGAGGGCTGATTCCCTTGATGCCGTCGTACAAGAGACCAAACAAAAGGTCCGCCCCATCCTAGACTACCGTGAGCTCAATGAGCATGTCGACCCATATACGGCAAGGGCTGATGTGTGTGCACTCAAATTAAGGGAGTGGCGACAGCAGGGATCGAACGTGGCAACTCTGGACCTATGCAGGGCCTATCTGCAAATACGCATTGAGAAGAAATTGTGGCCATTTCAGACTGTGGAAATTAGAGGAACCCGATATTGTCTAACCAGGCTAGGGTTCGGTCTAAATGTGGCACCAGGCATTATGACAGCAATCATGCATGCTATCCAGCAGCAAGATGAGGCAGTGCAACAGGCAACATCCTCATATATCGATGATATATTCGTCGATGAGAGCCTCATATCAGTGCAATCGGTTAGAATGCACTTTGAGAGCTTTGGACTGACATGTAAGGAACCAGAGCATCTGTGCAATGGAGTAAAAGTTCTCAGCCTGCACGTGCGCAATAGCAAGGAGGGACTTTGCTGGAGAAGAGGAAGTCACGTCCCCAAGATCCCATCAAACATCACTCGACGAACAGTGTTTTAGCTTTTTGGAAAGATGGTAGGCCATTTCCCTGTGTGCGGTTGGCTCAGGGTGACTGTGGCGGCCATAAAAAGACATGCAACAGCCGTGTCGTCGGGATGGGACAATGCAGTACACGATGTCACCCTAAGGAGCATGCTGACAGAGACTGTGTCCAGGGTGACCAGTGAAGACCCCGTTCAGGGAAAGTGGTGCGTCAGCGGGAATGAGTTCACGGTCTGGGTGGATGCTAGTTCACTGGCCCTTGGAGTTGCCCTGGCAGTTAATGATTCCATTATTGAAGATGCCTGTTGGCTTCGGCCAGAGGATGATTCGAGGCACATAAACCTGGCTGAACTTGATGCCACATTGAAGGGCGTTAACTTGGCGCTTCAATGGCAAACCAAGGTTCTACATATCATGACTGACTTGGCATGCACTGGCATCAAGCGGACACTGTACTTTGTCAAGATGATTGATCCAGGAGTAGAAAAAAAAGATATCCGAAGAGTGGTGGAAAGTTGCGAGGCCTGCCAATCAATCGACCCAGCTCCAGCACGATGGAAGAAAGGGGAGTTGGGAGTGAGTGGTAAGTGGCAGAGAGTGGGCATGGACATCACACACTACAGTGGCAACCACTTCCTTACCCTCATCGATTGTGGGCCTACACGTTTCGCAGTCTGGAGACTCCTCAGGTGCCAGGACTCTTGCAACATTATTCGCCAGCTGTCATCCATGTTCTGTGAAAGAGGTGCGCCCGATGAAGTGCTGACGGACAACGACCCAGCCTTTTGCAGCCATCAGATGAGGCAGTTCTTACAAGAATGGGGTGTGCGGCTGTGGCTGCGGCTTAGATGCGCTTATGTGCCTTCTGGCAATTGTATAGCTGAGAGAAGCCATCGCAGCATCAAAACAATTGCAGCCAGGAAGCAGTGCACCATTGCAGAAGCTGTGTACTGGTATAATCTTATGCCAAAGGATGGCGTCTCTCCAGGAACGGCGCCTGCAAACACAATCTATCAGTACCGTGTCCGAGAAAAAGGAATCCACCCCAATACAGCTGTGGCCACTGAGATAGAACGGAATCGATATGCCAAAGGGGATGCTGTCTGGATGAAGCCGCCAGGAACCGATGTATTGACAAGTATAAACGGGGCACAGTGACCGATGTGGTGAGTCAGCAGTGTGTCCAGGTTGATAGCGTGCCTCGTCACGTTAGGGACCTACGGCCGGCGACACATGTACCACCTCCAGTGGACGATGAGAGTGACTCTGACTCTGAGACGAGTGGGCCATCACTTTGGTTTGCACCATCCCTATCAAGCAGTGACTCTGATATCAGTAGCCTCCACGGAGATAAAGCCTTCCCCGACTATCAGGCAGTGGATGAGAGCGCATGCGAAGACGAGAGCAGCACTGTCCCCCTTCGCAGAAGCACCCAACGGCAGTGATCGCCACCCCCCTGCCGTCTCTGTGATCATGAGATCAGGGGGGAGTGTGGAGAAAGAAGTGGCTTACCGTTAAAGCGGCTGCGCGTTTGTGCATGCAAAGCACAAATTGAGAATCAAGATGGCGCCCGCATACGTTTATGTGGAAAAAAGTCTCGGGGAATCTCGGAGAATCTCGTACCCTGATTCCATAAATAACGAGGAAAGGAAAGCGGGAGGACAGACGATTTTTAGTCACTAAAGCAAATGGATGTGTGTAAAATGTGAGAAGAGGTAGAAGAAAAGAGTGTGGTGAACGAAACAAACAACGACTCCGTTGAAAGTAGAGTTGTAACAAACACAGTTATCATCCGGGAATGATGTGATGGTTGTAGTGGTGGGTAGAAAGAAGCATGATTATGTTAATTTTAAACGTGCTCTTGAGTTCTCTCTTGGGGGTTGGGTAGGAGAGAGTAATGTCCGTTTTGGGGTCAAAAAGTATGTGAAATTGTTTCATATATGTATTTAAATTAGCCGTCTTAATGTAGGTAAAATTATTTTAAATATGTGTTGTATATATATTGGTTAAAAGTGTGGTATATAAATTGGTTAAAAGTCCCGGAAATGGAAAAAACGTTTTACGAGTTAATATTATTATGTTTCATGTATATTTTTAAAAGTGGGATGCTTTTAAAAGTCAGTACCGGGAATGGCAGAAACCGTTTACGAGTAAGCATTACTATATTTCAAGTATATTTTTTAATTTGGGGAATAAAAAGTACTTAGTGTAGACTATTAAAGTAAAGCAACAATTAGCATGGTCATTATTTGATGAGTAACTTGGGAATACAAAATGCTTTATGTAGGTCATCAAAGTTAAGCAAAAGTGAGTTGGTCATTATCAGATGGGTAACTCCTTGGTGAAATCAAATGTTTTATGTGGATCACCAAAGTTAATCAACATGGAGCCTGGTCATTCTCAGATGAGTGACTATTGGGAACACCAAATGCTTTATATAGATCACCAAATTTAAGCAACAGTGAGATTGGTCATTCTAGGATGAGTAAACACTTGGCAATAGAGAATGCTTCATGTAGATAACCAAAGTTAAGCAACAATAGGCTTGGTCATTCTCAAATAGGTATTACTTGAGAATAGAAAATGCATCCTGTAGATCACCAAAGTTAAGCAAAATTGTCTTAGTTGTTCTAAGATGGGTGACTACTTGGAAATACAAAATCCTTTATGTAGATCACTAAAGTTAAGCAACATTGTCTTAGTCATTCTCAGATGGGTGAATACTTGGGAATAAAAAGTGATTTATGTAGATCACCAAAGTTAAGCAACCATGGTCATTATTATATGAGTGATTACTTGGGAATACAGAAAGCTTTATGTTGATCACCATTGTAAAGCAACAATGAGCTTGGTCATGGGTGACTATTACGGAATACAGAATGCTTTATGTAGATCACCAAGGTTGAGCACTAATGAGCTGGGTCATTATTAGATTTGTGACTACTAGGGAATACAGAATGCTTTATGCAGATCACCAAAGTGATGCAACCATGAGCTTGGTCATTATTAGATGGGTGACTATTCGGGAATAGAGAATGCTTATGTAGATACCAAAGTTCAGCAACAATGAGCTGGGTCATTATCAAATGGGAAACTATTAGGAATACAGAATGATTTATGTAGATCACCAAAGTTAAGCAATATTGAGCCTAGTTATTATCAGATGGGTAACTACTTGGGAACACCAAACGCTTTATATAGATCACCAAAGTTAAGTAACAATGAGCTTTGTCATCATCAGATGGGAAACTACTTGGAAATAGAGAATGCTTTATGTAGATAACCAAAGTTAAGCAACAATAAGCTTGGTCATTATTAGATGGGTAACTACTTGGGAGCACCAAATGCTTTATGTAGATCACCAAAGTTAAACAACATTGGCTTGGTCATTCTCAGATGGGTGACTATTTGGGAATAAAAAATGCTTTATGTAGATCACCAAAGTTAAGCAACAATGAGCATGGTCATTATTATATGAGTGATTACTTGGGAATACAGAATACTTAATGTAGATCACCAAAGTTAAGCAACAATGAGCTTAGTCATGATCAGATGGATAACTACTTGGGAATATTTCATGTATATTTTTAACAGTGACTTGGTGGATTAAGTCAGTCCCGGAAATGGCAGAAACTGTTTACGTGTGAACATTACTATGAAATATGAATTATTATATTGCTGAGTTTGTAATTAAATAAACAGCCTAGACAATGTCTAAAAGTTATGATTTTAGTAAGAGTGGGGTAATAATGTGGGTTAAATCATGAAAAATGGTTGTCGAAATTAGTAACATATCTAAGTATTATGAAAATGGTGAAATGTGACTTATTTGATTGGTGTCGTTGCAATGAAAGGAGCAGCCCAAACAATGTATGAAAGTTATTATTTTAGTAAGAGAGGGGCGATAATGTGGGTCAAAATCATAAAAAGGTTTTCAAAATGAGTAACATATCCAAGAATGATGAAGCGTGAGTTATTTGATTGGTGTGTTTGTAATGAAATGTGAGTTATTTGATTGGTGTGTTTGTAATGAAATAAACAACTCAGACAATGTATCAAAGTTATTATTTTAGTTAGAGGGGGGGGCGATAATTTGGGTTAAATCATGAAAAATGATGATAGGAATTGGTAACATATTCAAGAATTATGAAAAATGATGAAATATGAATTATTTGATTGGTGTGTTTGTAATGAAATAAACAGCCCAGACAATTTATCAAAGTTATTATATACTAGCAAAATACCCGGCATCGCCTGGATTGAATGAGATAGGTGGAAATATATATTAGCAGAATACCCTGCATCGCCCCGGATTCAATGAGATAGGTGGAAATATATATTAGCAGAATACCCTGCATCGCCCCGGATTGAATGAGATAGGTGGAAATATATAGAAGCAGAATATCAGGCACCGCCCAGGATTTTATAAGCCAGGTGCAAATAAATAATAACAATACCTGGCATCGCCTGGAATTGAATAAGATAGATACAAATATAGAATAGACCAATACTTGGTGTCGCTCAGTATTGTATAAGATGGCTGCACAGAATACCTGGCATTGCTGAAGATTGAATGAGATAGGTGAGAAAATATACTAGCTATATCCCCGAAGTATATTGATGGAAATATATATTAGCAGAATTCCTGGCAGGTCGGATTGAATGAGATTGGGGCAAATTTATACTAGCACTCTGGATTAAAGGAGAGTGGTAGAATATAAATTTTATACCATAAATGGCTTAAACAATTTTCTATCTCAAAATTACTTTATTTGTGAAGTCGATTCTGGATATCGCTGAAACAGTTTACGATCTCAACATTGGATTAATACGTATATATTGTTGGTTTAATATGAAAGTTTACTAGGCCAGGTTCTGTAAGGGGGTGATCGATATTTTTTTTTATTTTTTATGTTATCATCTGAGAATGATGTGATGGTTGTAGTGGTGGGTAGAAAGAAGCATGATTATGTTAATTTTAAACATGCTCTTGAGGGGGTTGGGGTGGAGAGAGTAATGTCCGTTTTGGGGTCATAAAATATGTGAATTTTATTATTTCATATATATATTTAAATTAGCCGTCTTAGTGTAGGTAAAGTTATTTTAAATATGTGTTGTATATTACCCGTTCTTGCAAAGGTAAAATTATTTCATATACATGCTGTAAATTACCTACCTTAGGTAAGATACAATTATTGCATACATGTAATACCCGTCCGAGGTAGGTAAAATATTCTTTTGCTCGAAATAGCAAATTACATAGGCATTAAAAATTCATCTCTCATAAGAATAAGAAATATCTTCAAAACCAAATTCAATTTTCTCATTGTTTATACGGTCCCGAGCAACGCCGGGTAGCCCCGCTAGTCTCTATATATAAAAGGCAAAATGTGTGTGACATTTTATGTATGTCTTGCAAAGGCTTTTTTTGCCGACGGTCCGGGGGGGGGGGGGAGTACTATCGCTTAGAAGTGTTTATATACCCCCTAAATAATAATATCTAGGATTTGAGAACGTGGGTTCCCTCTAGATTTATTTACGTTGATTTTTACAAAATTATTGCTATTTCAGCCCGTCTTGTGTTCATTCAGCTTTTCTGTATAAAACCGAAACTAATTCAAAGCTAAGAGAGCATTTCTTGGCAATCGCACTGGGAAACGTCCAGAAGCAATCAGCTTTGATCAATGTGGGGCCAAACTCTTTATATCAGACAATTGCTATTCAATCTGGACAATGAGGAGCTGGTTTCCCCCTCCCAACATCTTGGGGAAAAAAACAGCCAAAGTTGGGTAAACAAACCCAAAAGCTGCCCTGCAGCAAAACTTAACTCCGTGACTTCTATTTGACCTAATTAATGAGGTCACTAGAACTAGCGGGCACGTGTCAATTCTGTTTTTAATACTTAAATAAATAAATTCAAACATGTTTCAGTTGCTCTTTGTTCGCAGAGCGGATAACGTGTCAGGTTTTTTGCACACTTTATCCAAAGGTTGTGAGTTCGAATCGTGGTGTGAGATGTCTTTTTTTTTCATTTTCTATTTTTAAAGGTTTAATATTGAAACAGAGTTATTTAAGCTATTTTTCATGTTCTATGTTTTTTTTTGTTTTTATTTTTCAGATTTTTTAAATAAGTTTTAACGTTCGTTTTTCTGGGGGGGGGGGTTTCATCACATTCGCGTTTTTTGTTTTTGTTTTTGTTTTTCCGATTTTAAGAAATTTAAACATTGTTCGTTTGCCTTACATTAGTTTTTCTTTATTTTTTTTGTTTTTTTTTCGATTTTTTGAAGTTTTAACATTTTTTTTATAATATTTAAACAGGTTGATAATTCTTTTGTTTTGATTTACCCCCCCACCCCGCCCGAACACACACACCTCTAAACACCTGGGCTACGCCGGGTACCCCCGCTAGTCTAATATATAAAAGCAAAAATGTGAGTATGTTTGTATGTCCGCTAAAAACTTTCAACAGACACAAAATAAATTCACAAATTTGGTATCATATTAAAGCTCGACCCTCCGGCCGATAAATATTGAATTTTGACTCAAACCATCAACTTGGTCAGCTGGCCGTTATCTGCAGGGGGGGGGGCAAAAAAGTGACATTTTAACATTAAACATTACGTAATTCTCATCATTTTAAATCGATTCTAATGATATTTATAGTAATTGAAAATACGCTGAGTCATGTCACGTGATCTTGACGTCAGCAAGCTGTAATGGCAGCTGATAATTCACACAATAATTGACTTCGAAGGGTAACTTTATATTATAACCCAGAGTTAAATATTAATTTTCGATGCGAAAAGTAAGTACCAACGTAATTATCGCATTTCAAAACATAGAATCCCAAATTTACACGAAAATTGAAGGGGTGGAAATAAAATTATGAGTGATTGAACTTTTTTATCGACGAGAATCGATTTACTATGTTTAGAAATGTAAACAATGCATTTCTAAATCTAAAACATTACATATAGGCGAGTAGAAAGGGAAAGGTAGGAGGCATAGTACATGTATGAGTTAATCAGTGTTTGTTTCACTACACTCTTATCATACGAAATGTGAGTGAATGGATTTGATGCCATTTCAGGCATAAATCCTCCTTATTTTCGAGTAACGTTTGTTTCTCTAAAGCTTGAGATCCCAGGTATAACCTCCCACTTATTTTCTTAGTACGAAAGATGAGACCGCTTGCGCTTGAATTCTAAGAATAGATACTATACTTTGATCTAAGCAAAAAGACCAAGTAACCGTCTTATCTTCTATTATAAAAAGATGCATAATTTATATTTATCGATTACTAAATTGAGACAGGATGTCATATTCCAAAAATCACATCTGAACTAAAAACATTATTATTTAGAAGGCCATCTTTTTTTTCGGGTGAGATTTGTTTCTCTAAAGCTTGACATGCAAAGCATGGCCTCCTCCTCGTTTTCTTAGTGGGAGGGGGGGACGAAAGATGAAACCACTTGAATTCTAAGAACAGATACTACACTTTGATCTAAGCCAAAAGACCAAGTAAAAAAAAAATGCATATTATATATTTATCGTGTTCCAAATTCTGAAATAAAAACATTATTATTCAGAAAGCCATAGCATGACATATGTACTAGCAGGATTACCCGACATGACCTGGGATTGGATAAAATTCATGGAATTTTTCCTAGCAGAACACTCGGCGTCGCCTGGGATTGGAAAAAATTGGTTGATATATGTACTTGCCAAATACCCAGCGTCGCCCGGGATTGGATTACATAGGTGGATATATGTACTAGCAAAATACCTGGCATAGCCCGAGATTGGATGAAATAAGTGTATGCACTAGCAGAATAACCGGCGTCACCTGGGATTGTATGACATAGGTGGATATGTATTAGCAGAATATCCAGTATCGCCCAGGATTGTATGACATAGGTGAAGTATGGGTCCGATTTGACAATTTTGAAGGTGCTTGTGCAGTATAGGTTCGATTCGACAATTTTGAAGGTGCTTGTGCTGTATAGGTCCAATTTGACAATTTTGAAGGTGCTTTGTGCAGTATAGGTCTGATTTGAAAAATTTTACATGCTTGTGCAGTATTGGTGCGATTTGAAAAAATTTGAAGGTGCTTGTGCAGTATAGGTCCTATTTGACAATTTTGAAGGTGCTTGTGCAGTATAGGTCCGATTTGAAAATTTTGAAAGTGATTGTGTAATATAGGTCAGATTTGACAATTGTGAAGCGGCTTGTGCAGTATAGGTGCGATTTGACAATTTTGAAGGTGCTTGTGCAGTATAGGTCAGATTTGACAAATTTGGAAGCTGCTTGTGCAGTAGAGGTCCGATTTGAAAATTTTGAAAGTGCTTGTGCAGTATAGGTTCGATTTGAAAATTTTTAAAGGTGCTTGTGCAGATAGGTCCGATTGGAGAATTTTGAAGGTGCTTGTGCAGATAGGTCCGATTTGACAATTTTCAAGGTGCTTGTACAGTATAGGTCCGATTTGACAATTTTTAAGGTGCTTGTACAGTATAGGTCTGACTTGGCAATTTTGAAGGTGCTTCTGCACTACAGGTCCAATTGGACAATTTTGAAGATGGGTGACTAATTGGGGAATACCAAATGCTTTATGTAGATCACCAAAGTTAAGCAACATTGTATTGGTCATTATCAGATCAGTGACTACTTGGGAATACCAAATGATTTGTATAGATCACTTCAGTTAAGCAACATGGAGTCTGGCCATTATCAGATGGGTGACTACTTAGGAATACCAAATGCTTCATGTAGATAATCAAAGTTAAGCAACATTGTCTTGGTCATTATCGGATGGGTGACTACTTGTGAATAACAAATGCGTTATGTAGATAACCAAAGTTAAGCAACATTGTCTTGGTCATTATTGGTGACTACTTTGGAATACCAAATGCTTTGTGTAGATCACCAAAGTTAAGCAACATTTTGTTGGTCATTATCGGATGGGTGACTACTTGTGAATACCAAATGCTTTGTGTAGATCACCAAAGTTAAGCAACATTGTCTTAGTCATTATCAGATGGGTGACTACTTGGGAATACCAAATAATTTGTGTAGATCACTAAAGTTAAGCAACATTGTTGTGGTCATTATAAGATGGGTGACTACTTGGGAATACCAAATTCTTTATGTAGATCACCAAAGGTAAGCAACATTGTCTTGGTCATTATCAGATGGGTGACTACTGTGGAATACCAAATGCTTTATGTAGATCACCAAAGTTAAGCAACATGGAGTCTGGTCATTATCAGATTGGTGACTACTTGGGAATACTAAATTCTTAATGTAGATCACCAAAGTTAAACTCCATTTTCTTAGTCATTACAGGTGGGTGACTACTTGGGAATACCAGATTCTTTATGTAGATCACCAAAGTTAAGCAACATTGTCTTGGTCATATATATACTAGCAGAATACTCAGCGCCGCTTGGATTAAACGAGGGTGGTAGAATGTAAAGTGTGTCCTGGAAATGGCTTAAACTATTTTCAATCTCAAAATTACTTTACTTGTGAAGTCGATTCTGGATATGGCTGAAACAGTTTACGATCTCTAAATTAGATTAATTCATATATATCGTTGGTTTTCTATGAAAGTTTACTTGGCCACTTTCTGTAGGGGGTGATCCATATTTTTTGAATTTTTAATGTTATCATCTGGGGATGATGTGATGGTTTTAGTGGTGGGTTGAAAGAAGCATGATTGTGTTAATTTTAAAACAAGCTCTTGAGTTCTCTTTTGGGGTTGTGCTGGAGAGAGTAATGTCCGTTTTGGGGTTACAAGGTAATCTGCCACAATGTCATATTCCAAAAATATAGAATATCTGTGGAATCATATTCCGGAAAAGACATAATTTCTCTTACTATTATGTTGCTGGTATGTGGGAGGGAATAACTACATTAATATTGAAATTCGTGGTAAAATAAAAGTTGCCTAACCACAATCTGTGTCAATTCCTTTCTACACTTACTTGGAAAATCTGCTCAGTTATGTTCCAGAAATTATATCATTTCACTTAAAAATATGGCATCAATAGTCGGGATGAAAAGAACAAAGCAATGTGGAATTTTGTAGTGAAGCAAGGATTGCCTAATCTCTAAACTTAACACATTTGTGTATTTGTTTGTAAAACTTACTGAGTAATCTTCAGAAAATGAAGTATTTTTCAAAAAAATTTGGTGTCGGTAGTGAGGAATTAAAATAAAACACAGTAATGTGGAATTTGATAATGAAGCAAGGGTTGTCTAATCACTAACTGTGTGAATGTATTTATGCATTAATTTGAAAATTCTACTGAGACATAACAATGTCATCATTTTTTTTACAATTTTAGTACCGATAGTGACGAAGGAAAAAACCCAGTAATATTGAAATTTATGATGAAGCAATGGTTGCCTAATTATTAACAAAGATGATGTATTTATGTACTAATTTGGAAAGTCTAATAATCTACTTTCTAAAAATTGTTTCAGTTGTCTTAAGATTATGGTAGCCTTGGTGGTAAGAGAAATTATTTAACATGTTGTACAATACCTGTCGATAGTATGTGAAATTGTTTCATGTATGTATTTTAATTACCCGTCCGAGGGTAGGTAAAATTATTTTAAATATGTGTTGTATATTACCCATCCCTGCAAAGGAAACATTATTTTATATATATGGTATAAATTACTTATCCTAGATAAGGTACAATTATTTGATACATGTAATACCCGTCCTAGGATAGGTAAAATATTAATTTGCTCGAAAAAGCTAATGATACATAGACATTAAAAATTCCTCTATCCGAAGAATAACAAATATGTTCAAAATCAACTTCAATTTTCTCATTGTTTATACGGTCCCGAACAACGCCGGGTAGCCCCGCTAGTCTAATATATAAAAGGCAAAATGGGCATGCCTGTTTGTGTATGTCCACAAAAGGCTTTTTCCATCAGGGTTCTCATGCAGGTTAGATTTCGGGAGAAGTTTTCTTATACTCCCTAGATCTCAGATTCGCAAACAGACATCATATTTTTTTTGATCGAGTTTTAAAAAATTCATCCATTTCGAGTGTTTGTTTGGCTTTTTCATATAAATAAAGTGAAACTAATCGAACATAACTGCCAACTCCCAGCCTTCGCCCGGGTACAATCTGTTCTATAATTGCTCCTTGGTGAATGTAGGGGAAACCCTTCATACTGAGACAATTACTATTTATTTGTATACTGCCAGAGTGCCCCATTTTTTGGGGGAGCTGCTTTTCCCCCACATTAAAAACGACCTTTCTGCAAGTCATCTTTTTGATTGACTACGTTAAATTTTAACGCTTTACGCTTCCGGTCGTGTCGTGGAGTAGGGGTAAGACATCAGGTTTTCTTTCACTTTCTTTTCCCCCTTCATGTCACGGGTTTGAGCATGCCTGCCTACTACCACTTTTTTTAACACCTACAAACACCTGGACAACGCCGGGCACCCAGGCTAGTATAATAGAGAAGTATTAATCATGATAGGAGAGTCAGTTTTTCTCAGAATTGGCATTGTCATGTTATGGAGAAATGTAGATTACTATCTGAGATTCAGTTTTTGGAGAATTGGAATTGTTATATTGTGGAGAAATGTTAATTAATATTGGAGATTCAAATTTGTTGAAAGTTTGCATCATCATATTATGGAAAAATGTTACAATGTGAGAGTCTGTCTTTTAAGAAATGGAATCTCATGTTGTTGAGAAGTTTTTATTATGTTTTTTAAGAACTGGTTTTGTTGAGAATTAGTACTCATGTTATGAAGAAATTCATGAGTTAAGATTTTTTTAGTTAGATTTAAAAAAAATTTTTAAATACTATGCTAGATTCAAACTTTTTGAGAATTGATATCTTTCTATTATGGAAAAGTATTAATTACTTTTTAAGCTTCGAACTCTTTGAGGATTGGCATTGTCATGTTATGGAAAAATGTTAATAACAATTCAAATCAAACTTATTGAAAATTTGCATCGTCATGTCATGGAGATGATTAAATTACTATTTGAGTCGGACTGTTCTTTTGTTGTTTTTTTTTTCTTTGTATTTGAAAATCAACAATAGCTAGTTTGTCTAGCCTTTTAATAAGGGCTAGATGTGTCCGACCGTGTATGAAGTGTTAGGGATGTAAGTACTGATTTGGGGATACATCTATGTCATAGGGGCATATGTGGTTTAAAAATCATAGCATATGTGGTTTAAAAACTATAGGGGCTTATGTGGTTTAACAATCATAGGGGCTTATGTGGTTTAAAATCATAGGGGCTTATGTGGTTTAAAATGTTGGCTTAATTAATGACCTTTGTAAGGTTAATTAATAATCTTGGTTAAATTAATTACGAAGTAAATGAAGAAAAACATATCTTTGTTCCTTAAATAACTTAATCATAGAAGGTATCGATGATGACAAGAAAAATCAATTAACACTTAACATTTTCTTAGTACACAGAGAGATGCAGAAAGACATGTCTGTTTATTTTTAGATCTATACACGAAAAGGAGAAAGACACGTTACATTATCTGCCTTTTATTAAAAAAAAATAGTCAATAAAGAGGAGACAACTCAGTTACCCAATTTAAGATACACGTCACCAGTTAACAAATAAAGGGAGGCTACTCCAAGTTGCCTATATATATATGTATATACTTGAAAATAAGGGTCAAAGAGAGACAACTCTTCAGTATTTAAAAATCCACTAGCATTGATATTTTCAATACCACACCTCAAAATAAATTTGATTTTAAGTCAGTTTTTGAACACAGTTCCTTCAGTTTCATAAATTATATGCTCACAAGTCCTTTTGTTTTATTTTTCCCTGGCATTGTCTCTTCCCTGTAACTACATAGAATGTAGAAATTTTTACGATATGTGTAGAAAACTTATTTTGACATGTGCACAGTGATTTAAGAAAATTAGGTATCTGTGATCAGGTAGCTTTTACAAACCTCTCAATAGCATTACCATGCCTCTGTAAGGCAATAACTATTAATTTTCTCTGATCACTCACTGATAACAACTCCTGAATCTCAAAAGTTAAGTGTTTGGCAGCAAAAAGAACACACCGAAGAGGTTGTGCTAATAATACATACTAGCAGAACCCGTGGAAATTCCACGGTTCCTGAACATTTTAAAAAACACACATCAGTATGAAACATCTTATCGCATAATCAAACATTGAGGTTGGACCATGTACTATTAAATCCTTAACAAAATCACGAAGCTCTGGATTTTCAGGTTCTGGTATCTCTGCTGACAATTTGATGAACTGTTCTGATCTTATCCTGACCTCGCAACATTATGATCCTGTGGCAGTGTGGTAGCCCTCTTTTTTGAAATTCAATGGCATAAACATTTGCAAATAGAATTACCAGTACATGTCTGCCTTTAATGTCTTTCAAAAGTTCAGCTAGATGTGCATGATACACAGGTCGATTTTATTTAAGTTCTGATGACCCCAAGTTGTTTATTATTAAAGGACATCTTGGATTAGACGTGTATGGAAAGAATGGATCTTGTTTTCCATATTTACAGAAAACTGCTTTGTAATAATTTCAACATAACACGTAGGTAATCATGTTTTCACTTAAAATGCGTAGGTTTAAAAGGTCCATAATCATAAAAACCATCCTATGATTTTACTTATTTTGACATAACTCTTTAGTAGGTAATAATGTTTTTGCCTGAAATGCATTGGAATTTATACTAATTTCAACATGGCATGTAATAATTTATATCAGTTTGAAATAAGTTAAACTTAAAAAAAAAACATTGGAAATAAATATTTATTAGGAGTCTGTTATTAAGTTCAGACAATAAATGGCGGGTGTTTAGAAAATTGGCCCCCACCTCTAAATTCCACAATTTATACTGGTTTTTTCTTTTTTATGTTAATCTTATCGAGTCGCAATATTTTTCTCGGTGATGGTCACAAAGTATGTGTTCAATGTAGTAGAATGCTATAATTGAAAACTTAATAAATTCATAACAAATAATAATTCATTAAAAAAATTTTTTTTAAATTATTCTTTTTAATCTGAAAGTTAAGTTTGTAATCGATGAGATTAACAAGAAAAAAGAAAAAAATGTAAATTGTGAAATTTAGAGGTGGGGGTCAATCTCCTAAACGTCCACCTAAAAAACAAATAATAATAAAAGGAACATAATTTCCTAATCACCGTTATGTTACTATGCCAACAATATATAAACAGTGATATTGGTATATATATATATTATTCCTTAATTGGAATTCATTTTTGAGATGAGCATTATATATTAATTTATTTTTATTTCGGACTATTATTCTCATCCTTATTAGTTGTTGTTCCAACCTTGATCGCCCTTCAGGGCCCATAGCGCAGTTGATAGAGATGTTGAATCTCTACAGTTCCAGATGAACATTGTCTGAAGATAGCGGCTTCAATCCCATCCAAAGCGTGCCAGAGGTTAATTGGCCAAAATGTGGTGAGACGACAATAACTACGGATGGCAGTGATGGCTGAGAATGCAGTTAGGAGATTCGAAGTTCCTATCCGTCGTGGTTACCACCTGACGAAGGTCAGAGGAATAGTTGGCCAAAACGTTGTGAATAAACAAAACCAATAAAAAGATCAAAAACAACAACTAACTAAGATGAGAATAATAGTCCGAAATAAAATAAATTAGTGATTGGTATTTCAGAAGTTAACAGTTTTAAAAAAGCAGATCTTACAGCTTTTTTTTTCAAGAATAAGCACTTTTTATTTATTTTAAATAATATATACAGAACTTTTTAAAAATTTTAAACAATATAAATAGAACTTTTTATAATATTTAAACCTTTATTATTTTTAATTTAAAATAATATAAACAGAATATTTTATAATTTTTTATTTTTTATTTTAAACAATATAAAAACAACTTTTTATAATTTTAAAAGATAAACTTTCCACCTTAACATTTTCCTTTAAAATGATGACTTTAGAGGTTTTTGGGTATTCTGAAAATGAATATCGCATTTAAGGTTTCCGCAAATAAGTAGTTTACCGCAATATAATTTATGTTAAAAGTGGTGGCCGTCATTAGTTGTACACCAGAAATATGTGTGTTTGTGCATACAACTATGGCCAGCACATTACACATAAGAAATTATATTGCCTAATGTATGGAAAACTACTACATTTAAATGCGATATTCGTTTTCAGCATATCTGAAAACCCTTAAAAGTCGTTATTTTAAAGGAAAATTTGTGAGGTGGAACTAAGTACAAATTTACCAAAAAATTTTAAACGATATAAACAGATATTTTTTAGATAACTATCATTCACGAATGCTTTTGATTATATGGGGAAAAATTGCCCCCTTTTCTCTTCTTCACCATATGAATTTCACCATATGCATTTCAAAAGTTTGTTTCCAACTTGTCTCAATTGCCTTTTTTATTTTTACACTGGGACCATGAATTTTCTATGGTTTGTGTATGTATCAAGGGGTCAATCAGGTCAATAATTTTGTCATGTTGATATTTTCCATATTTGAAGTGGTCCAGACGTTTATAGACTGCCCATCAATCTGATATAATTAATGTTCCTGGTAGGATCCACAAATTAATTATTGAGAAAAATGTTTCCCGATCCGTGCTGATAACTAGGCTATTATTACACAGGTCCAAGCCATGTTCTTTCAGTTTATTGAGGTGGAGGGGGGCCTTTCCACCCAGCATGATAGGATGATTGAGGAGATCTTTTTTGCAGACCTCACAGATGAAATCCATCCAGTCAACTACTGTATGTGTATCTGCATCATCTAATTATAATGGTCTGTGGTAACTCAAGGCTCTAACAAAATACAAGCTAAAAAAGAGAATACAAGGGAAGTAGCCATCCATTGCTTAACCACCTCTCCAATTCATAATGGTACTCTTGTCAAATTTAGCTCACAAGTCAACTCTAGATCTACCAACCATTCTATTATTGGAATGTCCATTGCTGTGCCACTAGATTTATGGATTAACTGAATGTCAAATTGTCTTAACACCATAGTTCTAATAAGGCCAAAATAACTGGTCACAAATTGATAATCTTTTTACACCTTCACATTACTACCCGACTACAAAAACAAGAAAAGAAACTAATACAGGGTGACCCAAAAAAAACGGGCCCCGTGTACACTTTATATGATATCTCCATTATTTATTCACCGATTGCCCTTATTTTACACGACATGGCAGAATCAATGACCGTGAGTACACCAAGACCCCAGTGGGAGCTGGGACAAAGAATACACTGTGTTAAATTTTACTACAAGACAGGCTCGTTTAAGAAAACCCAGGACAGTTTCATGCATCAGTTAATATGTGAAAAGGCTCCATCCAAAAGCAGAATTCAGAACTGGGTGGACCACTTCGAAAAGTATGGGACTGTAGAGAACCTCAACGCTGCCACTCGGGATGTCCCAAGAAGCGAAGAGCCGAGCTGGTCGAAAGAGTGAGAGAGCCTCTCCAGCAGAGTCTGAAACGCTCTGTGCGTAAGCGAAGTCAGTCCCTCGATATGTCCCGTGAGACTTGCAGGAGAGTGCTGGTGAACGATATCGGGGCTTACCCATATAGAATATAGATGCTGCAGACCCTTACAGCCTCAGACAAGAAGCAGAGGAGGGCTATGGCAGTCAAAATGCTCAAAAAGATTGAGGAGACACCAAGTTTCCTTAACCTCCCTTGGACCTCAGATGAAGCCCACTTCCATCTTGATGGAAAGGCGAACTTCAAGACAAATGTCTTCTGGGGGTCCTCCAGACCCAATTAAGTAGCCACCAAGCCCCTGCACTCTCCTAAGTGCATGGTGTGGGCTGCAATCTCGGCCAGAGGCATCATCGGACCAATCTTCATTGAAGAATCTGGCGCAGCAGTGATAGTCACCAAGAAGCAGTATGTGGAGGTCCTCAGCAAGTTCCAGCAGGACGGAGCAAGTTCTCACACCTCAAACATGTCCCGAGATTGGCTCAAAGAGAACTTCGGAGGCCAAGTGATCAGTCTCAAGACTGATTTTGAGTGGGCAACCCATAGCCCGGACCTAAGTCCCCAGATTTTTTTCTTTGGGGCTATCTTAAGGACAGAGTCTACGCAGGGAAACCCAGAACCATCACGGAACTCAAGGAAGCTATCAGGGAGGAGATGAGAGCCATTACCAATTCGGTCTGTAAGAACATCATGGACAACTTCGGAGCTAAATCGAGGCCATCTAAAACATATGCTTGAGAACGGAGAAAAAAGGCCAAAGACCCTAGTGTTTTGATGTGATGTTTAGAATATAATAAACTAGTTATGACCAAAGTTTGATTTCATTCGGACAAGATACTAAGAAACGGAGCCTAATTAGAATTGGGGCCCGTTTTTTGGGGTCACCCTGTATATAATAATCACTCGATATGTACCCCTCACTCAGCTTGTAAATGAACTCATGAAAGAGACTATAAATTGTACTGTCTGAGCATACTTGCACTTCTAGTCTTGACTTTCTGTCAATTCAAAATCCTCAGGTAAACTATTCTGTGTTTCTTTTGTTCATTCTAGTTTTTGTTTTTTTAATTTTGTTGTTTAGTTTCACTAGAATTGTTGAAAATCAAGTAGCAAGACAAGATACCAGACACAAAGGTTTTAGCTTGGTCAAACCTTCCATCAGTACACACTATGTTATGGCAGTACCAGGTTCGTTGGGCAGGTCATATATGTCACATGCCTGATTCAAGGCTCCCAAAACAGCTTTTTTATGGTGAGCTGTCCAAAGGGAAATGACTCATAGGACAATAGAAACGGTTCAAGGACAATCTAGAAATCTCCCTCACACAGTTCAGTTTGTATTCTAACTCATGGGAAAAATAACCCAAGACAGATGTTCCTGGCATGCTGCAATTCACAAAGGGGCTACAATTGCTGAATCTGCATGCAGTGAAGGATGGAAGAGAAATTGTGATATTAACAAAGACAAAGCAATCAACATATCTGATGCAGAATCGTTCCACATGCGGGAAATACTTCAGAGCTCGAATTGGTCTAACAAGTCATCTCTGAACCCACAGAAAATTGCATGATCACGGTCATCTTAGCAAGCGATAGACAAACATCATCATTAGTTGTTTGAAATGGTATGTGTGTATGTATTTCTGTTCGCATATATGCATTTAGCTGTTAGCATAGCTGTGTCTTTCATTTGTAAAAAGTGTTGGTTGTTAAATGTGAAGTTGTTGTGTGTCAGGATGAACTGTTGAACATTAATATTCATTTATGTTAATATTACATATACCGTTGCTGTCGGGTTAGGTTTTGGGTGTATAAAAGATGCATGCAGATATTCCTGGAACAGGCTATAATATTTGTCAATATGTGTACATGTTATTCCATTAATACAATCCATCAGTCTATGAAATTTATCTCAATAGAAGTTCAACTTTATCTCAAATATTTTCTTTTCTAGCTGCAGTGGTTACCAAACATGCTGCATAGACAAATGCTGTGATGACCTTGACAGATTCTACAGACTCTGGTATTTCTGGTATGTTTTTTTTTTTTTTATCTCATCAGTCATAGCCTCTTATACCTTAAAATATCTCCCCAATAATTATTTAAGTTCAAAGAAAAATAAATGTGGATATATTTAAATATGATCCATGTTGATTGGATCTTTGGTTAAAAATGATATTTTATATTTTGTCGTTTGTCAAATTTCTTATTTACATGTTTTGCAAAGTTCTTGTTTGTTGCCATGATAATGTTACTGTAATACTATGGATTGATTTGAAGGATTCCAAAAAAATGTTTAAAAATTAAAACATTTTTGCTAAGAAAAATGCTGACAAATATTGGTTAATAATGATAATTAAATCTCTATAAATGATAATTTAATCTATATAAGCATTAGAGCAGATCGATTTGCAACTTTTTTCAGAAAATCAACATGGCACTGGTGATGATAGTTGGAATTTGATGTGATAAGAACAGATACCAAAAATTATATTCCTATCTTGAACAGAAAATTGAGCATTTAATTTCAAAAGTCGTGTATAAAAATGCTGAGAAATCCTTCATTTTCATAATATTTTACACAACACTGACTTTGAAATTTCACTATTTTTATAAAAAATTGAATTAAAATTGATATATTTATATGAAATACATTGAAAGAAAAATAAATACATGAATTATAATTTTAATTATGAATCACACAACTAGCAAAATATTTAAACTTTTACTGCATTGATTAAACAAAAATTATAAAAAAAGTTAATTAGCAACTAAGTCTTTTAAATTTCACAATCTAAAAAGATATGTGGAGATGTATTAAACAATATTGTAATTCTGTAACTTGATTCAAGTTACAGAACCATGTATTTTAATTTTTTTTATTAAACAATAATATAGACTGTTATAATAGAACTAAATTGTTCTGCATAATTCCTTTTTAAAAAAAATGAAGGTCTAATTTGCTGGCACGATGACTTTATAATAATGTATCTATGCCTTGCTTCCTGCCCATATACAACTTTTTTAGAAAAATCAATCAAATTTGACCAGTGTTTGGCTGCAAAATTGATAGCAGTAATCTTTTTCAGTCTTTTTTTTTTTTTTTTTTTTTTTTTAGTTCACTATTTCTGGAAAAAACAACATAAAAAATACAATTATTTGAAAACACTTATTTTTTATATTTTTGTGATGAAATATGAATAAACCTGACTATTGTTTGGGTAAATTGAGAAAACTAATAAAATTCAATGGATAAATATTTATTTTTATTACATTTTCACCCCAAACAAGGCACTTTGCCACTTTGATGTAAGGGGATACTATTAGGGACACAGGCTACAGGGGTACTAGGTGGGGGAGATGGGCAGCAAGATGTCAGTTCATGTTACACTTGAACTTCTGCATGTCAGTACAGTTGGGGAAGCAGGAACCTGGAAGGGAATTCCAAAGTCTAGCAGTTCTGGGGAAGAAACTACTGAAGTAGAAGGCTCTCTTACATCTAGGGATCTCTACTTTGAAGGGGTGAGATTTTACTGCTTGTCGGGTTTGTCGGGAGTATTTACGTAGAGGGACTTGTAGTTTGTTGGAACATTCACCATTAAAGTACTTGTAGAACAGGCAGAGGGATGCTACATTTCGTTGATGGAACAGAGGCTGAAGCTTGGATGACAATTCAGGACCTATTAGGTTGGCAACTTTCTTTTGAACCTTGTCTAGGAGCAAGAGACTAGTAGCAGATGCACCGGCTCAAATATGACAACAATACTCATACATGGGTGAATGGTGGCCTTATAAAGGTACAGGATACTTTCGGGCGTTAGTAGATTTCTAGCACGGTAGAGAGAACCAACCTTTTTTCGCAGCGGTCCTGGCAATGTTCTCAATGTAATTGTTCCAACTCATGTTTCCTGTGTTTAAAGGAGTTTAAAAGATGTGCTTTCAGATAAAGAGTCTTTGGCCATTGCTATTGGTGGTAGAGAAGGTTCCTTGTAGTTATTGAAGGAAACAAATTTAGTCTTGGCAGCATTGAATGTGACCATCCATTTTTGTCTCCATTCCACTACAGATTGGAGGTCATCCTCTAGTGTTTCTGCCATTTCTTTAGATATGTGTTCATTTGTTTTCCTGTCGTGTCTGTTATAGAGCGTGGTGTCATCAGCATATATACCCATCTCACAGACAATTTTGTCAGGGAGGTCATTAATGAATATTAGGAATAACAGAGGTCCCAGGATAGACCGCTGAAGCACTCCCGCATTTATATCCTATTGTTTAGATGTACGACCATCATCGAGGACAACCTGGATTTTTCTCTTATCTAAGAAGGATGTAATTATGTTAAGTATTCTTCCAGTGATACCGTATGATCTGATTTTCCTAAGAAGACCTTCATGCCATACCCTGTCAAAAAACTTAGATATATCTAGAGCTACCGCTCTACCCTCTCCTGCTTTGTCAAGTGACTGGTATATACGCTTGGAGATTACAGTTAGAATGTCTGCTGTGGAACGGGTTTGCCTAAATCCATATTGTTGGTCAGTCAGAAGTTTAGCATCTGTAAGGTGATGGACTAGAGCTTGGTTAATTATGGACTCAAATATTTTGGCAAAAAGTGGGAGGAGGCTAATGGAGCAGTAATTTACTGGGTCAGTACTAGGTTCAAAACAGCAATTGAAGCACACGTTCCCACACTGAAATTTTATAGCAAGCCCCACTCTCCCCAATGGTTTACTTCCACATGTGCAGCTGCCATCGTGCAAAGGCAGCACGCGTACTGCAGATTTAACCGACATACATCCAGTTCAAACAGACAGAAGTATATAGAAGCCAGAAGTAACTGAAGTAGCTAAGAGAGAATTTACTGAAACCATCAAAAAACGAATCGAAGCACAGAAATTAGGAACCCGTGACTTCTGGAAAATCTACAACAGTGTAGTAAATAATGGGCAATCAACAATTCCCCCACTATCCAACAATCATGAAGTTGTTTGCTCAGCAACCGAGAAGGCTAACATGTTTGCCAGTCAGTTTACCTCCACTCCACACTGGACCCAGCTAACCACCCTTTCCCGGACTTTCCTTTGCGGACAGACGCCACACTAGACGATCTGAAAATCACCCCTTCTCAGGTGCATGCTATCATAAAAAATCTTGACACTTCAAAAGCATGTGGACCTGATCTCATCCCGGCTGTGCTATTAAAAAAGTGCTCCGCCGAAGTAGCTCCAATCCTCTCCAAACTTTACAACAAATGCCTTAATGTATCTCACTTTCCCGCCTGCTGGAAAACTGCTTCTGTGATACCAGTTTTCAAGAATTCTGGTTACCTAATGGACAAAATCGTTTGAATGCCCTCTTCTCTCACATTCAATTCATCTGAGTTTATCGTTGATATTATAATATTTTCCGGAAGTAGTGCAAAAGCACTATATTTGGAACTGTTTAAAACAGTAATTTGGATTTCAGTTAACTGTTTTGTTCTCTGAATCATATTAAAATATACTGTTGGTTAAAAATATTATTGTCGGTTTTGATCTCAAACCAACTAACTGCATACACTTGGATGATAAATTTAACTAGAATGTTTAATTTATCATAGTGTTTGAGGATAGACACTTCTGGTCCATAAACACATTAACCTTGTGGCTAATATTAGCCATCTTGTTTGATTCAAGGGCCCAATTTTCTGAGCTGCATATTTTAGTTTAACTTCTCGAGAAATACCAATAGCATACTCTCAAAAAGTAGACTCTGGCCTTCACACTTAAATTATTTGTTTCTTCTGCTGTCAGATAATGATGATCGGGAGGGACACTATTTTTTTTAGAATTCTACTTGAGGCAAATATTGATAATTATTTATACAAAGTTTCCCCAAAGGACCAGTAAAAGTTGTTAAGCTTTTTCTTGTTCTATCAATTAATTTAAAAATTGCTCTAAATGACAGTTCTTCTAGTGGAACCTGAAAATTGCAAAAACTACCAGCATATTATTTTATTTTCCACAAAAAAAGAACATAATTGCAGGTGAATCTATTGAATTAATTTTACCTCCTTGTTAGCAGGACAAGTGCAAATTATGTGCCTTTTTGACAATTTCCTGTATTGCACTTCAAATTCATCACATCTCAAGTCAGGAAGTTTACAGCTACAAGAAAATATATCAAACAATTTGTCTTGCAGTTTCCTCATTTTTTTCACTTTGATTGCTGCAAGAGATTTCCTGTCAATTTGTTTGGCCCTCTTATAGCAAAATATATTGACATTCTGTCTTATATAACGTTCCCCTAACAAGGATAATTGTGGATTAACTAGTTACCAAATACTAATTAATTCCTTAGCAATTAACATAGAAATCCCACTATTTTTTAAGTGGAGATAACTGTTTTCGAGGAAATAACTAAACTGGATGACTTGTTGTGAAGTTGGGGTGCTGTTTCATCCAAATGACAAAGTGGACCAGCAAATTTTATGAACCACGGGTTAAATCTGAACGTTATGCTTTGACTCACATTTTAATCTGAAAAGTAAAATAAATAAATGGATTATAACTGAAAGAAACTGTTTTAGGCTATTTTCCAATTTTATATGTAAAAAAATAAGCGCTAGTTATAAGAAATAATGAAAAACTTTGTAGAGTTGCATTAGATGTATTGAAGAGAGAGGACAAAACCAAATCAGAGGCATAGTAGTGTTTAGTTTAGATATTTTTAGCTCCTCGTTTGATAACATGAATTTACTCATAAAGAGATTCATTCTTACTGTAGCTGTGCCATTTTAAACAAGTGTTTAGAGCTTGAAAAAACAGTCGTTGTGCATTTATGTTACCATGCTATTTTTAATAGTATTTTCAAGTTAAATTTAATTTTCATGAAATTTCTGTTTATTGAATTTTTAGGTGAAAGTACACAATAGTTACAACACAACCTCCTATCTTCCCCATGTTAAGAATGGTTTTCTAAATAATAAAGTTATTTTAGCACAATAACATAGATGCACAAATAAGGAAAACCTTTAAAGCACTTTCCTTATTTACTCGTATTAATCTTTGTGGGTTATCTGATTTTAAAACTATAATTTTAGAAGAAAAATGCTCCTTAAAAACAATTCCTCCCTGCAAATAAAAGAAATAAAAATTTGACACTAATTTTCTGCAAAGTATTTTTTTATTAAGTAGAAAAACTTGAAGATTTACGTGGTTATGTTTCATAAAGAATGTGTAGAATAAAATTGTATGGACTATTTTTTTTAATATAAAACTGAAGTATTACCATATTTTAATAAAAATTTTAAATAGAATTTGATGTGAAATATTAGGTTGGTGCAAAAATAAAGTTTTTGACGTTCGTTTAAACGTCAAAAAATGCCATTATTTTTGCACCAACCTAATCAAAAAACAAATTAAAAAAGATAAAACAAATATGTTTAAATTCCCTGCAGACACTTGAAATATAATAATATATATCTTAAACAAATATTTTTCGTTTTTCCTTTCGAAATAATTAAACCTAAATCATAATGTTTTCAAATTAAATAATAAACAAATGTTAATTTTCCATATCAATAATGAGCATGTTTTGCGACGGTGAAATCCAAAATGTTTCCACCCAAAAAAAGTTCCTGAAATGAAAAAGCGAACTTTGGTCGCTATTATATAGAAAAACATGATTTTGCCTTTACTGTTAATATTTATTTTATTAATTCATTATCCTCACTCATTTTATTTTAAAATGTAGTTTATAACATATTCTAAATAATGATTCCATTTTCTTAACAGTATGGATTGTTTTAATGGCGGAACATTCTTGACAATTCACTGAAAAACTTTTAATAGCTTCAATTTTTCAACTTTTAAAGTCATTTCCTCAAGCAAAGATAATGATTTTGAAAAAATATTTTGTGTAGGTCTTTTCTATGTCAAACCTCAACTATCATCAAAATCGACCTGTCCTAGTAAGCATGTTTGTGTGTTTAAATATCTAACAAGTAAACTCTTAAACTACTGGTCACATAACACTGAAATTCTCAGGAAATAATATTCATGCACCAAGTATGGTTTATAGCAAGTAAATTCTTTGCTTACATGCATGGATAACGCGAAGAGACATCAGCAAATTGACATGCACAAATTCAATTCATTTATGTTGTTTATATTAAGCCTTTGTATTTATGTAGTAATCAGAAAAAATGCAGAGTCATTCAGACATTTTTCATTAAATTATGGTGTGAGTGGGGACAACGTGAGATTATCATCGCATGCATTGCCTACAGTTTTGATAAGACATCATCTTTTCCTTTTTATTCAAGTATGATAGGCAAGGGGGAAGGTTAACTTCCAGTAATGACGCCATTCCTCTTCAAATTATGTTGTTAAGTAAGGGACAACTTGAGATTATCCTCACATAGATTGGTGAGTGTTTGAATGAGACAATCCTACCAGACATTATCTCCTGTTTATTCAAGTACGGGGAGGAAGATAGGCAGGGGAAGGAAACTTCCAGCAATGATGTCATTCTTCATATAATTATGGTGGTAAGTGTGGGATGACTTGAGATTTTCATCAAATGGATTGGTGAGTGTTTAAATGAGACAATCCTAATAGACATTACATCCTCCTGTTTATTCGAGTACGGGGGTGATAGGCAGAGGGGGTGGTAACTATAGGCGATGACATCATTCCTCTTCAAATTATGGTGTAAAGTGAGGGACAACTTGGGATTATTACCACATGGAATGGCAAGTGTTAAAATGAAACAAATCTCCTAGACATTATCTCCTGTTTATTCAAGTGGGGGTGAGGTGGTGATAGGCAGGGTGGTAACTTCCGGTGATGCCATCATTCCTCTTCAAATTATGGTGTTAAGTCAGGGACAATTTGAGATTATCATCACATGGATTGGTGATTGTTTAAATGAGACAATCTTCCCAAACATTATCTCCTCCTGTTTATTTCAAGGCGTAATAGGCCTAGGGGATAAGTACAGGTGATGATGTAATTTCTCTCCAAATTATGATGTTAAGGGGAGAACAACTTAAGATTATTATCACATGGATTCGTGAGTGTTTTAATGACATTATCTCCTCCTGTTTATTCGAGTAAGTAACTTCCATTGATGACATCAGTCCTCATCAAATTATGGTGTTTAGTGGGGAATAATTTGAGATTATCATCACATGGATTGGCAACTTTTTAAATGAGACAATACTCCACAACATTATCTTCTGTTTATTTAAGTAGGGGGTGATAGGTGGGGTTGTAACTTCTGGTGATGACGTCATTCCTCTTCAAATTATGGTGGTAAGTGGGGAACAACATGAGATTATCATCACACGAGTTGACAAGTTTTTAACGAGACAATCCTTCCAGACATTATGTCCTTTTTTAGAGTAGGGGAGATAGGCTGGGGTGTTTACTTCCAGTGATGACATCATTCCTCTTCAAATTATAGTGTTAAGTGGGGGGGGACAGCTTAAGATTATCATCACATGGATTGGCAATGGTTTTAATTAGAAAATCTTCCCAGGCTTCATCTCCGCCTTTTTATTCAAGTAGGTGGATAAGAGAGGGGTTACTTCCGATTATGACGTCATTCTTCATCAAATTATTGTGGGAAGTGGAGGACGACTTGAGATTATCAAAGTGCTCAATATCCTAGATAGAGCAGATGTATTTAAGCACAGCGTGTCCTGGAAAAATAATTATTGTGTCTTTTGTTATTGTATTGTGCTGTATGTGTTACTCGATGAAAAATGGCCAATGTCTGGGTAATAGCAGGTAACCCTGCTAGTTGGAAAAAATGTTCTGTTTTAATTTTTATATGGTAAGCTTTGTCCAGTCCCTCAACATTGGCAAATTCTGGGAGAGAAAAAAATCTTTTAACATTTTCAAAGGCTTGGTGTGGAGTTAAATAAAAATGAATTAGTGAAGTTAAACATTTTTGCGGCTCTGTGAAAGAACATAATTGGTATCAGTTCTTCTTTTATTTTTAATTTCCATGCCTGAAGTAGTGGAAAAACAAAATTTCTAAAGATATAAAAGGTTGATTGGAATGGAGATAGAAGGCAATAAAATCAAAGACTAATAATAAAATTCTTCATTATTAATATTATTGATACTGGTTGGCAGTTGTTACATTCTCCTTCCACTGATAAGACACATGCGGGCAAGAAATACAAGCTTAAAAGGATGGTAAGAATCCTAAAAAAGATCTCTAGGTTCGAGTGCCTGATATAGTGGATGAATGTCAGACGTCCTGTATGATGCTCAATCCCTAGGAAAAAAGGTAAGAAAATTGAAAATAACATGAAAGAAATTATATGAAAAGCTAAAAATTTGCCAACAAAAAATGTGAGAAATTATATGAACAACTAAAAATTTTCCAACATGAAAATGTAAATGGATATATTTTTAAAAACTATTATATTTTAAAGAAATTTTAAATGAATCAAAGATTATTAATTTTTGCTTTATATTTAAACTTACATTTTAATGTAATATGAAAGTTAAGCAGATTCTTTTACTATATAAGGATGTATAAAGTATTATTATTGTTATTGTTTTGGTGTGTCCACCCTACAGATAATAATGTCCTCTTTAACTTATTATAAAGACGGAGAGAATATAGACCCCCACTACAAGGTCTCTTTCTCTAACAGAGGTCTATGTTTAATCTTCCAGAGGTTGAAAGCCAATTGTGGAAGGCCAAACCTTGCCTGTTATTTTTGTCTGAAACTGGCATTAATTTGACTGCTTCCTTAGCCGATTTCTCTATCAAAGGTTATTCTAACTTCATATCCAAACTCTACCATCAAGATCACTATGGACATGGAATATGTGTCTACATCATGAATACCTACCACTGTGGCAGGGACATCTTTAGAGAAGACCACAAGCATCCCTATATGTGCGTTAGAGTAGCACTTATTCAGAGTGCAGTATTAATATTTGCCTTCTACTGTCCTCGCAAAAATGGAGTAGTTATCTTTTAGAGTATTGCTAAGCAAATTAATCATACCCTGTCTGCTCCTCCCTCAACCAAGATTCATGTCTGCCAAGATTTTCATGTTCACAATGTTAAAAAAAAAACTGATATCATCTGCTTTTTTTTTTAACAGAGAGGAGAGAAGGGAGATTTTGTCATGATTTCTCACTCTCTTATGACCTAACTCAGATTGTTAATGAACCTACTCAGGTACCTGATGCTGATGAAGAATTTGCAAGTTTTTTTAGATTTTTTTTCTAATAACATGTCCTGAACTGTGGCTCATCCATAGTAGTGTCTCTGCTAGAATTTTTTGATCACTCGATTGTCTCAATAAAGATAAAAACAGAGTATAACAAAACCCCAAATATCCCTCTCCATTAAACAGTGTACCGATATTTGATGGCTTACTGGAATGGCTTCTGAACATTCATATTAGAGTCACCACTACGCTCTATGTTTAAAAAGAATGCATTTGATATAGACTTAATTGATTGGTTGACTGTCAGCATAACAGGAACATACCCTTCAAAAAATTCCAACAGAAACCAAACAGCCAGCCTTAGTACACTCCTGAATGTGCTGTCATCATTCCACACGGAAGCCACTACTTTAATTGCTTTAAATGTAATAGATGTTTTTAAAACTAAAGTTGCCTATAGAACTGCCAGAAATCACTACAAAAGGGTTAAAAATGCGAGTGTTTTATGTTCAGTCCATCAAGTCCAATGTAGAACAGAGGCTTAGTTCCCATGAGTTTGAGTGAATAACAATGTCCTAAACAGATGCATGTCTTCTATCCTGACCATCATCAACAGAGCCTCAGGTGATTTCATCAGCATCTGACAAAGCTAAACTCTTTGCCAAGAACTTTGCTGTAAACTCAACCTTATGCAATCAAGGTCTTCCATTCCAAATTTCCTACCTAGATTGAAAATAATCTTAGTGGCATCCAAATATCTGTTTGTGAAGTTGCCTCATCAAAAACATTGATGCCAGCAAAGCAACTGATCTTGACAATATTCCAGTTATAGTACTCAAAAAGCTGTAATCGAAACTAGTACCCACTATTGCAAAGCTGTTCAATCGATGCATAAAGGCGAAATGCTTCCCAACACCTTGGAAAACCTCATTAATTTGCTCAATATTTAAAATAGTGAAGACGAGTCTTCTACATCTAAGTACAAACTATTTAGCCTTCTGTGTATCATGAGTAAGTTACTTGAATTTGTGTTAGAGAAATTGTCAACCACCTCAGCAAAAATAACCTACTCCATGACAAGCAATATGGTTTCCGTCTGGCAAGATCTCCAGCTGATGTACTGACTGTAATTTCACATAGGATCAATGAATCTACCAATGGGTGTTTCCTTTCAAAAGCTCTTGACATATCAAAGGCATTTAATAGGGTTTGACATAAAAGGTTTACTTCACAAGATACCCAGTTATGGAATATCTGAAAATATCTTTTCAACCACCAAATCCTTTCTCTCTGATAAATTTATACAAGTAGCCATCAATGGAAAAAAGTGTGAAGCTCAAAGTATCAATACTGGTATGCCTCAGGAATCCATCCCAAGCCCAACTCATCCTTATCTTCATCAAAGATCTCCCAAATCACATTCTAAGTTCATTTATTGACATATGACACTACGATCTATGGCAACATTTTAAAAGCCAACAATGACCAAGATCTCTCTGAGTCTTTCTCCTCAGACCTTGAACATGTGGAGCAATGGGATAAAAGGTGGCTGGTTAATTTTAATACATCTGAAACCAAGCTTTTATCTTTTCACAATAAACGTTCTGATCCCCATTTAGTTTCAACTGATATGAATGACTCTCATCTAAAAGACATTCCATTTTTTTTTTTTTTGATAAACTTCTAGATTTTGTTTTTTTGATAAACTTCTGGATTTTGTTTTTTTGATAAACTTCTAGATTTTGTTTTTTTGATAAACTTCTAGATTTTGTTTTTTTGATAAACTTCTAGATTTTGTTTTTTTGATAAACTTCTAGATTTTGTTTTTTTGATAAACTTCTAGATTTTGTTTTTTATAAACTTCTAGATTTTGTTTTTTTGATAAACTTCTAGATTTTGTTTTTTTGATAAACTTTTAGATTTTGTTTTTTTGATAAACTTCTAGATTTTGTTTTTTTGATAAACTTCTGGATTTTGTTTTTTATAAACTTCTGGATTTTTATTTTTTGTGATAAACTTCTGGAGTTTTTTGTGATAAACTTCTGGATTTTTTTGTGATAAACTTCTGGATTTTTTTTTTAACAAACTTCTGGATTTTTTTTTAAATAAATTTCGGGATATTTTTTCTTGATAAACTTCTGGACATTTTTTCTTGATAAACTGCTAGATTTTTTTTTTTTTTTAATAAATGTCTGGATTTTTTTCTTTTAATAAACTTCTGGATTTTTTTTTTTGGATAAACTTCTGAATTTTTTTTTTGATAAATTTCGGGATTTTATTTTTAATAAACTTTTTTTTGGGGGGGGGGGGGTGATAAACTTTTGGATTTTTTTATATACTTCTGGATATTTTTTTTGATAAACTTCTGGATATTTTTTTTTGATAAACTTCTGGATATTTTTTTTTTATAAACTTCTGGATATTTATTTTTTTTTATAAACTTCTGGATATTTTTTTTCTTGATAAACTTCTGGATTTTTTTATAAACTTCTGGATTTTATTTTTTTTTTTTTGGGATAAGCGTCTGGATTTTTTTTTTCTTGATAAACTTCTGGATTTTTATTTATTTTTTATTTATTGCGGACTATCATCCTCATCTTTTCTTAGTTGTTTCATGACGTTTCGGCCAACTATTCCTCTGGCCTTTGTCAGGTGGAAGGCTAGAGGAATAATTGGCCAAAACACCGTGAAACAACTAAAAAAAGATGAGGATAATAGTCTGCAATAAATAAAAAATTAATAAATAATACTCATCTCAATAATAAATTCCAATTCTGGATTTTTTTTTTTATAAACTTCTGAGGTTTTTTTTATTAACTTCTGGATTTTTTTTTATAAAGTTTTGGATTTTTTTATAAAGTTTTGGATTTTTTTTTTAATAAACTTCTGAATTTTTTTCTAGATCTTGTTTTTTTTTGTTTTTTTTTATAAACTCCTGACCTGGAAGATTTGCATTAACTCAGTTACCAAGATTGCCAGAAAAATGATTACGTCATTTTACAACATTAGAAGATATCTAACTCCTGACACAATCTTCTATCTGTATAAGAGCCAGATCAATCCTAAAATGAAGTATTATTGCTATATCTGGGCGGGAGCTGTTCGAAGCATCTCATCCTGCCTTGACAAAGTTCGAAACCTGCTTTGAAACCTAGTAGGTGATGCCCTTTTTTTCTCTGCCCTGCAACATCTTTCCCACCAAAGAGATGATGCGAGCCTATCTATGCTCTATCATTATTTTCATGGCAAGTGCTCATCTGAGCTTCAATCTATGCCCCCCCCCGCCAAACTTTTACAAAAAAACACTCATCTATCTACAACAACCATCAACAATTCCCCCTCACTTTATCTATGCCTAAATCTAAACGCAAATTCCATGGACAAAGCTTCTTTGCTAGAATTGCCTGCTTATGGAACTGTTCTGCTTGCCTGCTTTCCAGCTGACTACAATGTGGTCATCTTCAAGCCCAATGTAAATAAGTTCTTGTTAAGCTACCTCTCATCAGATAATCCATTTCTACCCCCACTAACTATTAATATGTGACTGCAATGCACTTATTAACCCTTATCCTTGAATGGTCTTTGAGCCTTGATAAGTGGTGACTCCCATGTAAAAAATTTCACCTTGTTATGCTCAATTGTTGTATTTCTTTTCCTGTTCAATATATTTTGTTTTCACTAATTAAAAAAAACAAATGTGGAGAAACATTCCCCAATCTCAAGTGCTAAAAGAAAACAGGCTTTATTGACGGACTTAAAAAAAGTCAGTAAGTTGGGGTGTTTTCTCAGAGAATTCCCTTCTTTTTCTTTCAAAGAAAAAGTCAGTGATTTCATTTTATTCCAGCACTGTGTTAACTTCAACAATAAAGCAATATATATTTTTTCTCTCTCTCTTAAAAGAAAAAAATATATCAAAATGTACCTTTACTTTACTGCTGACTAAAGTTCAATTGCAAAAACTTTTACATGAAAAATTTATTGAAAATATGTGATTTTATTTTTCTTCACAAAAAAGGTTTTATACTTTACTTGCTTTCTAACATTGGCAGCATAAGATTGTAATTTATAAAGCAATACTTATGAAGACACTTTATAACCATAGAAAACTTCTAGATTTGGTTAAATATCAAATGGATGAGCAGCTAAAAAAACAAAGAAAAATTCCAAAAATTTCTACTGCAACAACAGCAAAAAATTGAAGAAAAAAAAATAAAGAAAGAGTTCTAGAACAGAAAAAAAGGAAAAACTACGGCAACACCAGTAAAAGCTTAAAGAATTATTGCAAGAAACATTGCAAAATTAGGGGTCAAAATATGAAAAATGAAAATACTTTTTCACAAAATGCAATTGACTATTTCACTTGTTCCCCATACGAGGATAAAATATTTATTTCATATTTCAGAATGTATGAAGATGTACATAAAATAGATTGTGAAAAATGGACAGACTCTAAAAAAGTTCTGAACTTGGCATGGATAATAAAGAAATAAAGAAAATAAAACTCTGGTTAAATCCACAAGAACAAATGAACAGTATGGCTCAAATATAAAAAAGTATGTACAATTAAAAATCCTAAATAAAAATGTCAAATTACTATTAGATTCTAAATAAAAATGTCAAATTACTATTAGATTCTGAGTCTGATTTGTCCTTAATCAATTTGCGTACATGGAAAAGATTTGAATAAACAAAGCATGCTAAAAAACAACAAAATTGCCAGATTTACACCAAGCGTTGCCGACCAAGTGATAACATGTCTCGTGGTACCATTTCCTGGTTCCACAACCTCCATTTTGTCTAGCCTATCCCTTAATCGTTCTATGTTGATCCTCTCAACCGGTCTCAACAACTCTGGGATTTTCTCTAGTTTCCTTTCTGGAAATCTTTTAACTATGGGTTCCCATAACTTTGCCCAAACACTCCCATTCTTCTGCATCAGCCTCTTAAACGTCCCCCTTTCCTCAAATTTTTCTTCCATCTGATAATATGGGGGGGGGGGGGAGATGCCCCAAACACCGAACAACCTATGGGTAAAACTCTATAATCGTTAAGGGGGGTGCTATTCTTATAGTTTTGGAAGGCTGTCCTCCACATACACGTGTTAACCCCAGCTCCTTCTGTGTGGCTAACGCCCAGACTCCATCAGCTATACTGATTGCTCGAGGCAATACTGCGCTTGTCAGTACCTCTGCTTGGCAGTGCTTCCTAATTTTCTCATCATCATCCCTAAACAACCCAAGGACACACAAATCGTGATTTCCTGTTACATAAATCGGGCTTATGGACGTACATGCCTCTAGGGCATCCCCCTTACACTTTATGGCTTCCTCTCATGTGAGAAGCATAAACTTTGTTTTCACTAGATTCAAGGCCAGATATTCAGTCTCAATCCTGTAATTAGCAACCGCCTCCACCCTCTCCTGTACTCGGGGGTAGGGTATAGGCAAATTCAACACCTGATGAATCTCAAATACTCCATTCCGATCTAACAACAGTAAGGATGTAACTACCAGTAATTTGCTACCTTCCAGCAATGTGACACACCCCAATGAGCTGTAATACTTCCACAGACCCTCAGCAGGATCAACCGGTAGCCTCAGATGATGAGGTAACTCTGTTTGTATTCTTAGTAATATTCCCTGAGATAATTCGGGGCCACAATACTCATGGACAAATGTCCCAACGATAGTATGTCCAACTGAGGCCTTACATGCTCTAACAATATTAGTAAGGTTTGCCCCGTTTGGCGCACCTTGTTTGTAATCATTAATAACTGAAGAACCTGTTGTACAAAACCCCCCAGCACTCGCAAGTCATCTACTAGCTCCGTTATAACATTCTTCACCTCTTCCCGCAGCAAATTCATATTACGTATCAACCCATTTATGCTGGCCTGGTTTTTGGCCAATTCCAACCGGATTACATTTCGTATGAAACGCTTTCTCTAACTACCTGTCCCCTTTCGACCTCTGTAAGTTTCCGTTTAACTTCGTGTCCGCCATAGTCACAGTTTTGAATAGTACACTTAGCGCTTTACCAACGATGGAAATCACCGTCCTCTTTCCCCGGACTTTTAATAGTTTGATGCCCTCTAGATACCCAATCATTTCCCTCGATTGAGAACCTAAACTCGAAATTTCTTGATTGAATCAATCCAAGAAAATCTGGTATTTTCCATCAGTCTCATGTTGTCTAGATAACTGCCCTTTAATGTTGCACAATTCCAGTACTTTGTTCTTAAAATCATCCAGCAACAATCCATACGGTTTTAAATCAATCACCAACGTAATCGTCCATCTTGATCGGGTTATGGTCACTTCGCTGGTCTTCTTGAATATAGTATTCCGGCTGTGTTTCCACGTATCCGCTGCCATCCCTAGGACTATCATCCTATCATCCCTAAAGATTTTCGATCCATCCCTGTAAGAGATGCAGAAAAAGATTGTTTTACCATAGGTTTTATTTCTAAGTCTCACTCCCTCACTACTTCCTAGGTCCGAGTGATGATGCCGAAGGCAGTTCCTACCACAGGTGTAAGCCCCAACATACATGTGAGAAGCCTCATCACATGCATGCCAATGCCAACAACTGAAAAATATGAGTGTTTGCCCAACAAAACCCTCCTCACTTCTATCCTTCTTATCGGGATAACCTACGGTTGCTTGGGCTCCTTTCACATCGGGGTGATCCCGCTCCAGCTAGCCACACCCGCGTGGCCGAGGGTGCCCACCCCCCTATTGCACAATGGCGTAACTATCCAGAGCCAAGCATTCACCCTCAATGCTACACCCCCCCACCACTAACCGGTTACCCCCTTTTTCTTTACTAACTCATTATTCCCTCAATTCTTCCCCTGCCCTCAATTTCCTCCAGAGCTCTGCTAGGAGTATGTTGTCTTCTCTTTCCCATTCAGCCTGGAGATCCACTAGAGGTATTTCATCTTCCTCATCCCATTTAGCCCGGTGATCTGCTAGTGGTGATTCGTTTTCCTCTTCACCAATTTTGCCCTCTTCTTTTTGCATGTCCGGTTCAAGACCCAATTTTTTCTCAGCTGAGGATCCTGTCCTCTTTGAAGGCTCTCAAGCTCGTCCAGGTAACTTTGGGTAACTCCTAACCCCACCTTCGTCATCCTCAGTCTCACTACTCATTCCCAGGTCCTCTGGTTCCACCAGAGTCACTTTTCGCATTCTCCTTCTTGAAGGGTCTAGTTTTGTTGGCTCCCAGTCATCTACCTCTGTTAATTTGAGGTCGTTTGCATGTGCTCTTTTAGCCCTCCCGGACATCTGGTCCCAGATCACAAATGATACTGGTCCTGTCTGTTCCACTATTTGGAAGTATGGCTCCCAACGTGGGTCCAACTTCTCTTCTCGCAAGTGAATCTTATAAAAGACTGGGTCTCCCACACACAACCTTACCTCCTTCTGCCCTCTATTGGTTCGCTCGTTCCTTCGTTTTTGGGCCCTCCTAGCCCTCCCCCTAGCCTGTACAAACACTTGATGTTGTTTTTGGAGAATTATTTTATGATGGTCTTCTCCCATATATTTCCTCCTAGGCTTTAGCACATTGTCTATTGACAGTACTACATCCCGGCTGTATAACATGTAATAGGGGGGAAATTTCGAGGTCTCATTTTCTGAAAATCTCACTGCCACCAAGGTCTGGTTCAGATAGAGGACCCAGTTTTCCTTGTCTCCGCTGGTTAATTTACCCAGCACATCGGCTAACGTCCGATGGAATCTTTCCACCTTAGTGTTACTTTAAGGATGGTAGGGAGAGGTTGTTACATGTTTTATGTGCATTCCGTCTACCATCTCTATCATCACCCTATTTATGTTTTCAGGCCCATTGTTTGTGACCAATTGTGCTGGGACTCCAAATCGAGGGAACACCTCAGTGAGCAACAAATTTGACACAGTTTGCGGTTTTTTGTCTGAGACTGCGAACGCCTCCAGCCAATCTACAAAACTAACTATATACTTATTTCCCCGTGGGGTCTCTTCATACGGTCCCGACACATCCAGGCTTATCTTTTCAAAAGGGTAGTTGGGGATATCCATCTGCACCAGCGGTGCAGCCTCCTGTCTCCTATTCTGGGCAAATCACACAACTATTTACATAGCTTATAATCTCATGGTACAACCCGGGCCAGTAATAATTATGCCCCACCAGCTCACAGGTTTTGTCTATCCCCATGTGGCCCAATTGTTCGTGGCACTGCGTCAGTATTTCCTTTCTTAAGTCCTTGGAGACCACTAACCTCATTCGTAGTTCCTCGTCCCTTCCTGATAAATAGTACAGGATGCCTTCCTGTATTACATACTTGGAGCTCATCCTCTCTAATTGGGCGCTTAACTACCCTATGGGAATTAATCACTCCGATCTATAGGCCCTATCATCTACTCCTGGCTCCAATCTAATCGATTGAGCCTCCAATCATTTGGGGATGCGAGACAACAAATCTGCACAAGTGTTGTCTCTGCCCGCCAAATATTCTATCTTACAGTGGTAGCCGCTCAACTTCAACGCCCACTGTTGTATCTTTTTGTTCGTCCACTCCGCCTCCAGTAAATACTGGAGCGGCCTATGATCTGTCTAATAGTAAATATCGCCCCATGAAGATAATAGTCCAACTTTTGAACTGCATGCATAATGGCATAAGCCTCCTTTTCGATTGTAGGCCATCTTTGCTGGGTCCCCGATAATCTGTGAGACAAGAAATACAGTGGTATTTCTTCGGGTATGCCTGGGACTGGCCCCTCCCTTTCAGGACATGGCTGTGTCAAAACTGCTCCTATGCATGTCTTGCTGGCATCAGTGTAAAGGATCATGGGCTTGCTCAGATCGGGGTAGGACAGAAGGGGTACAGCCGTCAACTGCTCCTTCATCACATCAAAGGCCCTCTGACACTCATCTGTCCATTTAAAACGAGCATACTTTTTTGTTAGAGCTATCAAAGGACCGGCCAGCCTGAAACAAGCAGGAACGAACCATCGGTAATACCCGATTGCTCCTCACCTGTCTCATGGTGGTAGGTTCCGGCATAGCCCTTATGACCTCCACCTTGTCCATATTGGGCTTAATCCCAGTCTTGTTTATAACAAAACTCAAGCACTTAGCTTCGTCCCTCATGAATTGACATTTCGGTAGCTTGAGCTTCAATCCATGCTCATGGAGACGATCAAACACCTATCTGCAGGTGTACAATGTGCTCATCCGCAGTTCTCAAGAACACCATTATGTCATCCAGATAAACTATGGCAAAGCCCTCCAGCCCACCCAGTACTATGGCCATCAACTGTGTAAAAATACCCGGTGTGTTCGCTAATCCGAAAGGCATTACCCTGAAATTAAACAAGCCTAAGTGACAGGTGAAAGCTATCTTCTCTTGGTCATCCTTATGTAGGGCGACCTGCCAATACCTAGACCTTAAATCCAAGGTCGTAAAGCAAGTCGTCTTTCCGAGAAGGGCCAAAATCTCATCAATCAGAGGCAGGGGCACCGCCAGGGGTTTTGTGATGGCATTCAATTTGCAGAAATCCCTGCAAAATCGATGTCCGCCATCCTTTTTCTCTACAATGGGGAAACTCCACAGGGAACTAGACCGCTAAATTATCCCTGCTTTCATCATGTCCCCGACGGCTTCCTCTACCACACGTCTCTTGTGAATGGGTGTTTGGTAGGGTCTCAATTTAATCGGAGGATGATCTCCCGTGTCAATTCTCATCTCAACCGGGTCTGTCTCAACTCGTTATCGCTGTTAGCAATAATCTCTTGATTAGTCTTCAATAGCTGTGCGATCCTAACCTTATGTTATGTAGGGACTATGATGTCCTCATCCTTAATCTCTCCCCCTTTCATCCAACTTAATCTTGTGGACCTGTCTAATGCACTTGGCTCGTCCGAGTTCGGTTCCCTTTAGTATGCTTACTATTTTAGCTGAGCTGTTTGCTATAAGCAGGGGTACTGTTTGTGCTCCCTTTAATACTGCCTTGCATAGGGCTATTCCATCTTCGCTATCGTCAAACCCATCCACTGAAGCTATTTCATATATTTTTGCCTGAGTGGTGAGGCCTGCACATACCGCTCCCTCCATTGAAACTACCACCCCTGGGGGTATTTTAATGTGCTCCTGAGTTACCACTGCCAATGTCTTATTTCTCCCCTCACCCAAGGGTACCTCAACGCCGCCAACAATCAGCGTTGCGGGGTCAAACTTCAGTTGGGCTTTCCAAGCCCTCAACCAATCCTCTGAGAATCAGACCACCAATGAGCCTCGGTGGGACATACAGGCGGTGCTTGCTCGTCAAGTCCCCAATCTGTATTGATAGATCGATCATCCCTGTCAGTCTGTCGGTTCCATCCGCCATGGATATTCCCAGGTCTGGTCTTCTCATCCGAGTCTTACCCCTCAGACCTTGGACCAAATCGGACCTGATCAAGGAGACTGATGCTCCTGTGTCCAACAGAGCCCTCATTGGTCTTCTGTTCACTTCGACTTCGCAGGTCAAGTCGTCGGCTTCTGATAGCACCGTACGAATGTGGGCTATTCTATCGGGGCCCACTTACCTTCTCATTGCTTCTCTTGTTAGGGCTCAACCAGCCATAGGTGCCGGCAAGAGTAGCTCCTCGTAAGCCTCATTGCGTCCAGCCTGTCTGTACCGAGCTAGGAGTTGCTGCCTACTAAGGAAATAACCACCATGATCCCCCTTATTCCAACCTCTCTCCGTGCGGGTTGCATTGTCCGTGGCCCTTCTGATTCAGGGCACACTTCGCCTCCTGGCTGGGCAATCCCTCTTTAAGTGTCCTATCTGTTGACAGTTCCAACACCACCATTCTGCCTGTCTTTTTAATAGGGTCACCCTGTTATTTTGCAAGGGTGGCCCGGTGGCGTTTTCCACCACTCTGGCCTTCATGGCTACAGGTCCAGCATACCAGCCCGTGTCTACCATAGATTTGCTTAGAACACCCTTTTCCGAGCCTCCATTCCTTCCGGGTGGGGTCTGCCTCTACTCCCCAATTTTATGGAGCATCTGTAACGTTGTCTAGTGCACTACCTGCGCTTTCCACAGCTTTTTCCTGCCCTCTGATAGTCTATTCTTGGACCATGCCTGCTCTCGGGTGTCCTCTCCCAATACCTAACTGCTCCTACCGCCTGAGTAAGATTATCTGAGGAACCCCGGAGAACATCCCTTCTGACGTCCCCATCCCCAAGAGCATCGATGAACAGATTTACTAATTGGGTTTGAATCACCGCCTCCTGTCTAATTATCTCGTCGGTATAAGCGATCCTGGCTAATTCCACCATACGGTCACCCAACTCCGATGTCGATTCTCTCTCCTTCTGTTTGATCTTCATGAGGCTTCTCATCGCCTCTATGGCAGTACGCTCTGTAGCATATTGCCTTTTTAATGCTTCTTTCAGCTGCACCAAACTTATCTCCGGGTCCCCCTCATATATTTTCCTGATGAATTTTAACACAGTCCCCACCGCTCCATCATATGCTAAGAGTATCATTTCTATGTCCCTCAGCCCATAAATGATCCTTTTCTTGTCAATGGCCTCAAGCCATTCCTGCAATTCCAAGGGATTCCACCCATAACTAGGGATTCTCACTTTCCCCAATACTTCCTGTAGTTGTTGAGTGCTCGGTGAGTACTCTTCACCTACTTCTCAGTAGTCATCGATCCCTCACTTCTTTGGGACATAATTTCTTCTTTTTTTTATATATATATTATCTGTACTAGACACACATTAAAAAAACAAAAAACAAGGGGACTGGTAGCTTCTCGACGTAACTGGGAACAAAATGAGCAAACACGAGCAAGAATTCAAACAATGTGAGGAAGCGAATAAAATAAAGGTCCTCTTGTTCCAGCTGGCGCAATGTCCTTGGTGATTCCTTGAACCGTTATAGTTATCAAAACTAAAGTCTGTGGTTCCCTTGCCACAACAACACAGAAGTAATTATCAAAGTTTTGTTGTTGTTTGTTTCCTGGGGACCGGGATTTTTTCGTAATCGTTGCCGCAACCGCAGGAGTCTACCCCGGTATCAATTAGGGTTTTTTTTGTTGCTTTTTCTTTCTTGGAACATTAAAGTAGTTTGTTCTTTGAGTTGAACGTGATGATTATTTTTTCTGCCTGAGATATATATTCAGGCTAAAACAGTTCGTTCACTCTTTAAAATCATGGACCTTAATTTTTGGTCCGTCTTGGAATTTTTTTCTTTGATGGATTTTTTGGTTGTGTCCGTGGATTTTTTTCTTCACAGGGTCGATCATTGGTCTAAGACACCAGTTATGACGTTTTCACCACAGGGTCTATCTTAGGTCACAGCCCCAGATATGACATCAAAGGACGAGGGAGAGGAAACAAAGGGAAAAAAAACAAAAGAGACGATTTGTTATAAATAATAAGTCCAAGTGTATTACAAAAAAGGATACAGTAAAACACTAATTCCTTGTTACATCCATATCGTTTGAGTGCGAACACTGTAAAGGTCCGTGTTTGTGATCGTGGTGGTGGTGGTGGTAGATGGGGGGGGGTAGATGTGGCGCAGTAGCTGTGGGGTGGCCTACTCGATCGGCACGTCTCTCTCGCTGGCTGACTCTCCCTTGACTTCCTTGCACGCAAAACCCTGTGTTTTTTATATCTTTGGCCAGCCCGTCGCAACACAGTCTTTGACATGAGGCAGCTGATATGCATTGAGTTAGATATTAATCTTCCATTCATACATATCAAGTGTTTCAACCGGTCAATTATCAGGTCGCTCGCCCGACATTCAATACCATATTCATACCTATTAAATGTCGACCCGTTCAATTTTTCTATTGTTTTCTCTGATCTATTTTTAGTAATGATTTTCTGTTTACAAAACTTTGACTTTTTCGCTTTTTTTCTGTTTAACTTTCTTATTTATTTTACCAATTACTATCAGTAATTTTAAAACCCACGAGCCAGGTTTGATTTCTCGTTCCGCACTTTCCAATCATTTACCTCAGACGCTTTACGCTGAGACGCCATTACTGGGGAAGTGAAATTTACTGATCAGAAGTCCACAGTAAATGTCTTTTCTATATAGGTCATGAAAAATCTTAAAATAAACATTACTTGGAGTTAAGGTTTAGGAGAGGGTGTTGTAGTGTATCTAATGTATAAATAATAATGAACTTTTTCACTTTTATAAAAACCAGGAGAATATGTTCCACATTATTATGCTCAAGTCTTTTCACTTTTATAAAAACCAGGAGAATATGTTCCACATTATTATGCTCAAGTCTTTTCACTTTTATAAAAACCAGGAGAATATGTTCCACATTATTATGCTCAAGTCTTGCACTTGTGGCAGTCAAATTGACGTATACTTACATTTTTCATTTGTTGTATTTGCTTTTCTGTTCAATATATTTTGTTTTGACCCATGTCTTTCTTCTGGACTCTTATGCACATAAAGTCACAACAATTATTATTATGTTATTGCCAATTAACATCCTCAGCTAAATCACACACACAAATAAAAATGAGATTCTACATTTTAGAATACTGGTACCCTGAACATTTTGCTGGAAGAAAGACAAAAATAAATAAATCAATCAATTAGTGGGGATCAATTTTGAATGTAAATTGAATATAATATGTTTTGGAACAGTTAACAAAAAAAAATTTTGCTTTAAGAGATAAGTTTTGTGCACTTAGATAAAATTTTTTTAAAGTGATTACGTATGGTTTTATGACCTTACTAGTGGTAAAAGATTTCATAAACAGGCTGAAAATTTTAGAATGAGCTGGAAATGTGGGTCATTTTTCATAAAATTTATATACAAAACTTATCTCTCACTAATTGTTTTTTTTATCTTGTTTTTGTTTTTTCTATTTTCTTTTGTCTGCCAATTTTTTCAGCGTTTCACACATATAAAAAGCAGAATCTCATTTTGGAATAAGATTATTAAGAATGTGTTCTTATTTACTTCTTTCCTTACGAGTGAAGATTTTGACACAAGATTTTTAACATAGAAAATCTAGCACGCTAAAAAAAAGAGGCACACTGAGTTAGGACAGAGATTGTATTAGTCTAGGCAGGTTCTCCTTCACTGACCAAGGTCAGAAACAATAAAGAGTAGTATCAGAACAGATACTACTCTTTTAATTATTAATTTGATAGAAATATATAACATATCTTTTGGCAAATGAGGCACAAGGATATTTTTTTTTAATTTTGCGTAGAAAAAAAATTTGTGCCAAAAAATAAAAATAAAAAGACATAGTTATTTAATTGGAAACCGTTATAATTAAATCTAAATTGTGACTAATAAGTAAAATTTATATTTTTTGGTGTCTTTAGTTTTTTCTAGATTCCTCTGTAATTCTTTCTTAAATGAAATGTACAATATAGTTAAACAAAAGCAAACATGTTTTTTCCAACTTAAAGATTTTTTTATTTGTTTTTAAATTAAAATATGATAATCTTGCTTCTTCATTTGAAAATGGTTAATAAATATTCATTTACGAAGAAATGTTTTTTAAAATGAAAATAAATATTCATTAATTATTAATCAATGAATTTTATTTAATTCAGAAAAATATTTTCTAATGACCAAAATATATCAATAAATTGTTTATCAATAATAAACTTGTTTAATGGCAGATATTTAATTAATGTCCCAAAGTTCATACAAAGTTATACAACCAAAAACTTTTCAGGTTTCAGAAATAAAAATATCGGGTGGGTCAAATTTTTGGAGGTAAAATTATTCTACTTGCAGATTCATCAAAATCAGTTTTAGAACCACGTTAAAAATCCATAAAATCTTATGATGCAAAAGGAAATTAATTTATCTACAAGGTTACCAATGTGTATTGTTTTTTTTTATGACTTAGCAGTGAGATACAAAAACATTAACATATTTGTTTTTTATGCATTTTATTCTAATGCATAAAAAAAAGAAAGACAAATTTTTCTTTGGATTGGTTTCGTCAGAACTACTGTTCTCATGTTAAGTATCATTTTTAACAATGTTTCAGTCGATGAAACCTCCAACCTTCTTCAGGTGTACCTTGTCAAACTCGGGAATTTGGACAGAATTTCAAGATGAGAACAGTAGTCCGATGAATCCAAATAATATAAATAACCAAACCTCATCACAAAAATCCATAATACAAATTCTTAGTTGATTTTATTAACATTGTTTTTTTTCTTTTTTACAAAAGAGTCACCACTTATCAAAGCCTAGAGACCACTAAAGGATAAAGGTTGATGAGTGTAGTCAATGGGAAAATGTTGTAGTAATCATTAGTAGTGGAAATTGGGTAAATTGGATTACTTAAAGGCACGGCTCATCAAGAACTCGTTCACGTTGGACTTAAAGACGACCATATTGTAGTCAGCTGGAAAGCAGGAAAACGCAATAAGCATGCAGTTCTAAGAAAAAAGCTTTGTTCATGGAATCTGCGTTTAGTTTTAGATACAGATAAAGAATGGGGGGAAATTACTAATAGTGGTTTCAGTTAGACGAGTGCTTGCTGTGAAAGTCAGGCCAGGGGGGACCATAAATTAGAGCTCAGATGAGCACTTGTCATGAAAATAACGATAAAACAGAGGCAAACTTGCAACATCTCTTCTGTGGGAAAGAGAAAAGTGTATTCCCCACTAGGCTACAAAGTCTATTTTGAACTCTGTCAAGGCAAGATAAGCTGCTTCTAGCAGTTCCTGCCCAGATGTGGCAATAGTACTACATCCTTGGACGTACTTGACTCTTATACAGGTAGAGAATTGCGTCAGTGGTGAGCGATAGAACGATCCCACCACTTTTCCAGCAGCCTTGGTAACAGATTTGATGTATGTGTCCCATGTCACTTCAGGAGTAAAGGTCAGACCCAGAAGCTTAAGACAAGAGCCATTAATTTCACTGGTTTGACGGTTGCTAGCTGCTGTTTCTAACAGGAGCCTTATACAACGCTTTATCATCAGTTGTATAATATTGGGATGTTTGTAGTGCCATGTCGTGCATGGAAAGGGACTCTGCACTCATATCTGGTGGGCATTCCTGAGACCACATTCCTATGGATGAGGAGTCAGCTGATGGTCTACTTGTGTTTCATGATGGTAGCTATGCACATCCGCTTTGTCTAGCATTTCTCACCCTAAACTGAAACTATAAAATGAAATGAAAGCTCACTCCAAAATAACGATCAAACCAGACACACACTCAAACAACGATTCACCTCCTCTCTTGAGGCTCCCATTTACAAATATCTGTGAACTAACTTAGATGATGTAGAATCATTTCTCTTAGCAAACTCCCCAGATATCTTAGCGCTTAGTGAAACTAACTTGCACTTCTTCCTTCCCTCTAACATCTTTAACATGTCTCGTTATCTTCCCCTTTGTCATAAGGATTCTGACAGACATAAATACAGACTTGGAGTCTATATTTGTAACACCCTCCTCATGACTAGGGAATCTAAACTAGAATCAGATGACCAGGCCTTCATGTGCTTTAAGCTAACTCTACAATATAGCATTAGCTATCTATATTTTCTTTATTGCTCTCCTTCCTCGATCCAGGACTGTACTCTGATCAACTATGTCTCTGAAAGCATAGATGTAGCACTCTATCATCATCATCCATAACTTTTTTATATCCGATTCCTTGATACAGATAGTAACGCAGCACAAGGGAGGAGAAAGCTAAGTAATTTGTGTTAAGCGATATACATGCCAGAAATTCTTTTCAAAATTGAACGAATCAGTTGTTTCGACTTCTGTCTTCTCGCAAACGTCGCACTCTTCACATGCAAGTTCTTTTCAACCGTTGACCGACCAAAAAAAAAAAAGAAACGACTCGCAATCTTTGTTTCAGCTTGACTTTTTATAGCCGTTGGGTGAACCCAATTGTCGCGGTAATGCGAGTATCGCTCACAAACGTTTTTCTTTATAATCTAACAGTCCCAGGTTCACTCCCTGACGTAGGCACGCACAACCCATACTTTTTGTGCGCTTTTGCGCATGCTCGTCACACCTGACCTATCTCCCAGATTGTTAGGACCAGCAAGCCTCACTTCTGGATCTATTTCTGATAACAGTTTCTGAGGATTGTTTAACAAATGCCCACTCCGGAATGCTTATTAAGCTGTGATAATGATAGACATCACTCTAAACGCTTGTCCCCAAGCTGAAGAGTCATTGCCCAAAATGATAAGGTACTACAATAAGGCTGACTGGGATGCCATTATAGATCACATCAAAGATACCACATGGGGAAATATCTTTTCTCTTCCTGCAGAACAGTGCACACATGAGACTACTAAATGGTTCAAAGCAGCAATTGAAGCACATGTCCCCACACGGAAGTTCTATAGCAAACTGTAGCAGAAACATCGTGGAAGTTGTCTGAGGACCACCCCCCTGAAAGACTACACAATCGACCAACACATCGATTCTGGCAGACACACCTTCGTCAGTGGACACAGAGACCGCTCCAACACCGCAGCATGCATGGGACATTCCACCAATCGTTTTGACATCTACGTTCGTTTTTCTCCAAGACCGACACCGATCTGCATGTAAAATAGTCCTAGAGCATCCTGTATCAATAAGCGCCAAACATCGCGTCCCATCAACCTGGATGCTTATCACCGGTAGCGTCGTGCTTGCATCTTGGTGGGGAAGGAGACTGGCGCTTATGCGTCCTCCCCGTGCTCGTTTCCCGAGCAATTCCGAGCCCAGTGTCCACTCTCACCGCAACGGTAACACCGTGTTCCACGTTTTCGACAGTCCTTTGCAAAGTGGCCTTTCGTATTGCACTTGAAACAGGTCACACTAACAGGAATATTCTGGGCCCTATGGTTGTTGGGTAAGCGTGTGGCCGCAACCACGTCCTGATTGTGTTCCCCAGTCGTCATCAAAATTCTTGCTCTCGACATTGGTTCCCCCATGGTCAGGACTTTGATGTTCAGCACCTGTTGAAGAGCAATTGAGATAGCATCAGGGAACCCAGTGACGAAAGTCAATTTTGTGAGTCTGTCTAAGCCATCTCCTGTGAATCCGGCCAATCCAACCAACTGCCTGATTTTGTTGGCATAATTGGCCAGATTCACAGGAGATGGATTAGAGAGACTCACAAAATTGACTTTCGTCACTGGGTTCCCTGACGCTATCTCAATTGCTCTTATGATCAGGGAAGCCACATTCAAACCGAACCCCGTGGTACATCGATTTTGCGGTCTTTTGACCCACATGTGATCTCCAACCTGGTAAGAGCTGTCTTTAGAATCTGTGCAGCAGAACGATCCAGTCCAGGGAAATTGGTGTGTGGATGGCAAAGAGCTGAATGTATGGGTCGATGCTAGCTCCCTAGCAATTGGTGCAGCCTTGGAGATGCGTGAAACTGTGTTGGAGGATGCATGTTGGCTGCGACCTGAAGGTGACTCTCAACCGTTCCGGGTCCTTGCACTCCAACCCAAAACAGACGTATCCGAGGTAAGCTCTATTTCTCATTTTGGTTACTGCTAATTCTGCTACACTCCCCCCTGATCTCATGATCACAAACGGGGCATGGGGGCAGTCTTCTTTGCCGGGTGCTTCTTCAAAGAACTGGAGGCAGCACTTCCTCCCTGTCATCTTCCTCATTACCACCGTTATTGCCGCCAGCTTGTTCCATAGGCAGTGTTTTACAATCAGGGCAGGGACAGGGGGGCAGTATCCGTCTTTGTCGGGTACTCCTTCGTAAAGGCAAGATGGGTGGTCTCTCTTCCGCTTCTTCCGTATGTGCATTATATGGCTCTTCATCGTCCTGCATTATACTCTCTGCTCATTCAGAAGACATTGTACAATCTTCCTCTTCCTCCGATGTAACAACATAATGGTGAGGTCGCAGATCTTTCACGTGGCGAGGCACACCGTCCACCAAAATCGATTGAGGGCTGATTACCTTGGTCACCTCACCCTTGCCGAACCTCGTGGTACATCGATTTTGCGGTCTTTTGACCCACACGCGATCTCCAATCTGGTAAGAGCTGTCCTTGGAATCTGTGCAGCGGAACGATCCGGTCTGGGGAAATTGGTGTGTGGATGGCAAAGAGCTGAATGTATGGGTCGATGCTAGCTCCCTAGCAATTGGTTCAGCCTTGGAGATGCGCGAAACTATGTTGGAGGATGCATGTTGGCTGCGACCTGAAGGTGACTCTCAACATATCAACTTATCCGAGCTGGATGCCGTATTGAAAGGTATTAATTTGGCTCTTCAGTGGCAGAGCAAAATGCTACACATAAAGACAGATTCTATCTGCGTATACCATTGGGTCTTGGACACGCTAACTGGAAAGGCGCGAGTGCGCACCAAAGCAGCAAGCGAGATGCTTATTAGGAGGCGACTAAGCACTCTAAAGGAGCTCGTGAAAGAGTACGGGCTGACAGTGGACGTGACGCTGGTTCCATCAGCACGAAACATTGCTGACCGATTGACACGAGTACCACAGACATGGTTTGAGGCAATGAAAAAGAAAAACGGGCCTGACCCGGTGATAGGCGCGGTCCACACAGACGAGCTGGATGAAAGTCAAATCATGGCTATTCACAAACGTAGTGGACATCCGGGGGTGCGACACACTACCTACTTTGTCAGGAGAAGTTGCCCAACCACGACAAAAGCAACCGTTAAAACGGTCATACGGAAATGTGAGGAATATCAGTCCATTGACCCAGCGCCAGTCACGTGGGAAAAGGGAAAACTGGAAGTTAACGAGAATTGGCAAAGAATTTGAATAGATATCATGCATTATAGCACCTTCCATTTTTTAACTCTGACAGACTGTGGTCCATTGCGTTTCTCCATTTGGAGGAAATTGGCAAGGCAGGGCTCAGCAAGCGTGATCCATCAGTTGGAAACATTGTTCCTCGAGCATGGCTTGCCGCACAAAATTCTTTTAGACAATGACACGGCTTTCTGCAGCAACGCATTTCAAGCATTTGCACATAAATGAGGAGTTCACTTGCGATTCCATTGTGCGTACGCTCCAGCCGGGAATGGCATAGTGGAACGATGTCACCGTACAGTGAAACGAATAGCGGCTAGAATACACTGTCCCATACAGGAAGCTGTCTACTGGTATGATCACACCAAGAGACGACACATCTCCCTTCACTGCGCCTGCCAACAGGATTTATTGATACGAAGTTCGAGTAAAGAAGACCAATCTCGCAACTACGTCCGCAGATCCCAAGGACAGCTCTTACCAGGTTGGAGATCGCGTGTGGGTCAAAAGACCGCAAAATCGATGTACCACGAGGTTCGGCAAGGGTGAGGTGACCAAGGTAATCAGCCCTCAATCGATTTTGGTGGACGGTGTGCCTCGCCACGTGAAAGATCTGCGACCTCGCCATTATGTTGTTACATCGGAGGAAGAGGAAGACAGTACAATGTCTTCTGAACGAACAGAGAGTATAATGCAGGACGATGAAGAGCCATATAATGCACATACGGAAGAAGCGGAAGAGAGATCACCCGTCTTGCCTTTACGAAGGAGTACCCGACAAAGACGGATACTGCCCCCCTGTCCCTGCCCTGATTGTAAAACACCGCCTATGGAACAAGCTGGCGGCAATAACGGTGGTAATGAGGAAGATGACAGGGAGGAAGTGCTGCCTCCAGTTCTTCGAAGAAGCACCCGGCAAAGACGACTGCCCCCATGCTCCGTTTGTGATCATGAGATCAGGGGGGAGTGTAGCAGAATTAGCAGTAACCAAAATGAGAAATAGAGCTTACCTCGGATACGTCTGTTTTGGGTTGAGCGAAAGAGAAAGTTCCAAGATGGCGTCCATGGGCTTTTATTAGCGTTTACCCAATGTGATTATCGTTGAATCACATCTGCTCTCACACGATTATGCAAATATGTCGTTCCCGGCCGCTATAAAGGCAGGATACTGGAAAGGAGAGGGGGCGTTCTGCAGATTGTGTGTAGCTGATTCTGCTTGTTACGACCCATGTGTCTGCAAGAAGCGAGTTTTTGTTCCGTCTGTTTTTAGTTGTATTTTTTTTTTTGTTTTGCCTACTACATTTTTGTTTCATATATATTTTTCCAGCAGACATGTTGAATTCGGGAGAAAAGGTTTTAAGTAAATTTTTGTGAAACAACAAAATAAGAAAATATAAATAATAAATACACAAGGGAGATAAGTATCCATTGCATAAATATGCCACGAATATCCCTTGTGTACTTTTCACATATTTCAGTAGAAGTCATTATTGTGCTACCATACTTGTCAAGTGTATATTTTTCATTTATGGATTTTGACCATTTACACATTGACCGAGCGACTTATTTTCGATTTTTTTTTTTACTATCTTAGAGAAATACCAGAACTTTCTTTTTAATATATTATCAGTCTTAATTACTGTGAGAATTTTTTTTTTTTAAACATCGAAAAAAAAAAACCCAAAAAACAATGACTAAAATAGAATAAAATATCCTCAGCGTCCAATATTGAATGGAAAATTATAAGCATAAAATAAACTCCAACTTTAAAAAAAAAAAAAAATCCATTTGGTTTTCGAAAAAAAATGGATTTCCACTTTGAACTTTACAGGTAAATTGGCAAAAAGCTATTCTTTTTTTTTTGTTTGAAATTTGAATATTTTATTTATTGACCTTTTATGTTCAATTTGTGATATGTAAAACTTTGTTACATCAATTAATTATGTAAATCTAAATAGACATTTCAAAATGGGGGGGGATTAAAAAAAAACGTTTGTCTAAAATATTATATTCGGTTTATTGGAAAGAGCATAAAATTTCCCATTGACCCTGAAAACATACTCTCTGCTCATTCAGAAGATATTGTACTGTCTTCCTCTTCCTCTGATGTAACAACATAATGGTGAGGTCGCAGATCTTTCACGTGGCGAGGCACACCGTCACCAAAATCGATTGAGGGCTGATTACCTTGGTCACCTCACCCTTGCCGAACCTCATGGTACATCGATTTTGCGGTCTTTTGACCCACGCGCGATCTCCAACCTGGCGCTGGGTCAATGGACTGACATTCCTCACATTTCCGTATGACCGTTTTAACGGTTGCTTTTGTCGTGGTTGGGCAACTTCTCCTGACAAAGTAGGTAGTGTGTCGCACCCCCGGATGTCCACTACGTTTGTGAATAGCCATGATTTGACTTTCATCCAGCTCGTCTGTGTGAACCGCGCCTATCACCGGATCAGGCCCGTTTTTCTTTTTCATTGCCTCAAACCATGTCTGTGGTACTCGTGTCAATCGGTCAGCAATGTTTCATGCTGAAGGAACCAGCGTCACGTCCACTGTCAGCCCGTACTCTTTCACAAGCTCCTTTAGAGTGCTTAGCCGCCTCCTAATAAGCATCTCGCTTGCTGCTTTGGTGCGCACTCGTGCCTTTCCAGTTAGCGTGTCCGAGACCCAATGGTATACGCTGACAGAATCTGTCTTTATGTGTAGCACTTTGCTCTGCCACTGTAGAGCCAAATTAATACCTTTCAATACGGCATCCAGCTCGGCTTAGTTGATATGTTGCGAGTCACCTTCAGGTCGCAGCCAACATGCATCCTCCAACACAGTTTCGCGCATCTCCAAGGCTGCACCAATTGCTAGGGAGCTAGCATCGACCCATACATTCAGCTCTTTGCCATCCACACACCAATTTCCCCAGACCGGATCGTTCCGCTGCACAGATTCCAAGGTTTCGAACATCATACGATGCAGTACGGCGTCCCTTGCTTCATCGTCCCAGCCCTTCGTTACCGAACTTACTCTCCTTCTGAGTATTCCACCAGCCACACGAAGCCAACCGCACACCGGAAAGTGCCCGACACGTCGACCACACAGGGAAAACATTGTTCGTCACGTAACAATGCTGGGAGCTTCTGGAATTGCATTTCCTCGCTTCTACCGTAGTTCACTGTGTTCCATCCAGACCGCCAATCCCAGCACCCGTGCACCGTCCTTCAACCGCTCCGGGTTCTTGCACTCTAACCCAAACTGCGCTAGGTGTTCTCTTACATGGGTCACGGGCACCACGTCCTCGTTGACAAAAATGTCATCGATGTAAGCAGATGCTGTATGGCTTACGACTTCTTCCTGAGACAGTACTTTGCTGACAATTGCTCTCATGATCAGGGGAGCCACATTCAAACCAAACCCCAGACGGGTCAGGCAATATTTTTTCCCATCGATTTCCACAGTCTGGTATGGCCACAGTGTCTCATGGACCCGGACTTGTAGGTATGCTCTCCTGAGGTCCAGTAGAGACACGTTAGCACCTTTTTGTCTCCATTCGCGCAGCTTAGCCGCACAAACATCTGCGTTGGCCGTAAACATGTCTACGTAATGATTTAGCTCCCGGTAGTCCATTACCAGGCGCACTTTGGCTTTGTTCTGCTGCATCACAGCCATCAGGGGAATTAGGCCTTTGGGAGGTCCCAATTTATCCTCTGGGTACGGCACGAGCCAACCATTATCTATCCAGGTGTGGAGCTCCTGCGTGTATTCTTCACGGATTTCTGCCGGCACTGGGTATTCTGACACTCGATTGTGTAGTCTTTCAGGGGGGTGGTCCTCAGACCACTTCCACGATGCGGTCCACGTTCGGTTTTGATGATCAAAGGTGGCGGTGAAATCTGGTTCATTAATAGAAATGGCTGCGCATTTAATATTTTTCCTGTCGCCCAGCCGCACTGATCCTGTAGGGTTGACAACGACACCGCCCAGAGCTTTTATGGCGTCGATCCCTAGAAGTAAGTCAAACCCCAGTGGTTTGCCACGCACCACCAACACATCGATTCTGGCAGACACACCTTCGTCAGTGGACACAGAGACCGCCCCAACACCGCAGCACACATGGGACATTCCACCAATCGTTTTGACATCTACACCGGTCTGCATGTAAAATAGTCCTAGAGCATCCTGTATCAATAAGCATCAAACATCGCGTCCCGTCAACCTGGATGCTTATCACCGGGAGCGTCGTGCTCACATCTTGGTGGGGAAGGAGACTGGCGCTTATGCATCCTCCCCGTGCTCGTTTCCCGAGCAACTCTAAAGTTCCAAAAAATAACATTCAACCCATGTGATTTTTCTCTAAATTAAATTAAAAATATTTCTGCACTAGGGTGCCGTTATATACATTTTGTGCTTCTGTAACTGGGTAGACAGACAGTAACGCCACCTATAGTTAAACGGAGGAAACAGGCTTTCTCTTTCTTCCAGATTACCAATAATATTTATATTTTATATTGAATAAAGTTCAGTTTCAGTATTAATCGAACTGTGTTCCTTTTTCTTTTTAAAAATGTTTTATTGATTTTTTTCGAATGGTCCTGATATAGTACTGACAGTCTGATAAATCTTACCTACATTGCCTGCTGGCATTTTTTAGTTAACAGGCCTTCTTCTTACTCTCAGTGGCCGTAGTTCAACAGGTCATTGGCTTTCAAATGACTTTGGACAGTGTAAAGCTGTTCTTACAGTTGTTATATTCCCTGGTACACACACAGGTGCAAAAAAGTGAAGAATTGCACAATGTTCTGGATGAATATAAAATCTACAATAAAGTTTCCTTAGTCTTGCGGGATTCAGGACAAATATGACCGCTGGTGTCAGAGAATGTGATTTAGAATAACTACCATACATTGTAACTCAGGCTGTGAAGACAACCATTACATCCAACAGAAATACAATCTCTCACTTTAATCGCTTTCTATTAGTAAATTAACTGAAATACAGGATCTGCTTAATTTAGAAAAACAAATTCATTCAAAATGTGATCACATAATGGAATTCAACATATTATATGGTGAAAATAAATTAAGAGCAATGAAAAGCTCTTGTAATGTGTGCTGTTGATAAAATTCCTACCTTATAAATGAGGACTTGTTTGAAAAATATATCTAGTTTTTGAGTTCATTTGAAGAAATCACCAAAGAAGCAAGTCACAGAACTTCAACCATATCAATGATACCTACAAATTTAGCTGTGAAGTTATTTCTGTTGAAAGCTGTCCAATCTAATTCTAGTATTTCTGACTTTAGTGGAATCCTTCTTACCATTGTTGAACAATTCAGGTTATCAATCGAAACAAGATTTTCCTTCTATCTAAATGAGAAAAGCTTGTGTATGTCTACTTTCTTAAACCCATGATTCAAATGTTAATTTGAAAAGATTGACATAGAAAACATATGAAGAATTGGATTCTACATCTACTTTCCACTGATGATCAGCAGTGGACACTACCCTGCTGAGGTGAAGAAACACGAACATGTGTAAATTATAACATGGCAACTTTGAAACCAACTGACAAAAAATAACCAGTAAAAATGTCACAAAAAATGGTTTCATCATTCCTAGTATAAGAAGACAAGTAAAAGTACAATTACTTCTAATTTAATTTCGGCCTTAATTTTTGAGGTGTGAAAAGTGAACATTGCATCATTTATAATAGCAAAATTGCACTGATGGACCATTTTTAAAGTATCATCAAATAAAACTGAATTAAAAGACAGCAAATATTCAATATAATTCTATGCATAATGATTATTATGTCTATTGTTATTTTTAAACAATTCCAGCTTTAACTTAATTATGTCGGTAAAAATGTTGATATGTTCAATTTTGGTTGTGAAAATAAAGTACCAAATGTCAAACATATACTAATTTAAAAATCACATATCACAAAATCTATCAAAAGATACATGTACGGCATAATCACGTTTGACACACCGGTTCCCATCAGATCACCAAAGTTAAGCAATGATGAGCCTGGCCAGTACTAGATGGGTGACCATTTGGAACTTCCAGGTGCTGTATGTGGTCTCCGCTTATCTTGGCATTGGTTCCAGTCGTCCTGGATTTCTCCTTGCCACTGGACTTAAGCAATGCTGATTCAGGAGAGGTGTGGTTGGGGGATTGCGCAACCCTTGCCACACAATTATATGCACAGCTGTCCCTGCAGGCGGTATCCTTTGTCTCTCAAAACTGAAAAAAGGCATCGATTAAAAGATACAGACCTGGAATAGTGCATGCCTAATCAATACATATTGAAGAATGAGAAACTGGTCGATTACCTGCTAATTAATTGGTGCAACCCTAGTTGAGAGTAAAGTGAAATGTAAGCCTAGGATAGAAATTGTTAAAAATTTCAATCTTTTGTCTATAAAGAGATCTTCCATACTTGCAGGGGTGCTGTCTCGTCTTTCCATCCTCAGTAAATTGGCATAGCTGTGCTAGGAGCACGATCAGATTTATGAAAAGACACAGTGTGTGATTTGTTACAGAATCATAGATTGATCATGCATCACTTACTGGTGGATGAGACTGGTAGTTAAAAACAGTATTTCAGTTAAAGTGATGTGACTTGGTCATGGGATTTAGCAGAAAATGAGAGACAAGTTCTTGAAGGATGTGGAGAAAAGAGGCATCTCGGAATTCAGATATAAAATAGGAATATGATGCAGTAAAACTTTGTGGCTGATGACTGTGCCCTCAAAGATTATCATAGTTATTATTCCATGTAATAATCAAAGATGATCATAGCCATTATGCCATGTGATGATCAAAGATTATCATAGTACTTTGTTGTGGGTTGTATTAAGATGACATATGTATTATTCTTTGGTGTTGACTGTTCGTATTAGGAAGAGTCTTAGTGTGTTCATGTGTGTGATCATGTTGTGAGATGCTAAATATTATATTCATTGTGAGTGTTCATATTGTCTTAGGATGTTTGTAAGAGAAAGCATATTGGAGACATAAACAGGTATATATAAAGAGAGAGACAGTTCTGTATATATATAATAGACAGTGTACATGTTACTACAAAAGCACCAAGCCTGTAATTCAACTAGAAGAGATTTTTGAATATCTTGATAGATAGACCGAGAGTGCGTTTGACATGTTTTGACAGTTGTACATATAATATAAACACGTTACCTTTCTCGTTGTAATGATGAACACAGAAAGACGGCAGCTATAAAAAACATGATGATACGTTTATTTCTTCGACCGGTCGGACATGATTTTGTATTTCAGGGATTCAAAGTTGTTACATGATTATCTCTAAAAACCTCTTGCTTCCAGAGAATCGGTCTGATCTCCTAACGGAGAATCGGTCTGATCTCCTCTCCTTCTCTGATCTGACTGATCTGATTCCCCCTAATATTGAGAAATCACATGTATGTCTGGTCAACGGGACCATAACTCACGTGTTATCAACATGCGCGATTTGCACGTTTTTGAAACCATTTCTGACGACCAGGAAATTTCCCATTCTCTTTGTTGTTTTACAAAGGAATTTAACCTACTTGTCTAATTCTGTAACCCATATTTTATTTTGCATTCTTTCTAAGAATGTGAATAGTTTCCAGCCAAATTTGTATTTATTAAATATTTTAACAGAATCAACAATTTACTGGACATTCCATTTATAATAACATTCTGTGTTTATTTTAACTTATGATTGGAATTCTCAATTCCAAGTCTAATTTCGCAAGTTCAAATCCTTGACTATCCTATTTCATATTTACATTTAACTAATTCCCTATTTTTTTTACTTACATGAAAAGGGGTCAGCCCTTATCATGTAACAATAGTTATTATATCATGTGATGATCAAAGATTATCATAGTGATTATGTCATGTGATCAAAGATGATCATAGCAATTATGTCATGTGATGATCAAAGATTATTAATGATATCGCTGCTATTTCGTTTCAGTAACTTTTATATAGACTCTTTCATCCCGGTTCCTTGATCTAACTTTTGTATGCACTCACGCATTCGCATAGCAATCTATTAATAAAGCGGGACGCCATTATTCAGTTCCTTTCTTACCAACCAGACACACGTGTTCCAAGTCTCATTATTACACATCCATGCACAACACAGCATGACATGGTGGCAAACGGTATTATCATACAACACATAATCATGGACAAAAAAAAAAGGAAAAAAAGAAAGGGTAAAACAGTGAGTAAAAAAAAAAAAGAAAAAATAGCGTTTTTTTTTTCTCTTCCCTTGCACGCTGAACGGATTTTTTTCTTTCTTTTTTCCTAACCTCCCACACCACACAAATTGTACTTTTTTCACACTTTCATATCGTAATGAACACAGTTTCATTGCAAGTCCCTAGTTTTGTATTGGGGCTCAACATATATTGCCAAATCATTCAAACTATTTCAACTTTCTTTCACGAAATACGAGAATAAAGTCCCTCTAATTCTTCTCGCGACCGGTGAAGAAGGTTTACGCCCGTATAACAGTTGGTCGATGTCGGATCACAAGGATCCACAAATGATATTCGCTGCATTTTTGGAGCAGCTAGAACCGGCAACAAATCACTGCGTTTGTAGACTGGAACTCAGAAAATACCAGCAGAAACCAAATGAAATAACAGACATCTTCATCAACAGACGTCAACTGTTGGCAAAGATTTCAGTGACTGACTAATTAAACGAACACCTCGTCGAGTTACTAATTGCCAGCACACCTATACCTGAACTGCAAAGGAACAAACCGAAGGGCTACAGAATCAAGGAAGCTGTTAGATTAGCCCATTCACACGAGGCATCAGCAGTTTGTCAACCAGCTCCACCAGTTACAGGGATCACCACAGATAGCCGCAATAAACCGTGGTACACACCAATGGTGAAAACACAGACAAACTTGAAAAAATTGCGGACGCAGTCACCGTTTTGGCAAAGAACACTACCCTGCCAAAAATGACATATGCCACACATGCGGCAAAACAGGCCACTAGGCTACAGTTTGCATCTCAGGGAAGTACAAAACCAAGAGTCAAGGAAGGCCCTGGCATAAGTCATAACCAACAACGGGAGTTTAGCAGGAAAATAAACAGTGTCACCAAACACAATGATCAAGCCATGACTGACATAGATACAGCAATGGAAAACCTCACCTTCAGCTTCATCACAACTAACAGCGGAAAATTAGCAAACATGAAAGATCCTCGAAATGAGGCATTTGTCAATCTAAGCATCAAGCTGAAGACCACCCAAGCACTCATACCTTCAACCTAAAGGTAGATACAGGAGCACAAGCAAATACATTGCCTATCTGCATATTCTACAACATGTACCCTAGCAGTATAGACAAAGCTGGAAACCCAACACCCAGATCACTCACTTCAATACAATGTCTACTAATAGCCTACAACAATACCAGGATAAACTGTTATGGCACCACAACTATTAAATGCAAGTATAAAAACTCTCTATAGCTGGATACCCAATTCTATATGGTTGATGTACCAGGAGCAACCATATTGGGCATGCCAACATCAGTAGCTTAGGGTAGTGACAATGAACTGTGCCATCTCAGCCCAGCTGTGTAGCTGACCTAATGCATCTCTACCCTGACAGATTCGACCGTATTGGTGAATTTTGGAATACTCAGAAGCTTGTTGTCAACCCCAATGTACCATGCCACATAGACCCACCAAGAAGGACACCTATAGTCATGCGCAGAAAAATCAAATCAGAACTCGACAAGATGGAATCGCAAGGAGTCATTTGCCTCATCAACAAACCCACAAACTGGGTAAGCTCTCTTACTTATGTCACCAAACGTGACAACACAATTAGGGTTTGCTTTGACCCACGAGCACTAAACAAAGCTCTCATACGGCCATACCACCAAATTCCGACTGTCGAGGAGCTCAACCACCGATTTGCAGGAGCAAAATTCTTCTCAAAGTTGGACGCTAAGTCTGGGTACTAGTCTATAAAGCTCGACCCTGAAAGCCAGCCACTAACAACCTTCCAAACGCCATTTGGAAGGTATTGTTTTGAATGACTGCCATTCGGTTTTTGTGTCAGTCAGGATATCTGCCGACTCGAGATGGACAGAATACTTGAGAAATGCACTGGTGCTGATAATATCACCATCTATGGGTTGACAGAGCAGGAACATGGCAAAAGCCTAAGACGTTTCATAGAGGTTGCTACCGAAGAAGGCCTTACCTTGAACTTGGAGAAGTGCAAGATCAAACACTGAGAAATATCCTTCTTTTGAAACCTGTACACACACACCAGATTAAAACCGGACTCGGCGAAGGTACGTGACCTACAGAAGATGTCTGAACCACATAACAAGACGGAACTACAACAATTCTTGGGTATGATGACATATCTATCTTATTTTGCCAAGGACTTCAGCTCCAAGACTGCAGTGTTGTGTGACCTATTACGCAAGGACTCTGTTTTCCAGTGGGAACCACACCATCAGGAAGCTTTCAAAAAGATAAAAAGTGAAGTATCTGAAACGTTCCTGCTTCACTATTTCGACCTTAAAAAACCAATATACATGCACTGTGATTCGAGTTTACATGGAATCGGTGCAGCTCTGCTACAACTGAATGAGAATGGCAATCTATCACCTATCACATATGCTAGCAAGAGCCTCACACAGACAGAACAAAGATACACATGTATCAAATGTGAGCTACTGGCCATCGTACTTGGCACACAGAGGTTCCACACATCTCCAAGTTGTCACCGACCACAAACCCCTCATTATAATCATTGACAAACCGCTCACCTCAGCCCCAGCACGTCTGCAAAGAATGTTAATAAACTCCAAGGATACAACTTCAGGCTCACATATAACAAGGGATCTGACAACATCTTGGCTGACGGGCTATCACGCCTACCACCACCTTGTAATGCAGACCCTATCAAGCTTGATGTCCAGGTTGATACAATTCGTTTTTCCACTGATCGCATCGAACAGCTGAGACAGTGTACAAAAGCGGATCCTCTGCTGAGAGAAACCATCATCACAGGATGGCCAGAGACAATCAAGCAGCTGCCCACTGACATCAAAGTGTTCTGGGGTCTAAGAGAGCAGCTCTCAATTGATGATGGTCTTATCCTCAAAGGACAATAAATTATCATCCCCCAGACACTTCAAAAAGACATATTAGAACAACTTTATGCTGCTCATTTAGGACAGGAGAAAACAAAACTCCTTGCCAAGGACATTGAAGTCATGCAGTATCTGTCAACAGCATCAGTCCTCACAAATGCAAGAGCCACTTATGCAACATGACATCCCAACAAAACCATGGGACATAGTTGGCACAGACCTGTTTGATCTCCATGGAAGTCAATGGTTGATCATAGCTGACTATTACTCAAAGTATCCTATAGTCAAACGCCTACCTTATCACTCACCAAGCATAGTGAACATCACATGCCAAATCTTCTCAGAGTTTGGCATACCATCAAAGATAGCGATAACGGACCACACTTTTCAAGTCATCTCTACCGCGAATTTTCCAAAGAATGTGAGACCACATCACCTCGGAGACCACAAAGGAATGGCTTCATAGAATGTCAAATAAGGACTATCAAGATTATTCTCAAGAAAGCCAAACAGTCGGGACAACTCCTTAGATTGCACTGCTGCATTGGCACTTCACCCCAATTTCAAGTGTCATACCTAGCCCTGCACAACTACTCATGGGTAGATGAATCCAATCTCCACTGATCACCAAAATCAGAAACGACAACTATGATCAGGATCAGATATACAGTGCATTCGAACAACATCAGCAGAACCAAAAGACATATTTTGACCGACATGCACTCAAGGAAGATCTACCACCCTTATACCGTGGCCAACGGGTAAGGGTACAGAATCCTGTGTTTGGAAGCTGGGACCCAGCGACTGTAGTATCCCAAGCAGATGGTCACCGCTCCTCTCCTGGAGAATGTCAATGGGCATGTGCTGCGAAGAAATCAACAACACATAAGTATTCATCAAGGTGATGTTGCAAGACCTCCCCAACACAGCTTCACAAAAATGTGTGACGTCTGTGGATCCACTTGTGTGTGCAGCCCCAAACATGCCAAATGACACTCAAAAATGTACCCGTAGTGGTAGGGTGGTATAACCACCATCAAAAATGAACTTATGATGAGCACACACTCATAACCTCCCATCAAGCATCTCATGGGGCAGAATAATCCCCTGCTTCGCTGCAGCTGTCAGGCAGTCTACCCTGAATCAGCTTTTCCATTTTCATTGTTTTGTTTTACATACCATAGTCATCTTTGTTTTCAGAGAAAGAGAGATGTAATGATATCACTGCTCTTTCGTTCCAGTAACTTTTATATAGACTTTTCATCCCGGTTTCTTGATCTAACTTTTGTATGCACTCCCGCATGCACATAGCAATCTATTAATAAAGCGGGACACCATTATTCAGTTCCTTTCTTACCCACCAGACACACGTGTTCCAAGCCTCATTATTATACATCCATGCACAACACAGCATGAAAATTATCATAGTTATAATGTAATGTGATGATCAAAGATTATCATAGTTATTATGTAATGTGATGATCAAAGATTATCATAGTTATTATGTAATCTGATAATAAAATATTATCATAATTATGTAATGTGATGATCAAAGATTATCATAGTTATTATGTAATCTGATAATAAAATATTATCATAATTATGTAATGTGATGATCAAAGATTATCATAATTATTATGCAATGGGATTATCAAAGATTATCATAGCCTATATGTCGTGTGATGATCAATCATTATTATAGTTATTATGCCATGTGATGATCAAAGATTATCATAGTTATTATGCCATGTGGTGATCAAAGATTATCACAGTTATTATGCCATGTGATGATCAAAGATTATCATAGTTATTATGCCATGTGGTGATCAAAGATTATCATAGTTATTATGCCATGTGATTAACAAAGATTATCATAGTTATTATGCCATGTGGTGATCAAAGATTATCATAGTTATTATGCCATATGATGATCAAAGATTATCATAGTTATTATGCCATGTGATTAATAAAGATTATCATAGTTATTATGGCATGTGATTAACAAAGATTGTCATAGTTATAATGGCATGTGGTGATCGAATATTATCATAGCTATTATGCCATCTGATTAACAAAGATTATCATAGCTATTATGCCATGTGAGTATCAAAGATTATAAGTTATTATGCTCTGTGATGATCAAAGATTATCATAGTTATTATGCCATGTGATTAACAAAGATTATCATAGTTATTATGCGATATGATGATCAAAGATTATCATAGTTTTTCTGCTATGTGATTAAAAAAGATCATGATAGTTATTATGCGATGTGATGATCAAAGATTATCATAGTTTTTCTGCTATGGGATTAAAAAGATCATAATAGTTATCATGCTCTGTGATGATCAAAGATTATCATAGTTTTTCTGCTATGTGATTAAAAAGGGTCATAATAGTTATTATGCGATGTGATGATCAAAGATTATCATAGTTTTTCTGCTATGTGATTAAAAAGATCATAATAGTTATTATGCGATGTGATGATCAAAGATTATCATAGTTTTTCTGCTATGTGATTAAAAAGATCATAATAGTTATTATGCGATTTGATGATCAAAGATTATCATAGTTTTTCTGCTATGTGATTAAAAAGGATCATAATAGTTATCATGCGATGTGATGATCAAAGATTATCATAGTTTTTCTGCTATGTGATTAAAAAGATCATAATAGTTATCATGCGATGTGATGATCAAAGATTATCATAGTTTTTCTGCTATGTAATTAAAAAGGATCATAATAGTTATTATGCGATGTGATGATCAAAGATTATCATAGTTTTTCTGCTATGTGATTAAAAAGATCATAATAGTTATTATGCGATGTGATGATCAAAGATTATCATAGTTTTTCTGCTATGTGATTAAAAAGATCATAATAGTTATTATGCGATGTGATGATCAAAGATTATCATAGTTTTTCTGCTATGTGATTAAAAAGATCATAATAGTTATTATGCGATGTGATGATCAAAGATTATCATAGTTTTTTCATATATGTGATTAAAAAGATCATAATAGTTATTATGTGATATGATGATCAAGATTATCACAGTTTTTCTGCTATGTGATTAAAAAGGATCATAATAGTTATTATGCGATGTGATGATCAAAGATTATCATAGTTTTTCTGCTATGTGATTAAAAAAGATCATAATAGTTATTATGCGATGTGATGATCAAAGATTATCACAGTTTTTCTGCTATGTGATTAAAAAAGATCATAATAGTTATTATGCGATGTGATGATCAAAGATTATCATAGTCAATGTGCCATATCGGTAACAAAGATTATCATAGTTATTATGTCATGTGATGATCAAAGATTCTCATAGTTGTTATGTCGTGTGATTAACAAAGATTATCATAGTTATTATGACATGTGATGATCAAAGATTATCATAGTTATTATGCCATGCGGTTCTCAAAGATTATCATAGCTATTATGCCATCTGATTAACAAAGATTATCTTAGTTATTATGCCATGTGCGTATCATAGATTATCAGTTATTATGCTCTGTGATATTCAAAGATTATCATAGTTATTATGCCATGTGATTAACAAAGATTATCATAGTTGTTATGCAATGTGATTAATAAAGATTATCATAGTTATTCAATGTGATTAACAAAGATCATCATAGTTATTATGGCATGTGATGTACAAAGATTATCATAGTTATTATGCGATGTGATAATCAATGATTATCATAGTTATTATGCCATATGATTAACAAAGATTATCATAGTTATTATGCTATGGGATTGTCAAAGATTATCATAGTTATTCTGCTATGTGATTAACAAAGATTATCATAGTTATTATGCCATGTGATGATGAAAGATAATCATAGTTATTATGAAATGTGATATACAAAGATTATCATAATTATTATGCCATGTTCTGATCAAAGATTGTCTTAGTTATTATGCCATTTGATTAACAAAGATTGTCATAGTCATTATTCCATTTGATTTACAAAGATTTTCATAGTTAGGGGGGGGGCATGCTGACACTTGGTCAAGGAAAGACAGATGTTTATGAGATTTCTTGTGATTAATAAAGATTGTCATAGTTATTATGCCATGTTATGATCAAACATATCATAGTTATGATGCCATCTGATTAACAAAGAGTATCATAGTTATTATGCCATGTATCACATATTAAAGATTATCATAGTTATTATTCCTTGTTATTAACAAAGTTTATCATAGTTTTTATGCCATGTGATGATCAAAGATTGCCATAGTTTTTATGCCATGTGATGATCCAAGAATGTTATAGTTATTATGCCATGTGATGATCAAAGATTATCATAGTTAATCTTCCATGTGATGATCAAAGATTTATAACCCTAACTTCTCTTTTTCCGAGGGCCAGGCCGCATCCGTTGCTATCCTGGTTCACGGGAGCATACTTGTGATGTACTTCTGGCCGTGTTCGTCGCTCCCAGCTCACAGGACCATAGATGCAACCCAGCAGGGCTACATTCTTACTTGTCTAGTGATGGACCCCTCAAGGGTGACCAGACTCTCACTGGTCATTGGAAAATATCTCTCTGCTGCTCAGGGCACGCGAAATGTCCATGACCCTAAGTCCGTGTGGCAACATTGTCGATTTCGGCTGTCCCTCTGGCTTTGTGCTGGATCCAGTCCATCTTCATCATCGGGCGTCAGGGCATACCTGAAATAAACTGCATCTTCATCCAGGCTGGCAAATCGAGAAACAAGGAAAAACTCAGGGACATTTTTATCTAACGAAACAAAATAATTATTCATAAATCGTTTTACACTTGTTTAGTCGAGTTCTTTGATTCAAGCTTCATGATGCAGGTTGTATACTTAAGTTCCACTAATCAATTTCCCAGCTAAGAACAAGAGCTTTTCAACTTAGCTCTTATGAGGGTTTCGTCCCCCCCACCTTCAGGCGGGGTGAGAGCGATGTGGACGCCTCGATGCCAGCTAGTAAACATGACCCTAACTCTAAAAAACCAATGGTTTTTTATCAAAATCAGTAATTCTCCTTCCACCTTTCTGGAGTTATTCTTTCTTTTCTCTTCCCTTTCTCTCTTTTTCTTCGTTCCCTATTAATCTTATTCTTTTCTTCTCTTATAAACTCCTTTCTCTATCCCCTTATTTTATATTCTTTTTATTTCCTCTTGCCTTCTTCGTCTTTCGTGACCATATCTCTCCGTAGGTTCAATTTTATTTATTTATCTGTCTAACTTATCACTGGCTTGGTGGCTTGGTAGTTAAATACAACAGGTGGACCGAAATGAAAACATCTCACAGACACCAAAGCAGACCCTTTGAACCTGTCATTGTACCTGTCTTACTCAATTAGTGATGAAAATTCATTTTTACCAAATCCAACTAGAAAAACAATCTCTTGTTCCACGAATCCTATTATCAGATTTTATATTTTCTTTTCATTGTGGACAGAAATCTCATAAACATCTGTCTTTCCTTGACCAAGTGTCAGCATGCCCCCCCCTAAACATACCTCATCCTCTCCCATCTTCTCTTCCTCTATTTGAAAAGCATGATCACCTGGTGTCGCCAGGGATCTCATCATAGATTATCATAGTTATTATGCCATGTGATGATCACAGATTATCGTAGTTATTATGCCATGTGATTAACAAAGATTATCATAGTTTTTATGCCATGTGATTAACAAAGATTATCATAGTTTTTATGCCATGTTATTAAACAGGGTTATAATAGTTATTATGCCATGGGATTGTCAAAGATGTTCATATGTGTTATGCCATGTGATTACCAAAGATTATCATAGTTATTATACCATGTGTTGATCAAAGATTATCATAGATATTATGCACTCTGGTGATCAAAGATTATCATAGTTATTATGCACTGTGATGATCAAAGATTGTCATAGTTATTATGCCATGTGATTAGCAAAGATTATCATAGTTATTATTCCATGTGATGATCAAATATTATCATAGTTATTATGCCATGTGATTAACAGAGATTATCATAGGTAATATACCATCTGATAAACAAAGATTATCATAGTAATTATGCACTGTGATGATCAAAGATTGTCATAGTTATTATGCCATGTGATTAGCAAGGATTATCATAGTTATTATTCCATGTGATGATCAAACATTATCATAGTTATTATGCCATGTGATTAACAGAGATAATCATAGGTAATATACCATGTGATTAACAAAGATTATCATAGTTATTATGAAATAGGATTAATATAAAGATTATCATAGTTATTATGCCATGTGATGATCAAAGTCTATTATAGTTATAATGCCATGTGATTAACAAAGATTATCATAGTTATTATGCCGTGTGGTGATCAAAGATTATCATAGTTATTGTGCCATGTGATGATCAAAGATTGTCATAGTAATTATATTATGTGATTAAAAACATTATAATAGTTATTGTTCCATGTGATGATGGCAGAATATCATAGTTATTATTCTATGTGATTAACAAAGATTATCATAGTTATTATTCCATGTGATTAACAAAGACTATCATAGTTATTATGCCATGATATGCACAAAGATCATCTTAGTTATTATGCCATGTTATGATCAAAGATTATCATAGTTATTATGCCATGTGATGATCAAAGATTATCATAGTTATTATGCCATTTGATTATCAAAGATTATCATAGTTATTATGGCGTGTGATTAACAAAGATTATAATAGTTATTATTCTATGTGAGGATCAAAGATTATCATAGTTATTATGCCATGTGATTATCAAAGATTATCATAGTTATTATTCCATGAGATGATCAAAGATTATCATAGTTATTATGCTATGTGATGATCAAAGATTATCATAGTTATTATGCCATGTGATGATCAAAGATCATAATAGTTATTGTGCCATATTATGATCGAAGATAATCATAGTAATTATGCCTGTGATGATCAAAAATCATCATTGTTATAATGCCATGTGATGATCAAAGATTATCATAGTTTTTATTCCATGTGGTGATCAAAGATTATCATAGTTATTATGCCATGATTTTTACAAAGATTATCATAATTATTATGCCATGTGATTAACAAAGTTTATCATAGTTATTATGGCATGTGTTGATCAAAGATTATCATAGTTATTAAGCCATGTAATTAACAAAGATTATCATAGTTATAATGCCAGTCAGTGAGCGAAAATTATCATATTTATTTTGCCATGTTATTATTAAAGATTATCATAGTTATTATGCCATGTGGTACACATAGATTATCATAGTTATTAAGCTACGTGAGTATCAAAGATTATATTAGTTATTATGCCATGTGATTATCAAAGATAATCATAGTTATTATGCCCTGTGATGATCAAAGATTATCATAGTTATTATGAAATGGGATTAACAAAGATTATCATTGTTATTATGCCATTTGATGATTAAAGATTATCATACTTATAATGCCATGTGATTAACAAAGATTATCATTGATATTATTCCGTGTGGTGACCAAAGTTTCTCATAGTTATTGTACTATGTGATTAACAAACATTATCATAGTTATTGTTCCAGGTGATGATGAAAGAATATCGTAGATATTATTCTATGTGATTAGCAAAGATTGACTTAGTAATTATGCCATGAGACGCACAAGAATTATCTTAGTTATTATGCCATGTTATGATCAAAAATTATCATAGTAATTATGCCATCTGATTAACAAAGAGTATCTTAGTTATTATGCAATGTTATGATCAAAGATTATCATAGTTATTATGCCATGTGATGATAAAAGATTTCCATAGTTGTAATGCCATGTGATTTACAACATTTTTCATAGGTATTGTGCCATGTGATGATCAAAGATTATAATAGTTATTAGGCCACGTGATTAACAAGGATTAGCATAGTTATAATTTCATGTGATTAACAAAGATAATCATAGTTATTATTGCATGTGATGATCAAAGATTATCATACTTATTATGCCATGGGATTGCAAAAATTTATCATAGTTATTATGCCATGTGATGATCAAAGATTATCATAGTTATTTTGCAATGTGATTAACGAAGATTATCATATTTATAATTCCATGTCGTAGTGATGATCAAAGATTATCATAGTTATTATGCTATGTAATTAACAAACATTATCATCGTTATTATGCTATGTGATTAACAAACATTGTCATAGTTATTTTGCCATGTTATGTCATAGTACTTATGACATGTGATGATCAAAGATTATCATAGTTATTATGCCACATGATTAACAAACATTATCATAGTTATAAATCTATGTGATATACGAATGCTTTCATAGTAATTATGTCATGTTAGGACCCAAGATTATCATAGGTAATAGGCTATTTAATTAACAAAGAGTGTCATAGTTATTATGCCATGTTATTATCAATTATTATTGTAGTTATTATGCCATGTTATTAACAAAGATTATCATTGTTATTATTCCATGTTATGATAAAAGATTGTCATATTAATTATGCCATGTGAGTAACAAGGATTATCATAGTTCTTATGCCATGTTATTATCAAAGGTAATCATAATTATTATGCCATGTGATGATCAAAGATTATCATAGTTACTATGACATGTGATTATACAAGATTATCATAGTTATCATGCCACGTTATTCTCAAAGATTATCATAGTTTTTATGCCATGGGATTAACAAAGATTATCATACTTAATATGCCATGTGATTATCAAAGATTATCCTAGTTAATATGCCGTGTGATGGTAAAAGATTATTATAAATATTGTGCTGTTTGATGATAAAAGATTATCATAGTTATTATGGCATGTCATTTGCAAAGATTACAATAGATCTGGCATATGATCAAAGATTATCATAGTTATTGTTCCATGTTTTGATCAAAGATTATCATAGTAATTATGCCATGTGATTAACAAAGATAATCATAGTTATTATGCAATGTGATGATCAATGATCATCATGGGATTAACAATAATTATCATAGTTATTATGCCATGTAGTTAACAAAGATAATCATAGTTATTATGCCATTTGATTAACAAAGATTGTCATAGTTATTACTCCATGTGATTAACAGATTATCATATGATGATCAAAGATTATCATTGTTATTATGCCATGTGATTTACGAAGATAATCATAGTTATTATACCACTTGATTATCAAAGATTATCATATTTGTTATGTCATGTAATTAACAAAGATTATCGTAGTTATTATTCCATGTCATGATCAAATATTATAATAGTTGCTATGCTTTATGATTATGAAAGATTATCATAGTTATAATGCCATGTGATTAACAAAGATTATCATAGTATTTATTCCATGTGATTAACAAAGATTGACAGTTATTATGCCATGTGATTAACAAAGATTATCATTGTGATGATCAAAGATTATTATAGTTATTGTGCCATGTGATGATCAAAGATTATCATAGTTATTATTTATGCCATGTGATGATCAAAGATTATAATAGTTACTGTACTATGCGATTAACAAACATTATCATAGTTATTGTTCCATGTGAAGAATATTGTAGTTATTATTCTATGTGATTAAAAAAAGATTGTCATAGTTATTATTCCTTGAGATGTAAAAAAATTATCTTAGTTATTATGCCATGTTATGATCAAAAATTATCATAGTTATTATGCCATCTGATTAACAAAGAGTATCATAGTTATTATGCAATGTTATGATCCAAAATTATCATAGTTATAATACCATTTGATTATCAAAGATCATCATAGTTAGTATGCCATGTGATGGTAAAAGATTATCATAGTTGTAATGCCATGTGATTTACAAAGTTTTTCATAGTTATTATGCCAGTTGATGATCAAAGATTATCATAGTTAATATGCAAAAGGTTGTCTTAGTTATTATGCCATGTGACGATCAAAGATTATCATAGTTATTGTGCCATTGGATTAGCAAAGATTATCATAATTATTATTCCATGTGATTAACAAAGATAATCGTACTTATGCCATGTGATGATCAAAGATTATCATAGTTATTATGCTATGTAATTAACACGCATTATCATAGTTATTATGCCATTTGGCGGTCAAAGATTATCATAGTAATTATACCATGTGGTGATCAAAGATGGTCCTACTTATTATGCCATGTGATTAATAAAGATTATCATAGTTAGTATGCCATGTGATTAACAAAGATTGTCAGAATTGTTAGCCTCTGTGATTAACAAAGGTTATAATAGTTATTACGGCATGTAATGATCAAAGATTATCATAGAACTAATCTCATGTGGTTAACAAAGTTTATCATATTTTTTGTGCTATGTGGTGATCAAAGATTATACTAGCTATTATTCCATGTAATTAGTAAAGATAATCGTAGTCATTATGCTATGTGATTATCGAAGATTATCATAGTTATTATACTATGTGATTAACAAACATTATCATAGTTATTGATCCATGTGATGATGAAAGTTAATCGTAGTTATTATTTCATGTGATTTACAAAGATTATCTTAGTAATTGTGCAATATGCTTGCAAAGAGTATCATAGTTATTATTCCATGGTATGATCTAAGATTATCATAGTTAATATGCCATGAGATTATCAAAGATTATCTTTTTGATTATGCAATGTTATGATCAAAGATTGTCATAGTTATTGTGACATCTAATTAACAAAGACTATCATTGTTATTATGCCAGGTGATGATCAAAGATTGTCGTAGTTATTATGCCATGTGATTAACAAAGATTATCATAGTTATTATGCCATGTGATTATCAACGTTATTGTGGCATGTGATTGCAAAGATTATCATAGTTATTATGCCATGTGATTATCAAAGATTATCATAGTCATTATACCATGTGGTGATTATAGATCATCATGGTTATTAAGCCATGTGATGATCAAAGATTATCATACCTATAATGCCATGTGATTTACAAACGTTATCATAGTTTTTATGCCATGGGATGATCAAAGATTATCATACTTATTAGGCCATGAGATTGACAAAGGTTATCATAGTTATTACGCCATGTGATGATCAAAGATTATCATAGTTATTGTGACATATGGTCATCAAAGATTATCATAGTTATTATTCCATGTTATTAACAAAGATTATCGTAGTTATTATGCCAAGTGATAAACAAAGATTATCATAGTTATAGTGCTATTTGATTAACATACATAGTTATTGTGCCATCTTGTGATCAAAGATTTTAATAGTAATTATGCTATGTGGTGATAAAAGATGGTCTTAGTTATTATGCCATGTGATAAACAAAGATTGTCATAGTTATTATGCCATGTGATTAACCAAGAATATCAGAATTGTATGTGCCAGTGATTAACCAAAATTATAATAGTTATTATGCCATATGATTATGAAAGATTATCATAGTTATTCTTCCAGGTTATGGTCACCGATTATCATACTAATTCCGCCATGTGATTAACAAAGATTATCATAGTTATTATGCCATGTGATTAACAAAGATTATCATAGTTATTATGCCATGTGATTATCAATGATTATCATAATTATTATGCCATGTGGTGGTCTAAGATTCTTTATTATGCCACGTTATTATCAAAGATTATCATAGTTATTAAGCCATGTGATTAACAAAGATTATCATAGTTATTGTGCCATGTGATGGTCAATGATTATCATAGTTATTATGCAATGTGGTGGTCGAAGATTATTTATTATGCCATGTTCTTATCAAAGATTATCATAGTTATTATGCCATTTTATGAAAAAAAGATTATCATAATTATTAAGCCATGAGAGTATCAAAGATTATTGTGACCTTGCAACGTGACCTTACACGACCTTGAACCTCTGATCGCGGCCCAGTTATGATCTGCACCCTGGTCGGTACAGTTATAATATGTCGACTGGGCAACGAGGTCTGCCAACCGTTAGTACGTCGCGTCACCCAGTGAGTTCTTCGTTAAGGCGTTGGGGATTCTTCTCGGATGCTCGGTCCTCAAGGCCTGTTCTCCGTGGATCGTCTAGTTATTCTGGGTGTTCGTTGACGGATACGGTGTCACAAATGGCAAATAAAGAAATATCCATATATAGGGATCAACGCACATCAGCAACAAAACTCCGGAGGTTGGTTAATATAATATATATTTCAGAAATTCATAAAAGAAGTATTTACAGCATATACATATAGTTGACAATTAATTCAAGCAAGCAGTTAGTTCTACAACTGAGCTTCTGTTGTTGAAATACCTGGTCGGTATCGCGGACTTTGCGTAATTCTCGCTAAGTGATCGATACGTTATAAGCGTTGAGTTATCAGGCAACAAGCAAGGGGGAGAGAGAGGAGAGGTGATTCTGCCGAGACAGAACAACTTGACTTAGCTCTCTTTGACTCTGATTCCGGACTCTCTCTCTGACTTAATCTCTGATTTTTCATTTCTTTTATAATACAATTATGGAATGATGACGACACCCATGTTCGTCATCGACCAATCAAATTGCTTGATTATAATTCGACGGGGCCTTTTCTCATTGGTTGATTATACTTCGACAGGGCCCTTTTTCATTGGTCCATTTCCAAAATTGGATTGACTCCTCCTTTAATTAATGCCCAACTTACACGTTGTATTATTTAACTCCTCCCTGGCTTACTAATGGAATTTTTCCATATCCAGGAAAATTATTTTTCCTTTGACTTAAAGTAAATCACGCGATTTTATTTGTTTTAAAATTATCTATTGATCTCATTTTTCGCTTTGATAATTCAAAGGAATTTTAGTTTATCTTTTAATTAAGTTCTGGTTGTCGGCCATTCCATAATATCAGACATTTTGTTTACGTCAAAAGACCAAGAATGCATTTGTCACTTTGAACTTATCGGACAACACATTTTCCCATCCGAGCAAAAATATTTCATAACTTCAATTTTCGTTCTACCTGATTCACCAAATGACAATTCTCGATACGTCATTTTATTGTTTTGAAATTTCGGACAATTCATTTTTTTCCTATTCTTTGTTCTAAAACATAATGCCGAGTCACTGCGTGTGTTTCTCTCAGATCAAAAACAACCCGACTTTTTCAACTTGTCAAACTCACAGATCAACCTTGGCTCATAGTTTTGCCAATTGCGGGTGTGAAATCCCCAACCCTCCGGCTCCTACACAACTATGATTTCGGCCATTTCAGATCAAACGCCTGTGTATTTTGGCTAAAATATTTTATGCATTCTTTTTCGCTTTTGAAGATTTTGTGATTTAACCTCTCGCTACAAAGGCACTTTTGCCACCACCATCTCAACAACAGACTTAGCTCAGAATTTATTGACAAAAAAAATTAATAATAATTTTTATTCCTTCAACACCCGATCATCGTCCGGGAACAAAAAATTACTTTTAACCAAAAGAAACGTCACATCAACCCTACAGGTCTGATGTGGCCTCTCTTTAGTGTTACATTATCATAGTTATTACGCCATGTTCTTAACAAAGATTATCATAGGTATTATGCCATGTGATGATCAAAGATTATCATAGTTATTGCGCCATGTGCATGATCAATGATTATCATAGTTGTTATGCAAGGTGATGATCAAAATTATCATAGTTATTATGTCATGTTATTAACAAAGATTATAATAGTTTTTTTAACAATGTGATGATCATAGATCATCATAGTTATTATACCCTGTGATGATCGAAACTGATCATAGTTATTATGCAATGTGGTCATCAAAGATTATCATAGTTATTATGCCATGTGATGATCTAAGATTATCATAGTTTCATACCATGTTATGCTCAAAGATTTTCATAATTATTATGCTATGTGATCCACAGAGGGTATCATAGTTATTATGCCCTGTGATAATCAAAGATTTTCGCAGTTTTTATGCCATGTAATAATGCAAGATTATCATAGTTATTATTCCATGTTATGATCAAAGATTTCCATAGTTATTTTTCCATCTGATTAACAAAAATTATCATAGTTATTATGCCATGTGGTGATCGAAGATTATCATGGTTGTTATGCCATGTGGTGATCAAAGATTATCATAGTTATATGCCATGTGATTTAAAAAGCTTATCATAGTTATTATTCCATGTGATTAACAAAGATTATCATAGTTATTGTGCGATGGGATGATCAAAGATTATAATAGTAATTGTGCGATTTGATGATCAAAGATTATCATAGTTATAATTCCATGTTATTAACAAAGATTTTCATAGTTATTAGGCCATGTGACGATCAAAGACTATCATAGTTATAATGTTATGTGATTAACACATATTATCATAGTTATTATGCCATGTGATGATCAAGGATTATCATAGTTATTGTTCCATGTGATGATCAAAGATTATCATAGTTATTATGCCATGTGATTAACAAAGATTATCATCGTTAGTATGGCATACCATTAACAAAGATTATCATAGTTATCATGCCATGTGATGATGAAGTATTATCATAGTTATTAAGCCATGTGATTAACAAATATTATAATAGTAATTATGAGATGTGATGATCAAAGATTATCATAGTTATTATGCCACATCATTTACAAACATTATCATAGTAATCATGCCATGTTATTAACGGAGATTATCATAGTTATTATGCCATGTTATTATCAAAGATAATCATAATTATTATGTCATGTGATGATCAAAGATTATCGTAGTAATTATTCCATGTGATTATACAAGATTATCATAGTTATCATGCCACGTGAGGATAAAAGATTATCATAGTTTTTATGCCATGGGATTAACAAAGATTATCATAGTTAATATGCAATGTGATGATCAAAGATTATTATAGTTATTATGCTGTGTTATGTTCAAAGATTATCATAGTTATTATGCCATGTGATTTGCAAAGATTACAATAGTTCTGTCATATTATGATCAAAGATTATCATAGTTCTTGTTCCATGTTGTGATCAAAGATTATAATAGTTATGCCGTATGATTAACAAGGATAATCATAGTTATTATGCCATGTGATGATCAAAGATTGTCATAGTTATTATGCCATTTTATTAACAAAGATTTTCATAGTTATTACCCCATGTGATAAACAAAGATTATCATAGTTATTGAACCATGTGATGGTCAAAGACTATCATAGTTATTATGTCATGTGAGTAACAAAGATAATTATAGTTATTATACCATGTTTTGATCAAAGATTATCATAGTTATTATGAAATGTTATTAACAAAGATAATCATTGTGTTTATACCGTGTGATGATCAAAGCTTATCATAGTTATGTGAGTAACAAAGATTATTGTAGTTATTATTTCATGTCATGATCAAAGATTATCATAGTTATTATGCTTTATTATTAGCAAAGATTATCATAGTTATTATGCCCTGTGATGATCAAAGTTTATCATAGGTATTATGCCATGTGATTACCAAAGATTAGTATAGTTATTATGGCATGTGATTAACAAATATTAACACAGTTATTATGCCATGTGATTAACAATGATTATCATAGTTATTATGCCATGTGATGATCAAAGATAATCATAGTTATTATTCCATGTGATTAACATAGAGTATCATAGTTATTATGCCATGTTGTGATCGGAGATTATCATAGTTATTATGCCATGTGGGCATCAAAGATTATCATAATTATTATGCCATGTGATTAACAAGGGTTATCATAGTTGTTATGCCATGTGATTACCCAAGATAATCATAAGTATTATGCCATGTAATGATCTAAGATTATCATAGGTAATGTGCCATGTGATTAAAAAACATTATCATAGTTATTGTGCCCTGTGGTGATCACAGATTTTCATAGTTATTATGCCATGGTGTGATCAAACATTATTATAGTTATCATGTGATTATCAATGATTGTCATAGGTAGTATGCCATGTGATTAACAAAGATTATCATAGTTTTTATGCAATGTGATGATCAAAGATTATCATAGTTATCATAACATGTGATGACCAAAGTTCATAATAGTTATTATGCCATGTCGGGGCCACAGATTATCATAGTTATTGTTCCATGTGATTATCAAAGATTACAATAGTTCTGGCATATGATGATCAATGATTATCATAGTTATTCTTCCATGTTGTGATCAAAGATTATAATAGTTATGCCATGTGATTAGCAAGATAATCATAGTTATTATGCAATGTGATTATCAATGATTATCATGGCATTAACAATAATTATCATAGTTATTATGCGATACATGGCAAAGTTTATCATAATTAACAAAGATTATCATAGTTATTATGCCATGTCGTGCCCACAGATTATCATAGTTATTATTTCATGTGGTGGTCAAAGATTTTCGTAGTTATTATTCCATGTGATTAACAAAGATCATCATAGTTATTATGCCATGTGATTAACCAAGATAATCGTAGTTATTATGCCATGTTATTATCAAAGATTATTATAGTTATAATTCCATGGGATTAACAAACATTCTCATTATTATTGTGGCCTGTGATGATCAAAGATTATCATAGTTAATATGCCATGTGATGATCAAAGATTATCATAGTTAATATTCCATGTGATTAACAAAAATTATCATAGGTGTTATTTCATGTTATGGTCAAAGATTATCATTGTTATTATGACATGTTGTGGTCAACGATTATCATAGTTATTATACCATGTGGTGGTCAAAGATTTTAATAGTTATAAGGCCATGTTATGATCAAAGATTTTAATAGTTATTAGGCCATGTGCATGATCAAAGATTATCATAGTTGTTATGCAAGATTATGATCAAAGATTTTCATAGTTATTATGTCATGTGATTAACAAAGGTTATCATAGTTTTTATACAATGTGATGATCAAAGATTATCATAGTTATTATTCCATGTGATGATCGAAAATTATCATAGTTATTATGCAATGTGGTCATCAAAGATTATCATAGTTAATCTGCCATGTTATTAACAAAGCTTATCATAGTTATTATGCAATGGAGTTTGTCGTAGTTATTATGCCATGTGACTAACAAAGATTATCATAGTTATTATGCCATGTCGTGGTCAAAGATTTTAATAGTTATCAGGCCATGTTAGGATCAAAGATTATCATAGTTATTATGCCATGTGGTTATCAAAGATTATCATAGTTATTGCGCCATGTGCATGATCAAAGATTATCATAGTTGTTATGCAAGGGTATGATAAAAGTTTTTTATAGGTGTTATGTCATGTGAGTTACAAAGATTATCATAGTTTTATACAATGTGATGATCAAAGATCATCATAGTTATTATGCCATGTGGTGATCAAAGATTATCATAGTTATCATGCCTGGTTGTGATCAAAGATTATCATAGTTATTTAGGGAATTTCCCTAATAAAATAAAATAACACAATTCTATGAACAATGACAAACAACTTCTTCAACTTAACAAGGGAAAGGTTTATTTGCAAAGCGTACTGAAGGAAGAAAGTAGAGTCGGGTCTCCACTGCCTTACGAGGTAGTTACAACCCGCGGCTGTCGTCAATACCTTTAGTAGGAGCAGCGAAGAGAACAGGCGTCTAGCACCGACGAAGGCTGGTAGCGTAAGAGAGAGTTTTCTTTTGGGACCGGAAGCTGTCTGGTCCCTAGGGGTTAATTTGTATTCGTGTGCAAGTCCTCAGATTGGACAGTTTAATGCCGCATCACTCACTCAGAGGAAGCGAATGCGCGAGAAGAAAAGGGGTCTATTTGTGTCTGCTACATAACCCCCTGCTTAGGCTGAAAGCCGACAGAGAGAAAGGTAGCATAACAAATAGCAGAAAGAAAAATACAATAAGTAATGTCCGTGTCTTTAGGTTATTTTCTTGCAGAAAAAAAATGTTCTTACTTTTCTGTGAATAGTTCGAATATTTGCAGAAAACGTTCTGTTCTAAAAAGGAGAGAAGAAAAAATGTTCTTTTTCAACAGAAATACACTGTTTTGCAAAGTCTCTTCGGCCAATGTACCCGTCGACCACTACGTGTAGTGGTCACATAATTGTTCTCACGTGGAACATTTACCTCAGGTGTATGATTATGCTGTGTGTATGTTGGAGGAATGTGTGGCTCAGGTGTTAATGTGTCCAGAAAGGCTCTTTTTACCCTATCTACCGATACTGTCTCTTTTTTACCACTAATGTCTAGGATAAAAGTTTTATCAGTGCGTGAAAGCACGCGATAAGGGCCAGTGTAAGGTGGAGTTAGGGGGGCTTTTACTGCGTCCTTTCTAAGGAACACGTGAGTGCATGTCGCTATGTCCTTCGGAACCAAAGATTTAATGGTCTGCTCCCTAGGGTGCATCGGCGGTAGCTTACTGAGATAAGCTCGTAATCTGTTGACATATAGAGCTGTGTCAGTTGATATATCCTCTATCGGGGTCAGCATCTGACCTGGCAACGATAGAGGTGCTCCATAGACCAGTTCGGCTGCGGAATATCCCAGGTCCTCCTTGATTGATGCCCGACAGCCAAGAAGGATGACCGGTATGTACTCGCTCCATCGCTGTTGATCAGGGTAAGCGCGTAATGCAGCTTTCAATTGGCGATGGAAGCGTTCTATCATCCCATTTGAAGCAGGGTGATAGCTTGTTGTCCGAATGCGAGTGATCCCGAGGATCTTGGACAGTTCCCGGAATAGGTGGGATTCGAATTGTGCACCACGATCAGTGGTGATTGTAGTGGGAACTCCGTAGCGCGATATCCAGCCTGATATAAGGGCTCGCGCTACAGATTCAGCCGAAATGTCACTAAGTGGGATGGCTTCTGGCCACCGTGTGAAACGGTCTATGCAGGTCAGGAGATAAGTGAATCCCTGACTGACCGGCCATGGTCCAACCAAGTCAATGTGAACATGGCTAAACCGAGCGTCTGGGGTGCTGAATGTTCCAAGGGGTGCGCGGATATGCTCGTGCACCTTTGACTTTTGGCAGGATACACAGGAACGTGACCAAGCAATGATGTCACGCCTCATGTTAGGCCAGAAAAATCTAGCTGTAATCAGCTTTACTGTGGCTTTGCGTCCGGGGTGTGCCAGGTTGTGTAGAGTGTCGAAAACAACTCTACGGTGGGTCGTTGGAACGAATGGTCGAGGTGAATCCGTTGAGGTGTCACAGATGATCTGCGTGTCAGAAGTAGGCACGGGCAGATATGCGAATTTGCAAGTCCCGAATTCAGGTGACGATGGATCCAACGTGTCCAGACTTGGCTGGTCTAAGGCCATCTGTTGCAAATCGATATCCGATGGTGAGGACAGAGAATTGATGGGCAGGCGAGACAATGCGTCTGCTGCTGCGTTCTGCTCACCCGCGATATGTCGGATATCACTAGTAAACTGCGAAACAAAGTCCAAATGACGTGTTTCGCGGGGAGAATATTTGTCCGGCTTAGCACGCAGTGCGTATGTAAGCGGACGGTGATCGGTGTAGATCACAAATTGTCGGCCCTCGAGTGAATGTTGGAAGTGTTTCACTGCGAGGTACATTGCCAGTAGTTCGCGGCCAAACGTGCTGTAACGTTGTTCGGCCGGTTTCAGCTGTCGCGAAAAGTATGCAAGGGGTTGTAACTGTTGTTGGTGCTGCTGTTGCAGCACTGCACCTACAGCTGTGCCCGATGCATCAACGACCAGTGAAAACTGGGCATCGGGTACAGGATGTGCCAGCAAAGATGTCGTCGCTAGTTTATTTTTCACTTCAGCAAATGCTCTAAGTTGGATCTCATTAAGTGAGATTTGCTCGTCTTTCTTCTTCCTGTTACGTAACAGGTCGGAAAGAGGAGCTAAGAGATCCGCACAGTGTGGGATAAAGCGTCTGTAGTAATTCAACAGACCAAGGAAGTGCCTAAGTTGGCGAAGTGAAGTGGGCGGTTGAAGGTCTTGTAGAGCCTTCACCTTTTCCGGCAACGGAGATATACCGTCTGGGCTGATAATGTGGCTCAGGAAAACTAGTGACGTAACACCGAAAACGCATTTACCAGGGTTAATCCTCACTTGGTATTGCTGAAACCGTTCAAAAAGTAGGCGGAGGTGAGTGACGTGTTCCTCAGGTGAGGCACTAGCCACGAGAATGTCATCTATATAGTTATAGACGAAATCTAAATCACGCACTACTTCATCCATAAAGCGCTGAAAAGTACTGGCAGCGTTACGTAGGCCGAAAGGCATAGTAAGAAATTCAAACGCTCCAAATGGGGTTGTAACCGCAGTCTTGGGTATGTCGGCCGGATTCACCGGGATCTGATGGTAAGCCTTAACCAGATCTAGCTTAGAGAAAGTCTTACAGCCATGCAGAGAGGAAGCAAAGTCCTGAATATGCGGGATTGGGTAACGATCAGGTACCGTCATGGCATTGAGTCGTCTATAGTCCCCAGTTGGACGCCAATCTCCGTCTCGTTTTGGAACCATATGCAGAGGGGAAGCCCAAGGACTGGACGAGGGGCGTATAATTCCCAACTGTAGCATATGATTAAATTCTGCCTTCGCTGCTTTAAGTTTATCCACAGGAAGGCGACGAGGGCGTGAGAACACAGGAGCACCTGTGGTTTCAATATGATGTTTTGTGGTGTGCGTGGGTTTGCTCACCACAAAATTTAAATTGGTTAACTCCGGGTAGGAGTGTAGCACCTCATGGTATGGGTCATTTGCAGCGGCAATGAAAAATACCGGGCTGATAGATGGGGCATTAGATAACGAGCCAGGGACGGAAAGTTCCGTGCTAGCGTCTATCAGCCGGCGTCTGCGCATGTCGACCATTAAATTAAAATTATGCAAGAAATCCGCGCCTAGTATGGGGTACGGTAGATCTGCTACAGTGAAAACCCACGTAAAGTCTCTCCGTAAATTCAAGTCCAGAGACCGTGAAATTTGACCGTACGTGGGGATAGGTGAATGGTTCACCGCTTGCAGTGTTATCAATGACACTGGTGGCCTTTCTTTAAGTAGCCTAAGTGGCCATATACTACAAACAGCGCCAGTGTCTACCAAGCAACGTGCTTGAGATTTTACGTCAGTGACGAAATAGGCACGGTTATTTGCATTTTGTGGAAAGTTTGCCGTGCTCGTCTTTCCACAATTTAGTTTCCCTGGTTGTTAAAAGTGCAGGGCATTTTACAATTCCGTGCTTCAGCGCCATAGCGACTATGATAAAAACATAGTCCCGGCATGTTTGCACGGCGACGGTGGTGCGGGGAAGATGAGCGGCTTTTGTAGCGGCGTCTGGGTGAGTGCGACCTGCCCATATTGAGCTTGCTCACCTCTCTAGTGAGGCGTTCGATGGCCGTTAGTATAGCCACCGATGTAGCATCCTGTCTTACATTTGCGGTGCCTGCGGGTACCTCAGCAGGCTGTTGTGGAATCGCCGCGGTGGTAGGCCCCCTCACAAAGTCCATGACCTTGTCCGCCGATGCTGCTACTACATCGACGGTGTGTTTTTCAAACATTGGCGCAAGTATGGCCTTTACCTGCGCCGGCAGCCTTGAGAAAAAGAGCTGCTTAATTAAGGCACTGTCAGGAGGGACGTCCTCTGCCAGTTCCCTCATTCTACGGAGTAGTTCCGTCGGCCTGCGGTCACCTAAGTGCTCGTCATGGACCAGCGTTTGAAAACGCTTTTCCGCCGACACGGACGTCCGTAGTAGCACCTCCCGTTTTATGCTATCGTAAGTGGAGTTTAACGGGGTGTCCGTTATTAAGTCCTTGACCGCAGGAGTCAATGACGCGGGGAAGGCACTGAATAAAATGTGCAGCTTCGTTTGCTCTGACACGTTGTTCGCCGCAAAATAAGACTCGAGTTGAGCAAACCAAACCCGGACGTCCCCAGCGAAGGCAGGCAACGTTGTCATCGTCACTACCGAAAGTAGATACCAAATATTTTTAAAAAAATATATATATATAATGTATCCGAAATCTGAAAGGACGCCGAATATGGACCACGTGGAGAAGAAAGGAGAAATATGGAGAAAATCTTTAAACAGAGACAATACAAAAAAAAAAATTTAACAGGCTAATGGGGGAGGAGAAGAAAGAAACAAAATTACCATGAAATAAAGCTAAAACAAAATTATATCAGGAAGAGCCGTGAAGCAAAAAAAAAAAATGTGGACAATATGGGTTTTTTTTTTTTTTTTTTATAAATGTGTGTGAACCTGAAGATAAATGAACTCTTTAAGTACTTACATTTTGGCTGAAGAGTGCTAATGCAGAAAAACTTCGTGAAAGTTCTTTTTTTTTTTTTTTTTTTTTTTTTTGTTGAGTTTTTTCTTATGCGCGGTGCGCGTTAACACGGCAGAAATGTTCAAGGTAGAAAAAAAAATAGCATTAGAAGTTCAAGTTTGGTATAAGAATTTTCGTACACCAAGAAAGTGTCACCTCTTTTTGTAGGTTGGCGTTCTTTTTTTTTATGTGTAGCCCGCCGTTGTGAAAGAAAAGGGTGTTTTTTCTTTGTTTTTTTTTTTTTGTTTTTTTTTTTTTGTATGCTCCTTAGTTTATAATATATATATATATATATATATATACATACATATATATATATATATATATATATATATAACGGGAAAAAAACGATAAGGAAGAGAGGGAAATAACGTCTTTTTTTTTGTTGTTGTTTTTTTTTTTTTTTTTTTTTTTTTTTTTTTTTAAGTTTTAAATGTGCTCTCCCGAATCCGTTGTCTGTTTATGTGTGTGGTTGGAAACCATGTGCTGGTTTTTAAAATGCGCGCCTTACCCTGTTAAAAAGCGAAAGAAGTGTCTGTTCGGAAATGTGTTATCACGACGGAGTCACCATTTTTAGGGAATTTCCCTAATAAAATAAAATAACACAATTCTATGAACAATGACAAACAACTTCTTCAACTTAACAAGGGAAAGGTTTATTTGCAAAGCGTACTGAAGGAAGAAAGTAGAGTCGGGTCTCCACTGCCTTACGAGGTAGTCACAACCCGCGGCTGTCGTCAATACCTTTAGTAGGAGCAGCGAAGAGAACAGGCGTCTAGCACCGACGAAGGCTGGTAGCGTAAGAGAGAGTTTTCTTTTGGGACCGGAAGCTGTCTGGTCCCTAGGGGTTAATTTGTATTCGTGTGCAAGTCCTCAGATTGGACAGTTTAATGCCGCATCACTCACTCAGAGGAAGCGAATGCGCGAGAAGAAAAGGGGTCTATTTGTGTCTGCTACAGTTATTATACCATGGTGTGCTCAAAGATTTTCATAATTATTATGCTATGTGATCCTCAAAGATTATCATAATTATTATGGCCTGTGATGATCAAAGATTATCATAGTTTTTATGCCATGTGGTGATGCAAGATTATCATAGTTATTAGGCCATGTGGTGCTCAAAGATTATCATAGTTATTATTCCATGTTATGATCCAAGATTTTCATAGTTATTATGCCATATGTGTAACAAAAATTATCATAGTTATTATGCCATGTGATGATCAAAGATTATCATAGTGATTATGCCATGTGGTGATAAAAGATTATCATAGTTATTATTCCATGTGGTGATCGAAGATTATCATAGTTATTATGCCATGTGGTGATTGAAGATTATCATAGTTATTATGTCATGTCGTAATCAAAGATTATCATAGTTATTATGCCATGTGATTAACAAAGATTATCATAGTTTTTATGCCATGTGATTGACAAAGATTATTATAGTTTTGTGCCATGTGATTAATAAAGATTATCATAGTTATTATGCCAGGTGATGATGCAAGATTATCCTAGTTTTTTTGCCATGTGATTAACAAAAATTATCATTGTTATTATACCATGTGATGATCAGAGATTATCATAGTTATGCCATGTGGTGATCAAAGATTATCATACTTATTAGGTCATGTGATTAACAAAGATTATCATTGTTATTATACCATGTGATGATCAGAGATTATCATAGTTATGCCATGTGGTGATCAAAGATTATCATACTTATTAGGTCATGTGATTAACAAAGATTATCATAGTTATTATTCCATGTGATGATCAAATATCATCATAGTTATTATGCTATGTTGTGATCAGAGATTATCATAGTTATTATGCCATGTGGTGATCAAAGATTATCATAGTTATTATTCTGTGATTAACAAAGATTATCATAATTATTATGCCATCTGATTATCAAAGATCATCATAGGTATAGTTATTATTTCATGTGATGATCAGAGATTATCATAGACATTATGCCATGTGATTATCAAAGATGATCGTAGCAATTATTCCATGTGATGATCAGAGATTATCATACTCATTATGCCATGTGTTTAGAGACATTTATAATAAAGGAAGTAGGCTAATGATTTGTGCAAAGTGAGAGAGAAAAGACAATCAGAATAGATGAGAAAATGAATTTGTCTTGATTAAAAATTTTTCTTTGTGTTGTAAAAAAATAGAAACTGCTTTAATAATGTATTTGTATATGTTTGTTGCTGTGAAAGAGCTACTTTATTTTCGTTTTTTGTTGAAAGTGTATAAAGACACTGTTCTTATTATTAGTAAAGAAAAATTGAGGAGTATCAGACAAGTTCAGAGTGATGTATAATATCCTCTGGTAGGCAGTTAAAAAATTCTCCTCGATTTTTTTTATAGGGACCAGGTCAAGGAAGCTTTGGGAGGTCGAGTTGAGCTGATGGCAACTGATGAACACAGCCTCAACATTAGATGTGAATGTTAATGCTTAGATGCAAGTTTCCAACAATGGTGTTACACACACACCCAGAGTGCAACGAATATTTAAAAAAGTGTTGGAGTGTGTTTATGGGCATTTTGTGAGTAATGGTGTTTTCCCTGATGAACAGAAAGGATGCCGGAAAGGCTTGAGGGGTAGTAAGGAGCAACTAATGATTGATAAGGCATTAATGCAGGATGCAAAGAGGAAGAACAGGAATTTGAGTGTAGCATGGATCGATTACAGAAAGGCTTACGACATGGTTCCTCATTCATGGATCCATGAAACGCTATTGATGATGATGGTTGCCGGGAATGTGATAGAGCTTTTGGAGACGAGTATGCCTCAATGGAAACAGTGATGACAGCAAACAGAGAAGTGCTTAGGCAGGTTGGCATTAAACGTGGAATGTTCCAAGAGATTCGTTATCTCCACTTCTTTTTGTAATGATAATGATGCCACTGAGCATCCTCTTGAAGAGAGAGAAGCTGGGTATAACTTTGGATCTGGTAGTAGACGCCTTGACCATCCACTGTTTATGGATGATTTGAAGATATTCGATCAAAATGAGAAGGAAATGGATAGACTGGTAGAGCTTGTAGGGACATACTCAGAAGACATCGGGATGGAGTTTGGGATTAGTAAATGTGCGGTGCTGATCATGAAAAGGGGGAGTAAAGGTTCATTCGAATGGAATAGTGCTGCGAATGGAGAAATTATAAAAGAAATAGAAGATACAGGGTATAAGCAAGTGTAGGCATACTGAACAGAGATGAAAGAGAAAGTCAAGAAGGAGTATCTTAGAAGAGTGAAACTAATTGCAAAGTCAAAATTGTATGGAAGAAACCTAATGAAAGTGAGATAACCATTGATAACCACTGCATGGGCAGTGAGTGTTTTGAGATACAGTGCAGGAATTTTAGAATTGTCAAACAAGGAGTTGCATGCCATGGATATCAAAACAAGTTTTGATATATTCCACATTTGGAGTAACGTAGCGAGGCTGTACGAAAAGAGAAAAGATGGTGGGAGAGGATTGAAAAGTATAAAAGATTGTGTTAGAACTGAGAAGATGTCATTGAATGTGGTTAGAAGTGAGGAGTGGATGCTCAAGGTTGTGGCCAATGAAGTGGAGGTATGTGAGACTAAGGCTGAGTATGTGAAACCTATGGATAGAGAAAGGCTAGAAAGAAAATGCACAGAAAGTTCTTCCAGAATATAGCAGAAGTGGCTGATGAAAGATCATGGCAATGGTTTAGAGTACTGAAGCTTTTGTTTGTGCAGCACAAGAGCAGGCAATAGGAAAACGATTGTTCAAAAAAGTGGTTCTAGGAGAGGAAGTTACTGCAGAATGTCAGATTTGTGGTAAGGCCTCAGAGTCAATTGTGCACCTTGCAGCAGGGTGTAATGGATTGGCCCAGAGAGAGTACCGCAAAAGACACAATCACATGGGACTCCAGATATATTGGGAGATCTGTAAAAAGTTTGGGGTGAAGTGTGTTGGAAAATGGTTTGAAGAGGTGCCTGATGAAGTGAGAACAAGTTAGGATGGCAATGTAGAGGTATGGTGGGACAAATGTCATAATAACCAAGCAATTGGAACATATACGTCCAGATTTGGTCGTCATTGACAAGGTCTCAAAAAACTGGCAAATTATAGATTTCTCAGTACAGGAACATGAGAGAGAAGGAGAACGAGAAGTGGAACAATTATGCTCCATTGACCTTGGAGATAAGGGGTAAAACAAATAATCCCAGTCATAATTGGTACGGTAGGAGTAGTATCAAGTCATTTCAAAGGACAATTGAAAAAAACTACAAATCCCCACTGTTTTAGGTGGTCTTCAGACCGCCACCATCCTTAGGAAAATCCTTGATCTTTGAAGCCCCTAGTTTGGAGCTGGGATTGAGGGAAATCCTCTGGAAATAAATCCCATCCCTTTTCAGGGAGATGGTAATAAACGAAATCAGAATGCTGCTGATAATAATAATTATCAGCAGCAGCATCTTCTTAATAATAAACAAAGTTTTATTATTATTAAATGTTAAATTATTATTATTACCTTAATAAACATTTTTAATATTATTATTGCTATTATTATTACATTAATAATAAACAAAATTTTATTGATTTTTATAATTATTACCTAAAAGTAGATGGGAACGCAGTTGTACAGACTCCAAAGAGATGTTTATTAGATAGCACACTCTGCTTAATCCTCCTTTCACTCAGATCTCACACATATTTCAATATGTTTTTAGTATCATTTAATTGTTCAACTTTTATGATCTATCCATATAGGTCATAAAATTTTTAAGATGTTGTCTTTACAATTTTACAATGTTGTCTTTAAAATTTAACTTTTGTCAAATGTCATACATGTGTGTAAATTCGAACTGATTATTATATGCATTTCATTTGATTGGATTTTTTTTTTATCACAGGTTATGTGTATTGTTATTGCTTCTTGTTTGCTCTGGTGGTGGATATTGGATGAGGAGGAGATATTTTGTTCATCATATTTTCACAGCGGAAACAGTTCATCATCCAGTGACCATTCCACGAACACAGATCAGCTCTGGCTATCGGAGCCTTGCAGGTGAATATGTTTCTTTATTTAGTTACATTATGGCTTGTGACACTTTAAATTATAGTGTGACATTATCCACTCAATGTGATTATGGATATTGTTCATCATAAATTGAGGCTGATTTAGAAAAAATGAAACATTGCTCTCATTAACGTCTAAAAAGAGTGAAAATTATTCCAAACAATTTTGAATAAGGCTCAGAAGGATAATAGGGGTGGACAACTCCACTGTTAATAATCTCCACAGAAACCTGCATAAAGACTACAAACATTTATTCAGAACTGAGACCTTTATCGTTACGGATGGTGAATACTGGGTATCAAAGTCTGGCAGATAAATGTTAAAAAATGTTAAATGTTAATAAAAATAAAATAATTCACTTTACAAATAACAAATACAGACACACTTCACTAGTTATGGTAACTTATACATTAATGAGTTCAAGGGAGGTAATCACCAAAAAGGAAAGTAACTTGTGTAACAAATGCTTGTGTTTCATACCAAAATTTAGTTTATAGTTGGATTTTATATTGAAAAAGTGTAAGATAAGAAAAATGAATCTTAACTATTGGTGTTAATATAAAAAGTTATTTATGTTGTTGAGAATTTTCAAAAGCTGATAAAATTTCAAAATTGCCCTTAATTATGGATGAATTTTCAAAAGCTAAAGAATAATTGTTTAATTGTTAAAACTTCCTTGAATTATTGATGTTATATTCGCATATCCCTCTATATTTACATGATAAACCAGAAAAGCAGCAGCAGCTGCGACAGTCAATAATGGCGACGCTAAGACAAAGATGTCCGTCAAGTCAATACAAATGAACACAATAAATACACACATCAATTTCAAAGCCCATTCTCTCACATACACACATCAATAGAATAGCTCGCACATCGCTTCAACCAAGGAAACCGCCAGATAAAGCTGCACAACAAAAAAGAAAACCAAAATGTAAAACACAAGCATCACTGTAAACGCAACTTAGACAGCATATAAATGCAAATAAATATTACACAATACATTGCAACAATTCAACACCAACTAGGTTACATTCACAATTTTTTTCAGCTTTAAATTGATATAACACATGCACATGCACCAAACAGACGATTCCCTACAACGCATTAAGATACAATAAACAAGCACAATTAAAATAGCAAAATATAAGCTAATTATCAGTTTGCCCTTTGTCTTCAACTACGTTCATGACACCACTATATAAACACTAGCCGTCGCGACAAAAAGTTAGTCGTCCAGGGTCACAGCGGATCTGCAGCATGGGATAATTATTGGCTCCGTCGGATTCCCCTTCACTTTCACGCACGCATCATCCATCAATTTCTCCACGTGGAAACACCAACAACGAGAATTAACATTTTCACTTCTTATTTCATCACAATTTCATATTAGCGCCCGACTTTTCTTTCCTAAGAAGTACAAACATTAACTTTACGATAAAAATCTTCTTTCCTGAACATTCTCACATCCTTACGAACTTTGAACACTTTGTTTTGCTTTCTTGTTAAGTTTGTTTTTATAAATAAACAATTGAAAAATCAATCATTTAAAGTTTAAATACATATTGTTTGTCTGGTTCCTTCTCGCCACCATACGCTTATTCATAATATAACATTGATAAATTTTCAGAAGCTTCACTGATGACCTCCTCTCTATTCTGATCTCATTGCTTTTTTGGATCTCTTGAAATATGCAGTGTATCTAGAAGTTGATTTGGGTTCTATTATGGATTGAAGTAAGAAATGGTTTGTTTCGTTTAATCTTGTTAAGACTCATCTATTGTTTTTTAATCACAGGCATGCTCCTTTTCTTCCTGAGATTCTCATGGATGGCTCTGCTCTCGATGAGAAATCGACTCTAAAACTTCTTGGTCTTTCTTATCAAATCTTATATATATATATATATATATATATATATAATCCATTACTCTTTTTGCTTCTGATAAAATCGGTTCTCTCTATCGCTCTAAACACTTTCTCACACTTGAGGCTATTCACTATCTCTACAAACCCACTATGAGACCATGTATGGAGTATTGTTGTCATATTTGGGCTGGTGAATCTCTGTCCCATTTAATCAGCTTTTGTTTTTGTTAGCTCCTTACATCAAGTGGCTTCATGTCTTGTTTCAAAGCAATTTTCATAAAAAAAAAAAAAAAAGAATTATTGATTAATTTTCAAAACTTTCTCTTCCAATATTTTTTATATAATTATAGAGAGTATGTATGAAGAAAATTGGAAGGTTCTACTTAAAGAAACTGATGATAGGAATTGACCAATCAAATGGAGCCATGTTCTGCTAGCAACCCAATCAGAAACTGGAATCACTCCATAAAAATATTGGATCTTTTTTGATTTTGAGTCCACACAAGAAAGATCTTTGCTCTTTTTCTGCAACATAGTTCAAAACTTATACAGATCTCTTTTTCATCTCGTATACCGAAATCTCTTTTTCATCTCTAGGACTTAGCTACCCATCAGAAACTCTTTTGAAATTAAGCATGGCTTTCAATTCAAAGCAGAAGCCTTTATGTTGGTGGAGTGGTATCGATGTGGCAAGTGAAATTTGTGGGTTATTTACAAATTCAAAAGTTACACAAGGGGCGAGGGGGGGGGACCACCCCGGGCGGCACACCTGAGGGGGCGGAATTTTGAGAGGGTAAAAATAGAAAGTAGAAAAAATAAATAAAAATAAACAAAAGTTAACAAAAAATATGAAATTTTATACCAAAAAGGTTGTAAAAAATCGGAATTTTGGGGGGTATCGGAATCAGAAAAAATGTGTCCCTATTTTCTGAGCGTCAGGGGGGGGGCGGCATGGGGGCGGCATTTTGAGATGGTAAAAGGGGAAAATCGAAAAAAATGCTAACAAAAAACCTGAAATTTTATATCGAAAAGGTTGTAAAAAATGGGAACTTTTGTAGTTATTGGAATCGCAAAAAGGTGTCCCTATTTTGCGAATGGCATATGTCAGGGGGCGGCATTTTGAGAGAGTAAAAATAGAAAGTAGAAAAAAATAAATAAAAATAAACAAAATCTAACAAAAAATCTGACATTTTATACTGAAAATGTAAAAAATCGGAAATTTTGGAGGTATCAGAATCAGAAAAATTTGTCTCTTATTTACGAGCAGCACATGTCAGGGGCGGCATTTTGAGAGGATAAAAATAGAAAATAGAAAAAATATATAAAAGCTAACAAAAAATCTGAAATTTTATACCGAAAGTTTGTAAAAATCTGAAGTATTGGAGGTATCGGAATCGGAAAAATGTGTCTCTATTTTACGATTCCAAAACCGATTCTTTTAAATTTTTAATTTAATTTTTCATTATTGGTACTAATTATAAATATTTATTATTTTTAAATTATCACTAAAACTAAAATGAGAATAACCTCAAAATATGATGTAAATTTATTTTATTTGTAAAACAATTTTTTTAAATTGCATAAATTCTCTATGTAACCTTTCAAAGAAAGCAGTTGCTTTACATGTTCTGAAAAATGTTGAAAAATTAAACAGCAACAGTCTTTGCAGCCCGCGGCGATCGTAAGATTTGCTGGATTTTCCCCACATTAAAAACCGTCCTTGTGTCTAACTCTGCCCTCGTGGAGATGCAAGTAAATGTGAACAATCGGCAGTCGTTGCCAAACTGACCTCAGCTCTAATTGTACACAAGATCTAATTTTAAACAAGACCATTGCTATATTCGCTTACGGCCGTTTGCCATTTTCGGCTCTCATTATGCTCAACATTATGGGAGCATTATAATAAATACGTATTTATTTTATAACTATATATGTGCATATATACATATATATGTGCATATACACATATATTTATACATACATATATATATACATGCATATATACATATATACACACATACACGTATATAAATACGCATATATACATACATACATATATATATATATATATATAATAAATTCCACAGCCAAACAACGTCGCAGCTCACAAGAGCCATGACAGTCAAAGAACCGGAAGTCCAAGACTCGAGTTTCGCCCTCATTTGGGCTCATCAGTTAGACACATCCGAACTCAGGATTCGAAACCCGAGCCTCTTGCATGTAAGGCAAGCACTCTACCAACCGAGCAAACGCCCTGCACACAAGAATTTCTATTAACCAACACAGATCAAGCAAACCGCGCCGAAATCCGACTGTGAAATGAACCTACTTCGTCTCAACAAGGGACGCAGTCATCCAACCAGCTAATAACCCCAAGCTAATGTCTCACAAGTAGGAGTTTAAACTCGAAAGGACGATGCCATCCAGCAATACTAACCAAGCGAGCAACTTATGATAGGATTTTCAGAATGTGAGAGATTGTATATAATAAATTCCACAGCCTATATATATATATATACATATATGTATATATACATATATGTATATATATATATATATATACATATATAATATAAATATATACATACATATATACATACATACGTGTAGATACATACATATAAACAAATATATATATAATATATCCTTCAAGATTGAGGCAATTTTTTTGTTTTAATCTAGGTTGAACTTTCTCTACATTAAAAACCGATCTTGAAATGAATTAAAGAAATTTATTCTCAATTAATGGAAATTTTGAAAACTCCAAACGCAATTGTAAATTATTACTTGATAAATAGTTTAACAGTTTGGAGTTTTCAAAATTTCCATTAATTGAGAATAAATTGCTTTAATTCATTTCAATCACTAAGTTTAAAAAATGCAAGCATTAATTATTTCTGGAGATATACTCAGTGACCGGCTGACCTAACAGGATAGGGCCAAGCCCAGGCTTCGGCCAATCACCAAAAAAACAAAATGACCTCAGAAAGATTTCATACTTAAAGGGGAACTTTCATATAAATTATTATCGAATAGGTGCGAAAAGAAAGTTGGATATTTGGGTGTATATACACCGACATCAAAGAGGAAATAACATTAGATGCGAAAGTTTGAATTCATTAATTTTATTACTGTCCAATTCATGAAGCTAAGACTTTGAAAGTATCAAACGTTTGTTTTGTAGCATAGTTTTTATAACTCCTCGTAAACTTTACAATTGCTAGCTGGGGGAGGACAAAATCACCCCGGGTAACCCCCACCATCTACTTAAAACAAAAGGAAAACAGATAAAATCTCAAATGAATAAAAAATATTAAAAATCAGTTTTCATATTTTAATTTTAATTTAATTGAATTTAGGAAAATTAGATACCGTAGAACTAATTTTCGCAAGGTATGAAAATTAAGCAACTACAGAATAAATGTTAACTTAATAATAATGGACCAGTTTTCCTACCTAGCAAAAAAATGGACGAATTTTCCATGGACGAGTTTTCCATTGGAGAATTTTCCGGGCACCCAAATGCGGGGGGGGGGGGGCAATTTTACTACCACCCCGGGCGGCAAAAGGTCTAGCTACGCCACTGATTATATTATTTAAAAAGTGTAGTGCCATCAAAAACTGCCTGCTATGATTTACAAACATGGCATAAAATTTTTGGGCACTGCAACAAAAATAGTTGTCAAATGTGGTTGACAGAATGAAAATAAAAACTTCAAAAAAATGACAAGCTGCAAGGAAAAATAGAAAACTACCAAAACAAGATTCCAGACAAAGCGGTCATCAAAATATTATCACTGGTATATTGTGACTTGAACAGTCCCGTGGAACCATCAGGACAGAGAAAACTTTAGGTATGTGTTGAATTTTGTCAATGATTATGCTGGTTTAATAATGGTCTATTTCTTAAAGAACAAATCTTGCTAGCAACTAGAAAAATACTTAGCTGATATGGCCCAGTGCAGAAAAATGTACCCACTTTGATAATAGAACTAAATTTACTAATACAGACTTTGAACATTTATTAATTAACCATATTATTAAAAATAAGAAATCACCCCCAGCCCCATTCACCTCACCAAAACAGAACTGTTTAAAGATCATGGCAGACACTTTTTGAAATACTTATTGAATGAAAACTCTCCCAAAACCTAGGGCAGTGGTAGAGTCTGTCCTTGTTTACAGTGCTACAGCCAGGACACTCACCAAAAGATTGGAAAGAAAATTTGAAATACTTATTGAATGAAAACTCTCCCAAAACCTAGGGCAGTGGTAGAGTCTGTCCTTGTTTACAGTGCTACAGCCAGGACACTCACCAAAAGATTGGAAAGAAAACTAGATGACACATACACCCATATGCTACGAACAGTATTAAATATATCTTGGCAAAATCATCCCATGAAGCAGCAACTTTATGGCAACCTACCTGCCATATCTAATACCATCAGAGAAAGACGCCTACTATTTGCCAGTCACTGTCTGAGGAGCAAGCATGAATTGGAGGGTGATGTATTGCTATGGACTCCACGACATGGACGCGCAAGCAAAGGACAACCTAGATCCACGTACATCCAACAAATAGCACACGACGCCAACTGTGAACCTGAAGATCTGAGGCAGCTGATGGAAGACAGAAAGAGTCACATTGGTCCGGGCAAGGAGCCCGTCGTCGTCGCCGCCGTCGCCGATGATGATGATGATCTTCTTTTTCTTCTTCTTCTTCTTCTTCTTCTTCTTCTTCTTCTTTTGACAAAAGGTTGTCCAAAACTCTGTATAAAACATTTTGTGGTAAAAAAAAACAAATTTGAGCAGAATGCATGTATTTAGTTCAACTTGCTTTGCATTTATAGATAAGAAAAGCGAATTAAATATAAAAAGTGACCGAAGTATATTCTGTGAAAGTTCAGTTTATTTGGTATTTTTTCCAGATAAAAATACAATAAAAAGAATGAAAATCCATTATATGAATATTAATATTTCCTTTTATTCTTAAGTGATAACAACGAAGTTGATACTGGTGCAGACAAAAATATTAATGATGATGATGATGTATCAGAACAGACCCAACTTTTTAGTGATTAGAATTTTGAAAAATTATCGACTATTGCTATTCCATAGAAAATATGCCAAAAAGCTTTACTGAAGCAATTAATTCAGAAAATTGCCAACAGTGGAAAAACTGCTATAAAAAATTAATTAGACTTAATTAGAAAAAAAACCTATTCAGTAGTGCCCCCACCAATGCATTGAAACAGTATAAGGCAAAATTTGTCGCCAAAGGATTTTCTTAAATTTATGAGATAGAATACTTATTGGCCTTTTCATTGACCACAAATTTAATGACAATCAGAATTTTATTGCAATTTGCATCACAGTATAATCTTAACATCCATTGAATGGACGTAACTACTCCAACCAGTGAAACACAAAATTAAAAATAAAAATTTGGTGTGGATTTTGTTTTACAAAGTGGAAGAAATTGGAATCAAATATTTCATAATTATTTGATTGAACAATAATTCAAACAATACTCAGTGGACCCCTCTTTGTATACCGAAACTGTAAGCAATAAATTACTGATTTTAATCAATTAAAATCAATTTAAATGTCATCGATGACATTTAAATTGCATCAAATTGTAACAGAAATGTTAATAGATGTTAAGAACAGACTAAATAAAAAAATTTCAAAATGGCTGATCTTGGTCAGATATTATGTGCATACGATTTACTCATGAAAAAGGAATCATTCAGATGAATCAATCTCGGTACATTGACAAAATCCTGTTAAAATTTGGAATGTGCTATACTGGTGGAAAATGATATAAATACAAAACCAGATTCTGAAATAATTGACACTCGAGTGATAATAGGAAGTTTTATATATTTAATGATGGCTACGGTATATGTTACAAAACTATCACAAAAAATATCACGATTGACAATTAATGATTTAAACATGACTAAAGAAGTAAAAAGAATTACAGAATTAATCTTTAGTATTTAGAAAATATACAAATCCACTAAAATTAGAGGAGGTTTTCAGATTTAGATTGGAAAAATGATGGAGATCGCAAAATATAACTGAATATTATTTCACACTATCAAAAGCCTATTATTTTTTTATTTATCTTTTTTTTTTTTTTTTTACATAGACATTGCCACTTATCAAGACCAAGAGGCCACTCGAGGATAAGGGTTAAAGAGTGTACAGTAGAAATTGGACAATATAGTAACCGTTAATAATGTAGATTCGGAAAATTTGTTAAATTATTTTTTTATTTTTTTTTTTTTTTACACGGTGGTCACCACTTATCAAGGCCCGGAAGCCACTCAGGGATAAGGGTTATTACAAGTACAGTACGTTAGTGTGGAGATTTGATGAAGTATTTACTTAAGGAGGCGGTTCATTAGGAATTTGTTAACGTTAGACTTGAAGACATCCAAGTTGTAGTGAGGTGGGAAGCAGGCAGAGGGAACAGAGTTCCACAGGTGTGCAGTTCTAAGAAAGAAGCTTTGTTCATAGAATCTACGTTTTGATTTAGGCACAAATAAAGAGTGGGGGAAATTTTTCACAGTGGATTCAGCTAGACGGGTGTTTTTTCGTGAAAGATTGGTGAGGGGGGACCAGAGATTGGAGTTCAGACGAGCACCTACCATGGAAATACGATAAAACAAGGATAGGCTCGCAACGTCTCTTCTGTGGGAGAGAGGTTGCAGGGTAGAGAAAAGGGCATCCCTCACTAAGCCACGAAGTCTATTTTGTACTCTGTCAAGGCAGGATAGGCTGTTTTTAGCAGCTCCTGCCCAGATATGGCAGCAGTATTCCATCCTTGGACGTACTTGGCTTTTATATAGATAGAGAATTGCATCAGTAGTGAGATATCTTCTGGAGCAGTAGAAGGATCCCACCATCTTTCCAGCGACCTTGGCAACAGACTTGATGTGCGTGTTCCATTTCAGATCAGGAGTAAAGGTCAAACCCAGAAGCTTGTCAAACACGGGGCCTCTCCCAGACGAGAGCCATCCATCCCAATTGATGCCAGATGGGGATCAGAGCGTTGATGATGTAAGGATAGGAGTTTGGTTTTAGATGCATTAAAGGTAACCAGCCACGTCTTCCCCCACTGAACCACGCGCTCGAGATCAGAGGAGAGAGAATCAGAGAGAACTTTGTTATTTACAGCCTTTGATGTGTTGCCGTAGATGATCGTGTCATCAGCATAGATGTCAACGAATGATTTAAGTATGTGTTTAGGGAGGTCATTGATGTAGATCAGGAAGAGAGTTGGGCCCAGGATTGACCCTTGAGGGACTCCAGCATTAATACTGCAGGCCTCTGATTTTTGTCCATCGACCACTACTCTTATGAGCCTATCAGAGAGAAATGCTTTAATGATTGATAAAACATTTCCAGTTATACCGTAGCTGGAAATCTTGTGAAGTAGACCCTTATGCCATACCTTGTCAAAGGCCTTTGATATGTCAAGAGCAATTGCCCTAGAAAGAAAGCCTTTGTCAAGAGATTCATTAATCCTGTGAGATATAACCGTTAGCACATCTGCAGTAGATCTTGCAGAACGGAAACCATATTGTGTGTCACCAAGAAGGTTGTTTCTGCTGAGGTGGCTGACTATTTCTCTATTTAATATGGATTCCAGCAACTTACTCATAACACACAGGAGACTTATTGGTCTGTACTGAGAGGGAGATAACTTATCACCTAAATTCTTAAACTTATATGTTTACATTAGACTTGAAGACAACCGTATCATAGTCAGCTGGAAAGCAGAAAAACGGAAGACAATTTCATAGGCGTGCTGTTCTAAGAAAGAAGCTTTGCTCATGGAATCTACACTTAGGTTTAGGCACAGATAAAGAGTGGGGGAAACTAGTGATAGTGTTTTCTGCTAGACGAGTGTTTTTTGTGAAAGTTTGGCGATGGAGGGAACATAGAATGGAGCTCAGCCGAGCACCTGCCATGAAAATAACGATAAAGCAGAGATAAACTCGCAACATCTCTTCTGTGAGAAAGAGGTTGCAGGGAAGAGAAAAGGATATCCCCCACAAGGCTACGAAGTCTATTTTGAACTCTATCATATATGAGTCCTTTCTAGCAGCTCCTGCCCAAATGTGGCAACAGTACTCCATCCTTGGGCGTACTTGGCTCTTATATAGATAGAGAATTGCATTAGCAGTGAGATATCTACTGAATCAATAGAAGGATCCCACCATTTTTCCAGCGGCCTTGGCAACGGATTTAATGTATATGTTCCATTTAAGATTTCATGCAGATTTAAAAAGCAGCAGATTGTGACCATTTTTATTTGTTAAGTCGAATTTATTGCACTTTCAAATTCCAGTCTATTCTAAAGACTTTTTAAAACCAGAATGAACTTTCTCTTGTAGTAATTAATTGTGATAACCAAACAAGCATAGTCTTAGCATAGAACCCAGTAATTCACCAAAGATCTGAACATATAGATATTAAATAATAAGAAGAAGAAAAAGAAGAAAGGAAGTAAAAAAGGAATCCATTATTGTAAATTACATAGAATCAGAGCAAAATATGAGTATATCTTTTTTGAATAAAGTTAAAATTAAAATGGCTTCATGCTTATTTAGGGAGTGGAGTTAATGCTTTTCGGGCACTCCCTAATAAAAGAAATATTTCAACACAAACTACTGAATAAACGAACAAGCGACTTCGTAAAACTTGCAAAGAAAAGGTTTATTGAAGTAAGGCAAGATGCCATTTAGCTGGGATAGAACTCGTCTGCCTTTGCCCGGTAGTTATTTCCAAGTGGGGACCGTCGATACCAATGTAGGCAGAGAGAGAGAGTGAGGAAATAGGTCTGCTCTCTTTGACGTCTCGCTGGAAAAAGAAAAGGAAAGAGTTTTTCTTGTCCGGGACGGAAGCAGTTATAGTTCCTTAAGGGGGTAAGGAAGATCCCTGTGCTATTCCTCTGATTGGTCAGTATGTGCCATATCGCACAGTCAGTCACTGACGCACAAGAAAAGAGTTCTATTTGTTTCTGCTACATAACCCCCTGCTTAGGCTGAAAGCCGACAGAGAAAAAGGTAGTAGAACGAATAGCAAAAAAATTAAATAAAAATGTCAATTTATTCACGTTATTTTTTGTTTTTACAAAGAAAAAAAAAATGTTCTTAGTTTTCTGTAAAAAGTTGGGGAATATTCTTTTTTTTTTTATTTATAAAACGTTCTTTTTTGTAGAAAGAAGAGAAAGAAAAGTTTCTTTTTTAACAGAAATATACAGTTTTACATAGTTTCTTTGGCCAATGTACCGGTCGGCCACTACGTGTAGTTGTCACATAACTGTTCTCACGTGGAGCATTTACCACAGGTGTATGATGATGCTGTGTGTATGTTGGAGGAATATGTGGTTCATGTATTAATGTGTTCAGAAAGGCTCTTTTTACCCTATATATTATTACCTTATACTGTCTCTTTTTTACCACTAATGTCGAGGATAAAAGTTTTATCAGTGCGTGAAAGCATGCGATAAGGGCCAGTGTAGGGTGGAGTGAGGGGAGCTTTTGCTGCGTCCTTTCTAAGGAACACGTGGGTCCATGTTGATATGTCCTTTGGGACCAAAGATTTTATGGTCTGTTTTCTAGGGTGCATTGGTGGTAGCTTACTGAGATAGGCTCGTAGTCTGTTGACAATACAGAGCTGAGTCAGTTGTTGTATCCTCTATCGGGGTCAGCATTTGACCTGGCAATGATAAAGGTGCTCCATAGACTAGTTCGGCTGCAGAATATCCCAAGTCCTCTTTGATTGAGGCACGACCACCAAGAAGGACAACCGGTACATATTCGCTCCATCGCTGTTGGTCAGGGTAAGCACGTAATGCTGCTTTCAATTGGCGATGGAAGCGTTCAATCATCCCGTTAGAAGCAGGGTGATAGCTTGTAGTGTGAATACGTTGGATCCCTAGCATCCTGGAGAGTTCCTGGAAGAGGTGGGATTCAAACTGTACGCTACGATCAGTGGTGATGGTAGTGGGAACTCCATAACGCGATATCCAGTCTGATATAAGGGCTCGCACTACGGACTCAGCCGAAATGTCTGTGAGGGGAATGGCTTCAGGCCACCGTGTGAAACGGTCTATACAGGTCAGGAGATAAGTGAATCTCTGACTGACCGGCCAAGGTCCAACCAGGTCGATGTGCACATGGCTAAAAAGAGCGTTTGGGGTGGTGAATGTTCCAAGGGGTGCACGGATATGCTTGTGCACCTTTGATTTTTGGCAGGATACACATATTTGGCCAGAAAAATCTAGCTGTAATCAGCTTCACTGTGGCTCTGCATCCGGGGTGTGCCAAATTGTGTAGGGTGTCAAAAACAACTCTACGATGAATCAATGGAACGAATGGTCGAGGTGAATCCGTTGAGGTGTCACAAATGATCTGTGTGTCTGAGATAGGCACGGGCAGGTATGCGAATTTGTAAGTTGCAAATTCAGGTGACGACAGATCCAACGTGTCCAGACTTGGCTGGTCTAAGACCATCTGCTGTAAGTCGATATCCGATGGTGAGGACAGAGAATTAATGGGAAGGTGGGACAAAGCATCTGCCGCAGCATTCTGCTCACCTGAGATATGTCAGATATCGCTGGTAAATTGCGAAACAAAATCCAAGTGGCGTGTTTCACAGGGAGAATATTTGTCTGGCTTAGAACGATGTGCATATGTAAGCGGACGGTGATCAGTGTAGATCACAAATTGACGACCCTCGAGTGAATGTTGGAAATGTTTCAGTGCGAGGTACATTGCCAGGAGTTCACAGCCAAACGTACTGTAACGTTGTTCTGCCGGTTTCAGCTGTCTCGAAAAGTATGCGAAAGGTTGTAACTGTTGTTGGTGCTGCTGTTGCAGTACTGCACCTACAGCTGTGCCTGATGCGTTAATGACCAGTGAAAACTGGGCATCGGGTACAGGATGTGCAAGTAGAGATGTTGTCGCTAGTTGTGTTTTCACTTCATTGAAAGCTTTTAGCTGGGCCTCATTAAGTCAGATCTGCTCATTTTTCTTTTTCCTGTTACATAACAGGTCGGAAAGAGGAGCTAGAAGATTCGCACAGTGTGGGATAAAGCGTCTGTAGTAGTTCAACAGACCGAGGAAGTACCTTAGTTGGCGAAGTGAAGTGGGTGGTTGAAGGTCTTGCAGAGCCTTCACCTTTTCCGGTAACGGAGATATACTGTCTGGGCTGATAATGTGGCCCAGGAAAACTAGGGACGAAGCACCGAAAACGCATTTACCAGGGTTATTGCTGAAACCGTTCGAATAGTAGGCGGAGGTGAGTGACATGTACCTCAGATGAAGCACTTGCCACGAGGATGTCGTCTATGTAGTTATAGACGAAGTCCAAGTCGCGCACTACTTTGTCCATGAAGCGCTGAAATGTGCTAGCCGTGTTTCTTAAAGTTAAGAATTCAAACGCTCCAAATGGAGTTGTTACCGCAGTCTTAGGTATGTCGGCCGGATTCACTGAAATCTGATGGTAAGCCTTAACTAGGTCTAGTTTGGAGAAGGTCTTACAACCATGCAGAGAGGAAGCAAAATCTTGTATATGTGGGATTGGGTAACGATCAGGTACCGTCATGGCATGAAGTCATCGGTAGTCCCCAGTCGGACGCCAATCTCCATCTCGTTTCGGGACCATATGCAAAGGGGAAGCCCATGGACTGGACGAGGGACGTATTATTCCTAGCTGCAGCATATGGTTAAATTCTGCCTTCACTGCCTTAAGTTTATCAGCAGGGAGGCGGCGAGGGCGTGAGAAAACAGGAGCATCTGTGGTCTCGATGTGGTGTTTTGTGGTGTGCGTGGGTTTACTCACCACGAAATTTAAGTTGGTTAACTCCGGGTAGGAGTCTAAGACGGTCTGATACGGGCTATCTGAAGCGGCAATGAAGAATACTGGGCTGATAGAGAAGGTGTTTGTTTTTACACCAGGGACAGAAAGTTCTGTATTTGCGTCTATCAGCCAGCGTCTGCGCATATCCACTATCAGTTTGAAGTGGTGTAGGAAGTCCGCGCCTAGTATGGGGTAGGGTAAATCTGCTATAGTGAAGACCCACGTAAAGTCTCTCCGTAATTCCAAGTCCAGAGAATGAGAAATTTGACCGTACGTGGGAATGGGAGAATGATTTACCGCTTGCAGTGTGATTGTTACACTTGACATGTTTGATATAATTTGGCAGTCGGGAAAAATAACGAAGGTCGACACAACAGGAGAAAAGTTTGCCACGTGTTTATTTACTCAAAGAGAAAAGGAAAAGAGAAAGAAAAGGACTCCTTACAAGGGAGAGTCAGAAATCAAAGGGACATAACTGAGGATGTTAATGATTTATCCCTTAACACCCCCGCTTAAACTTAACATCCTGATAATTTTGCTTTTACGCAATGTAGGAGAGTTCTAGCCATGGGTTTAGTAACTGCAGTATTTTGGTCAGTCGGCACATAGATTAATTTGATCATAGCCTTGTTTATTTTGTCCCTTATGTAGTGGTATTTAATATCTATGTGCTTTACTCGCTGGCTTGTGATGGAATTTTTTGCTATGCAGATTGCACTCTGGTTGTCGGAATATACTATTGCTTGTTCCCATTTCCTTGGGTAGCCCATTTCATTTACCAACTGCGAAAGGTATTGTGCCTCTTGTATAGCTGGCGTCATTGCCGTATATTCTGCCTCACATGTGGATAACGCTACTGTGGGCTGCTTCTTGCGTTTCCAGGCAATGACTGGTCCTTCCTCATTTAGGGAGAAGCAATACCCTGACATACTCTTTCTGTCTTCAGAGCTACTCCAATCAGCATCAGTATATCCCGTCAACTGCAGGCCGCTTTCACATTTCCTGAAAGATAAACAAAAAACAAGGGTTCCCTTTAGGTATCTGAATACATGTTTAACTGCATTCCAGTGTTCAATTGTGGGACTTTGATTGTATTGCGATAATTTGTTTACAACCCATGAAATGTCAGGTCTGGTGCAAGTTGATAGATACACCAAACTTCCTCTAGCCTCTCTGTATCTAGTGGGATCAAAGGCTTCCGCTTCCTGAGAAAAGGTTAATTTTTGTTCACAGGGTGTTGATCTTGGCTTGCAGTCTAACATATCGAATTTTTCTAATAATTTTTCCGTATATGCTCACTGATTCATCTCTATTTTGTTTCCTTCGATGATAAAATCTACACCCAGAAATCGCGAGATCTGCCCCAAGTCTTTCATGTCGAACTTCTGCTTGAGTCGGGTCTTAACTTCTGTTATAGTGTTTAAACTATTTGCCGCGATTAAGATATCTTCTACCCATACGAGGATAATGATTCTCTTACCTTCGTTTACTTTCACAAACATGCATGGATCGATAAGGCTTTGCTTAAAATTTTCAAGCAGAAGTTCTTTGCTTAGTAGGTCGTTCCAATTTTTGCTGCTCTGCTTTAGCCCATAGAGCGACTTATTTAATTTCCAAACAAGTCTTTCCTTGCCTGGAACTCTGTATCCTTCTGGCTATTGGGTATAAATGTCACAGTCTATATTGGCATTTAAGTATGCGGATTTGACATCCATCTGATGTATTATTAGATCATATTGCATAGCAAATTGCATTAGGATTCTAATGGTGGTCATTTTTGTGGTAGGTGCATAGGTTTCGTGATAGTCTATGTCCTTTATCTGGCTGTACCCCTTAGCAACATATCTGGCTTTGTACTCATCATCATTTTTGTCGTCTTCTTTGATGTTATACACCCATTTTCCCCCAACTACATTTTTGTTTTCAGGGAGGGTTGTCAGCGTGAAAGTGTTGTTTTCCTTTAAGGAATTCATTTCCCTTTCCATTGCTAATTTCCATTTGTTTGCATCCGAGGAATTAATGGCTTCCAGGGATAATTTTTGTTTCACACGAGTTTATATATTCTTCATCACTTGGGTTATTACTGGTGTCATAGTATATTAGGTAAGGGGGCGGTTTTCTCTGCCTTAGTGGATATCTTTGATTTCTGTTTCCAATATTGTCATTAATTCTGTTATTTGTCTGTTCCCCTACTTGATTTTCACTATTTTCAGCATTACTCTGGTGGGGATCATGGGCAAGTTCATTTGTTTCATGGTCATTGATTTCGTATTCACTGAATTGGGGATTAAAGTTGGTTCAATGTAATTATTTTTTGGGATAGCCGGAGTTCTCTCCCTTACACTGGCGAATTTATTTGTGAAAGTTATTAATCGTATCTTTTTTACAGATTTCTTTTCGTCAAAGTAAACAAAGTAGGCTGGGCTTTCGTAGCCTACAAAAATACCCTTTTCCGACCGGGGGGTCTAACTTTTTTTTATTTTGAGTGTGAGCGTAGCATATTGTTCCAAAAATGTTCATGTTTTCAACATTTGGTTTTTTATTCTTTAATGCCTCATAAGGTGTTAATTTTATCCTATGGTTATAACATCGATTTCGAATGTAGGTTGCACACAGGAAAGCATAAGGCCAGAGTTCGTGTGTTAAATGGGACTCTATAAGCATGCATCTCGACATTTCGAAAAGAGTTCTCCATCCCCGCTCCGCAGTTCCATTTTGGTGCGGTGAATATGGTGCTGATGTTTCATGTCGGATTTTGTGTTGGATAAGAAGTGATTTGAATTCTCTTGATGTGAATTCAGTACCATTATCACTTCTTATTCTCTTAACATTTCCATAAGGAGCGCTATCGGCTAAAAACTGTTTTGTAGCATCGGCTGTGTTGCTTTTGTTCCTTAGGAGATATGCCATTACATAGCCTGAATAATCGTCCGTAAATGTTATGGCGTACCGAAACCCACCAATACCGACAGGCTCTATTCCACCTGCCAAGTCGCAGTGGACTAGTTCCAAAGGGTACTTGGCTCTTTCGTCTGGTTTTCTTGAACGGATATCCTGCATTTTTCCGAGGGTACAAGTTTCGCACGGTGTGTTACTGTCTTTTTCAGTAATGGTCATTCCCTCAACCACAGTTGACATTTTTAAAATATCAGGAATATTGCAATGGCCGAAAATGTTGTGCCACGTGTTTAAAGCGTGTTTTGTATTATTTACACTATTTGTTACACATTTATTTAAATAATAAAGTTTCCCTCTTTTCTTTATTTTAAATTTAACGCCATCTTTGATGCTTAAGCATGGCATGGTTTTGTGAAAATTTCACGTTGCAACCCTTCCCTACAACAGCCTGGACAGACAATATATTTTGTGTAAATGTAGGCACGAATAAGGCGTTTTTTAGATAGATGTTGTGTCTCTTTTTATCTATATCATATAGCGATACTTTTGCCATTCCTTTCTTTAACGCTAAGTTATTGTTTTTTTGATCCGTCAGCAAGCTCAATATAATGTTCCTCTGGGTTAAAGTTATGCTCAAAATTAATAAATTTTTTTTTATCATTTATAATATGTGTAGTAGCCCCACAATCGACTAATTGTTCAAAATTTTCAGAAATGACATTTGGGTTTACTCTTACCTTGTAGTATGAGTGATTGTTTTTTTGGGCAGTATTTTCCTGCAGAAATTTTGTGTCGTGTGTCCTGGTTTCGCAAAATCTGCACCACCTGTTCTTATGACAGTGGCCATTTTTGTTACACCGAAAACATGATGGGGGGGGGGGGGTCTCTTTTTTTATACGAGGCTTTCATGATAGATTCCTCCTCCTCCTCCTCCTCCTCGATTTTTTGTGTAGAGTTTTCCTCATAAGCTCGGAGAGATGCTTTAAATTCTATCAGAGTTTGGGGCGTTTCTCTTTGTGTAATTATCGCTTTTAGGGTATTAAATGATGCTGGTAGTCCTTTGAGTAACATGGCTATCGCCAGCGAGTCCGAAATTGTCTCGCCACAGTTTCGTAGGGCAGCAATTGACTCTTCTGCTTGTATTACATACCCTGTGACATCTTTGTCATCATTTTTTCGGAGGGTTGATAGGTCCGTATATAAAGCAATTATTTTTGGTTTGCCTTGGGATAAATAATGTTCTCTGAGGATTTTCAATGCCTTCTTTCCATTGTCCTTTGCATCTCGCATAATCAGGGCTAAACTCCTATCGTCCAGTACTTGGACAAGTTCGGCAAAGATGTCTTCATTTTTCTGTTGGTCTATCTCGCCATCTTCCTTTTTTAATTCAGCCTTCAATTTTAGTCTGTGTAAAAGTCCCATGAATTTTATTTCGAACATTTCATAATTGTTCTCATCGCCATCAAACATTAGCGTCCTCCTGGGCCCATAACCTGTTACACTTGACATGTTTGATATAATTTGGCGGTCGGGAAAAATAACGAAGGTCGACACAACAGGAGAAAAGTTCGCCACGTGTTTATTCATTAAAAGAGAAAAGGAAAAGAGAAAGAAAAGGACTCCTTACAAGGGAGAGTTAGAAATCAAAGGGACATAACTGAGGATGTTAATGGTTTATCCCTTAACAGTGATGGACGACACTGAAGGCTTCTCTGTGAGAAGTTTAAGTGGCCAAATACTACAAGCTGCCAAACAACGTACTTGGGATCAAGAGTCCATATCTTGTGGAGAGCCTGCCGTGCTCAGCTCCCCAGACCTTAGTTTCTCTGGATCATGTATGAATAGGGGCTTTTACATTTCCGCGTCTCCATACCAAAACGACTGTGATAAAAGCACAGTTTCGGCTTGTTTGAGTGGCGGCGGTGTCGACGGTAGTGGCCTGTATGCGCAACTCCGGCTTCAGCTTGCTAAATTTTTTTACCTCGTGAGTGAGTCTCTCAATGGCTTTTAAAATAACCATATCTACGATGTTGTTAGGTTGTGACATCATTGCGAAGGCTCGCGGCAACTATTTTATATACTCATATAAAGAAAACGACAACAGACAAAAAAAAATTAACTATCCAAAATATAGATAGGACCACGTGAGAAAAAAAAATGGGAAATATTTAAACAGAGGCAGAAATAAGAAAAATATTTAACATGCTAAAAGAAGAGAAAAAATTTTACCAGAAAATAAACTAGAAAAATGGTTCAAAAGAGCAGTGGTAAAAAAAAAAAAAAATGGACAATATGTGTGTGTGGGTGTTTTTTTGTGTGTGTGCCTGTGTGTGTAACCTATAACCTGAAGGTAAATGAATTCTTTAAACGGGTACTTATGTTTTGGCCGATACGTGACAGCAAGTTTTTTTTTTGTTTTTTTTTATAGTAAGCCATTTTTTTTTTTTTCAGAAATTTTCAGCACATCAGGGATTTTCGGGTGTGCTGAAAACGAATATCACATTTTCACGATATTGCAAACATACTTTTCTGCAGTAATATACGCTTTTCGGAAACTTAAATTTTAAATCATACACTTTTCGGAAACTTCTTTTAAATCCATCCATCGATTCCTGAAACTGTATTTTTCTGAAACCTAACGATTTCCAATTTCTGAGAAAAAAAAAAAAAAATGTCTCAAGCGCAAATTGTTTTTAAATAAATGTTATCAAAGCCAAGATAAGTTACTTTTCTACCTAACTGGATATGTTTTTAGTGTTTTTATTTAATGTAACATGTTTATTCAGCTCGAAAAACATACAATGTTTATCGATGTATTGGAAAATTAAGAATGGCGACCGACTCTCTCTTTAACACGGTAAGTTTGGGAAAAGGAGTTGAAAATAAAAAATATGCAAAATACTGTTAAAACCCCACTGAATGCATGTCAACCTATGTCACGGAAACATATATTGAGCGAGTTTTTAACCGTATTTTGTCTAGTTTTTTATTTATAATTCCTTTTCCCAAACTTACCGTGTCAAATCGTATTTCCAAGTTTAATTAAAGTTTTATGGTGTGTTTTTTTTTATTCAATTGTAAGCATAGAATAGGTACAAAACACCCTCCCTCCCCATGTTAAGAATGGCTTTTTAAATAATAACGTTATTATTTACGTCCAGGTCACTCTCTGCACTAGTACCAAAACTTCTTAAAAATGTAAACTTAAAAAAATATTTACCGTTTATAAACATAAGAAAAAAAACTAAAAAGTATTTGTGCGCAATAAATATCTAAATTAAATGTAATGTTTACAAATACTTTCATTATGAGGACGGAACTTCTAAAAAATGTAAACAAAAAAATGGAAACGCAAAATGTCCGCAGAGACATGTAAACGCAAAATGTCCGCAGAGACATATGTCCGCAGAGACACGTGCTGAAAACGAGGTAAGCTCCTCCCCCAAAAATATGCGCGAACTATGATTTGAAAACGAGGCTTCTCTCTTCGAAGAAGAAGGGGGGTAGTAATTTTGGCCATCTTGAATTCTTACGACTCGTAAAAAGTTAATATTTGGTATGAAACCTAAAAGCACTAATAAATGATTCAGGTAGGTTGCAAAGTAACTTTTATAGCTACTGTTAATATTTCTTTGTTGTATATTTTAGTTTTTGACCACTTTTTCGAATCTATGTGTACAGTAATACAAACCCAAAAATGTAAACGCAAAATGTCCGCAGAGACATATGTCTGCAGAGACACGCGCTGAAAACGAGGCAAGCTCCTCCCCCCAAAATATGCGCGAACTATGATTTGAAAACGAGAAGAAGGGGGGTATTAATTTTGGCCATTTTGAATTCTTACGACTCGTAAAAAGTTAATATTTGGTATGAAATAAACAGCGTTTAAAACTACTTAAAAACACTAATAAATGATTCAGATAGGTTGCAAAGTAACTTTTATAGTTACTGTTAATATTTCTTTGTTGTATATTTTAATTTTTGACCACTTTTTCGAATCTACGTGTAGATATACAAACCCAAGAGTTCTATTTGTTTCTGCTACGCTTATCTTTTTAAAGTGTGCATAAATTCAAATTGATTTCCTTTTTAGTTTTATTTACGGCACATTTTTCACACTTGTGCAAACTAAATTGCACACATTACTCGATTTGAGAAAAATTTATTTACAGCACAATTTTTCTCAAACTAAGTAAATGTGTGGTGTACCACACATTTACTTAGTTTGAGAAAAATTGAACAAGAGTTTATTATTTTTGTTTTTGCTTAATAAATACTTTTTACAAGTGTGTATTTTATATATATGTATTTAACAAAATTGGACAGTTAAAATTAAAAATGGCTTCCAGTTTTACCAATGTTTGTTTAGGCAATAAATATAATAAAAATCATTTCTTTATTTTTTTTTATATATATTTGAACAAAATGAAACAAAAAAAAAATGAAAATGCTTTTCCAAAAAATACGATGATGCAATATTATTTATATAATTAGAAGGTATGATTGAAGAAAACTGGAAGGAAACTGTCAATAGAAACTAAATGGAGCCACATTCTGCTAGCAACCCAATCAGAAACTGCAATTACTCCATAAAAATATTGGAATTAGAATTCTTGCACATAATTTTTTGCTCTTTTTCTGCAACTTTTAAAGTTTAAAACTTTACCGAAAACTCTTTTTCATCTCCATGACTTCACATCGAAAAGTCTTGTGAAATTAAACATATCTTTCAATTGAAACTTTCCCTTAATTATTGATTAATTTTTAAAATGTTTTGCGTCAGGTGTACTTTTATCTAAGATTGTTGGATTAATTTTTTAGTATGAATTTATTGCGTCAGGTGTATTTTTATCTAAGATTGTTAGATTTTTTAGTATGAATTTATACATTAGTATGAATTTATATATTTCGTGTTCATAACATAAAATATGTTATGAACACGAAACAAGATTTAAATCAAAGAATTTAGCCTGAAAAGAAAAAAAAAAGTGAATTGCTTTTTTTCTGCATGTCAACCAGAAGAAAGAAAAATCCCTCATTTCTCTGTTACATTCACTCTTAAAACCTTATGTTTATTGTTACTCTTGAATTCCTTGGAAAAAATTTTATGTTGTTAAATTTCTTTAAATTTTGTTTTTTCAGAAAGTTCCCAAGTGGCACAACCACCACCACCTCATATGATTGAAGCTCCTCCACCACCTTATTCCAGCCTTTTTTTAAATAATAACATTATGCCCGAAGTGTGTGCTGACCTGAAACCGCCACCATACACAGAAACACTTCCAACCTATGAAGAAAGCATTAACCAGCATCAAGCTTCTCTGTCCCCACAACAATCAACACCATTCCATTCACCCTCTTAGGTAAAGCCTGTCTGTAAAGCCTACTCGTGGATTTTTCTCTTTTCTTTTTTTTTTCGAACGTAGAAATGTATGAGATATTTTGAGCCGTCTTCCCCCCTCCAACAAGTACAAACATATAAAGGGCCAACATAATGTCAGCAACTTAGCTGATCCCATAATGTTCAGTCAATCCTGCCCTATTTTAGCATCATCAGTATATAATTATAAATCAGTATTTAAATTATATTTTTAAGTTTCAAAATTATATGTTTTACCCAGCATTGCTCCAGAATATGGTCAACAAAATAAGAATTCAAAAGTGTGGAACAACTTTCTTCTCCCAGTCGATTTATTTTAGTTTGAGTTTCCATCACTGTTGATGGGAAAAAATCACTGTTAATGACCTCTTCCTCAAGACTAATTTTTGTTCTTGGTAATCTCAAAAGAAAGAATGCTACAAAAAAATGCTGAAAAAGAATATATCAGCTTTTCCTGTCTAGTTTCTAACCTTTCGCTGGACAATTAATTAATGTCTCTTGTTTTTATCTCTTTAGGTGTCTCAACTTGTCGTTAAGTTGAAATGAGATTGATAAAAACAAGAGACATTATCTTAATTTTAAGTTGAATGTACAAATATTTTAAGATAAAAACAAGAGACATTATCTTAATTTTAAGTTGAATGTACAAATATTTAATTTGTATAGATAACAGAAAAAAATAAAATTGATTAAAAAAAAAGATGATCTGGTTTGTTTTTAAAAATAATTTAATTAGTCATAATTTATAACCTACCTCTTTCTTTCCTGTTTACATTTTTCAATTGTCACTTCACTCATCTTTTAATTCCTGTCAGCAGTTAGAGAAACTGCTGACAGGCATTAAAAGATCAGTGATAACTGAAGAATCGTTTTATTGTACATACAATTTTTTATAAAAAATGGAAAGGTGTCAGCTAAAATTAAGTCAAGATTGCGGAAGGAGTCGGAAGTTTTAATTGGAGTCGGAGTCGGATTTCTAGCTGGAGTCGGAGTCAGAATTTTTTATCAGACTCCGACTTTTTATATGGTTTTCCTAGGTTTTTCTTTCAAGGCACATTGCACTACTACAAGTTGCAGCGGTTCTATGTAGGGAGTTTAGCAGCAAGGTGTCTGTTCAAATTACACTATAACTTTTGCATATCAGTACAACTATTTAGAAGAACTAGGAAGAGAATTCCAAAGTCTAGTCTGAGGAAGAAACTATTTAGAGTAGGCTTTCTTAGTTTTCTAGTTCTGAGGAGTAGAGTAGGTTGGTCGGAGATATTTTCGTCGAAGCTTTCGTCGAGAAAACCTTCCCATGGCACGATAGTTTTCTCATGAAAGTTACTAAAAAGTTATCTCAGAGCATTCACCATTAAATTACTTGTAAATGCAACATTTCATCAATGGGACGTTGAAGCTTAGATAACAGTTCTCTTTTGCACCAGCCCAAATGTGACAGCCAAAATGTTATGGGACGACAACAACTACGGATGCAGTTAGGAGATTCGAAGTTCCTATCCGTCGCGAGAAGAGATATAATTTTTCGCAAATGTGGTAAAAACCTCGTAAGCGCCAAACGGAATTATAATTGTGATTACGATTCCGTTTCACAGTAAAAATAACGAAATTTACCGTCGACCCCAAAATAAGGGAAAATGCAGAGAAACCAACGCAGTGATAAAATATCAAAAGCACATAAAATGAAATGTCGAAAGCACATAAAATTCTGTGCAACGTGGAGCCGAATTGGTTTTGGAATTGGTTATCTGGTTTTATTGTGATATTTTCTTGGGCTAATCAGAATAATTGAATAGCAAATTTTTGACGCATACACAGCTGAGTCCAGTCATGACAGCCAACCAGCATGAGCGACATGGCACTAAGCGTTACCAAAGTCGGAAACGGCCGCAGGACAAACTATCAATCAGTTTGTAACTAAGTAATTTATGCAAGCAAATTTTCTTAGGAGAGAAATTTAAAATAGGGGAACAGAATTCAATACAGGGTGACTGGAGAGGAAATGTGAAAGCAAATTCCTTCGTTAGACACGTGTTGCGAGCCATTACAAAGTGAAAATTAATTAGGAGAGAGTTTGGAAATATGGTTAAAATACATAGTTATAGAGTGAAGGGAAAGACAACAAGTTAGTCTCGATAAGCAACGTACATGTGTACCTTTATTGGGTCCGCTATGTTGCATTTGTTGTTAGTATCCTCTTCATATTTTTCGGTTAAGGGTACCATAACTCAATGTTATGTTTACATGTTATTTTTATTTCTTTATTTTTTTTTTTTATTTAAAGTCTTTTTTTTTTATTATTACCACTATTATTATTACAAGCTCCCGTTTCTTGCCACACCGGAATATCGAGGAGAGATGCTATTTTTCCAGCAGTGCATTTAATACATGTACACATCAGAAATTGCAGACCATGACCGGAGAACCGCTTACTATCACATTCCTCGACAACCTAAGGCGTTTCACAAACAAATTTACAAAAAAAGGACAATGGATTGTACTTCCAAAATAAATTATTAAAGTTGCAACAAGACGCCAGGATCTCCACAGTATGCAACATCTTACTAATTATTAATTATGGTGTGCGTGGAGTGGATGATGAGCGGAGGACATTTCTCAAAACATATCCCTCCAAGTCTCGTCAAACATATGAAGAGGATACTAACAACAAATGCTCATTTTTTTTTTCAAGGAGCAAGGACACACACACACACACACACACACACAAAAAAAAAAAAAGGTTTTAAACTTCGGACTTTATAGTTTCTAAAAAACACTGTCCCTCACAAAAAAAAAAAGGAAAGAAGCTGTCAAATCCCAGCTTGATGCAGACGTAGCACATTATTGAACCAGTGCCAGCAGGGACACCAACGACATGGTGTTTGGGAATGATCACCAAAACAAAAAACGGACGACCTCCAAAATTTAAATGCAATGACAAGACGAGAAACACACCACACATCCTCAAAACTATTCTGGATGCCTGGAACGGCTTCCTCTGGCTGTAAAGGCACGGGATGCCACCACTTTCACAACAGAATGGGGCAAGGTTTCCAAGCGTCCAATGAGATTCGAAGGTTGCCCTCGTGTTGGACGACTCTATCTTGTGGGATATGGCACTATCCTTTTGGCACACACGGTCATCTGCTTAACCATTTCAAAAATTACTTGAGGGCATCAGAAACTTCCCAAACATTACAGGAGTAACTCTGCTGGGATCTTTCTTTGGTTTGTTTTACCAAGTTTCATATACAAGCACCCATCATGTCACCCATCAGAGAACTACTGAAACATAACAGCAGGTTTTACTGGGACGATACATTGGAACAACTCTTCCATCAATCCAAAGAAACACTACTAGAAAACATCCGGGATGGCGTTCGAACATTCGAAATAAATCGCCCAACATGTCTGACCACAGACTGGAGTCGAACAGGAATAGGATTTACCCTACTCCAAAAACATTGTGCATGCCCGTCCACAATGGACCACCGTTGTGGGTCAGGACATTGGAAAGTTGTATATGCTGGTTCCCGATTCATTAGACCTGCTGAGAACCGGTATTGAAGGAGAAGCTTATTGAAGGGGAAGCTATAAAGTTTGGATTGGAAAGCTGCAAAATGTTTGTTTTGGCTGCCCCCACCTGATTACTTGCATCACAAACCCCTTGATTCAATGATCAATTGAATTGATCAAATTCAATGAAATTCAATGATCGTAGCTTGGACGAAATAAAAAATCCAAGGATGAGAGCAGACCCTGATGTACCAGGCGACGCCAATGGTGGAGCAAATGCCATGTCCCGTATACACACATACCACCAAGGTCGCAGCAGCGGAATTGAATAGCAAGCTGGAATAGAATCCCGGAAACATAGGAGTATCAAGATGGTGCGTGGAAACAATAGAACAAGGATCTTTTACAGCCAAATATTAAAGAGTTTTGGAATATGCGAAGCGACCTATACACCGTTCAGTCTCTAGTTCAAGGAAGGTCGCATATTAATTCCAAAAAAACCTAGGTTCCGAAGTCATGTTGGTCAACAGACAACGTTTTTTTTGGCCTGAGCACAATTGCAGTAAAAGCGCAATCAGTGCAAGCGCTGTAACAAAATTGCCCCATCAAACCATAAAGAACCTGCAATCGACAGAATACCCAGATATTTTCAACATGGCGGGACGGAAATATATGATATATGCTGATAGGTTGTACTTCGAAAATAAATTATTAAAGTTGTATTTTTAACAACAAGACAGTATGCAACATCTTACGCAGGTTAATTATGGTGTGCCAGAGGAAATTGCTTGTGTCCTCCAGTGAGGACATTTCTCAAAAATGATGCAGACGTAGCACACAGTCTCGTCAACAAATACGAAGTGCTCTGTTTTTTTTTCAAGGAGCGCACACACACACACACACACACACACACACACACACACACACACACACACACACACACACACACACACACACACACACACACACACACACACACACACACACACACACACACACACACACACACACACACACACACACACACACACACACACACACACACACACACACACACACACACACACACACACACACACACACACACACACACACACACACACACACACACACACACACACACACACACACACACACACACACACACACACACACACACACACACACACACACACACACACACACACACACACACACACACACACAAAAAAAAAAAAAGGTTTTAAACTTCGGACTTTACAGTTTCTAAAAAACCACTGCTGTTTTGTTTTTAAATTTGAATATATTATTTATTGATCTTTTATTCTCAATTTGTGATGCATAAATTTGTGGTACATAAATTAATTATTTACTTTTTCATAGATATCTGAAAATGGGGTAGCGTGAATGTAAAAAAAAAACGTTATATTCGGTTTATTGGAATTTCATATTGACAAAATTTGAAAATTTTGATAGATTTTTAAAGTTTAAAAATTGAAAAATACTGAACTCGTAAAAAAAATATTTCTATTCTAATTAAAAATACAACTTTAATAATTTATTTTGGAAGTATAATCCATAAAGAAAATAAACAACCCACCTTTAAAAAAGAAATTACGAGTTTTTTTATATTTTATTTGCAGTTTCGTGTTAGGGGTGTCAAAAATTCCTACAAAAATTCTTATACACCTTATCGCAACACACCACCACCTGACATAGGTGCGTCACCATCAGAACTTCGAGTCCCCTGAATGACCACTTACCAAACCCCACAAAATTTCGCCGTGAATGGTTGGAACTCGCCGACATGCGCGAGAGGGCCATTAAATAGCGTTTCCTCAACAACATGAAACACACTGAAAACAGGCAACAACCTCAACCCACTAAGAATGTGTCAATTCAAAACCAAACACTGCGCTGGGATAACACCGCCACGATTGTTGAAACTTTCCCCCACAGACAATACCGTGTTGATGGCAGCAGAAGAACCACACTCCGAAACCGCCGTTACCTTCGCAAAATAAGCACGGATAGCCGCAACCTGGCTCATGATGACACCCTACCAGATGACCTACCAAACGGAATCAGGATCCATTCACGTACAAACCCAGTACGCCAACAAAGACAAATAACACCAACCCCACCTTCTACACCAAGTACTCAAATAAAGAATGAACCCCTAAAAATGACCTATCCGTAACAGACGATTACCGTCTAGATTTAAGGATTTCCATCTTGGATGATAATAATAATAATAATAATAATAATAATAATAATAATAATAATAATAATAATAATAATAATAATAATAATAATAATAATAATAATAATAATAATAATAATAATAATAATAATAATGTATAATAATGGGCAGTGGTATTACGCATGGGGCTAACATTCGGTCAGTTGGTTTGTGGTCCATCTTCGTTGTGCTGGAAAGTCGTCGTTAAAATTCGGTCAGTTCGTGGCAATCTTCGTTGTGCTGGAAAGTCGTCGTTGAAAATTTTTGAAAGTCGTCGTTGAAAATGAGTTTTTGCAGATATAGGCCCTTATATAACCTCCGAACATGTTGCCTAACATCGTTGCTCCTTAATGGGCAGGTTGTCATCATTAACGGCACGTAACCGATGTCTGGTGCGAAGAAGTGCACCCCAGATTGTTCACACCAGCTGTACTTGTCTGAGCTACTGTGTCTGCCAAAGCGAGGGACGGGTTGGTGTGTCATATTTATGTCTGAATCGTCCGAGATGTAATGTGATAGCAACATTAAAAAATGGAGGTGGCTCCGGTCGGCTTGATGTGAACTTGTTGTTGGTCAATAATCCCAAAAGCGATGCTGGAAACGATATTTTTATCGTCTTCAGTATCGGAGAATCAAGGTAAAATTGGCGTGGTGAAAGAATTAAGGTGAAATAGGTATTAGGCGCCATGTTACGCGTATATATAGGTATTAGGCGCCATGTTACGCGTATATTCAATTTCATTTCTTATTTAAACGTAGCTTCTTTATTAATTTAAGAACAACACACAACAATAAATGTTTGTTGTAAACATAAACAAACGACATGGTGGCACGGTGCCAAAGAAATGGATACTTAACTTACTGAACAAAAAAACCCAAAAAACTCACTCAGTTGGAATAGAACAATAGAAAACGAAAAAAAAAAAAACATTTCGGCAAAAGACTCGTTTACAAAAGACAAAGCAAGACAAATGAATTTGCATTCCATAAAATTTCGATTAAGTGGAAAAAGTTAAATCTTTTAATTGTTCATTTTGTTTAATGGTTTTTGTAAAGTTTTATAGGTTATAATTTTCCACACTTTTTGCATTCACGAACGTCGAATTCTTCAACGTTCGTGACTTTTTCCGCAAATGTTTTGTTTTTCCGCAGCTATAATGTGCGTTTGTTGCTTTTTAAAGAATAATTTGGATCTTTTCGTAGTCGTTTGTTTATGTTTGTAGTTATTCACAGAATGTGCTGCTTCCGTTGCGCACAGAAATCACTAATAAGTAAGAATCTGTTGATTGAGCATACAACTCTCTTGCATTCTTTATTACTTTCTTACAATGGTTGCTGGCTTTAGTTTTCATACATCTATTACGTTGGAAGCAGTGGAAAAAGTGATTTCTGTGCGCAACGGCAGCCGCACATTCCAAAGTAGCTGAACCAGTTTAGGCAAACAGAATCCTGAACAGAAGCGTGTGCTCCACACAAAGCCAAACTCTGTGCAAGCGTGTACTCCAGACAACTTTGCAGCTAATTCTGCCTTTTGAAACCCCCAATATTTCTCTTAGAAACACGCTATGTGATGTACGTAATGTACCTTGATTTCAGTAAAGCAACTATTTAAACTTACAAAATTGTTTAAACTTACAAAACAGTTGCCTTAATGGAACAGTATGCCTCGTATTTAGGAATTCAGGTGATCGCTCATCACCCTCTCAGAACAGGCCACTAAGTCTCCTGTAAGTTGCTGGAATCTGTGTTAAATAATCAACCATCTCAACAAAAATAACCTTCCTAGTAACACTCAATATGGTTTCCGTCCTTATAACTATATCTCATAGCAAATCTCTCGACAGAGGCAACCTTTCTAGGGCAATTGCTCTTGACGTATCTAAGGCTTACTTTCTATGGAAATGTCTTTTCAATTATTAAATATTTCTAGGTTCATAAACCTAGAAACAATTTAGTTGCGGGGCAAAAATCAGAAGCTCACGGTATTAGCCGGTGTCCCCAACTCCTTTTCCTGATCTACATTAATGATCTTCCAAATCATTTGTAGACATTTATGCTGACGACACTACCATCTAAGACAGTAAACGACCAAGTTCTCTCCAATTCTCTCTCCTATAGTACAATGCTTTTAATGCATCTAAAACTTTTCTCTTTAAATTGAACATTCTGCCTCTAACACTTCTCTCTTTACAAGTTGAACATTCTGATTATCAATTGAAATGAATGGCTCAAGAGGCCTCAAGTTTTGACAAGCTTCCTGATCTTAAATGGAATCGGCTAAAATTAAATGGAATCGGCTAAAAAAAATGGTGGGATCTACCGGATCGATAGAAAGATCCCACCATCTCAATCGCTACATAGAAAGATCCCACCTTACAGCTGATGCTATTCTCTATCTATATAAGCGCCAGGTACGTCCAAGGATGCCACATCTGGGCAGGAGCTGCTAGAAAGGACTTGTCCTGCCTTGACAGAGTTCAAAATAGACTTCGTAGCCTTGCAGTCTTCCTTGCAGTCTCTATCCTCACAAAAGAGATGTTGCGAGTTTGTCTCTGATGTATCGTTATTTTCATGGAAAGTGTTCGCCAAACTTTCACAAGAAACACTCGTCTAGCGGTAAACACTATCAATAATTCCCCCCACTCTGTGCCTAAAACTAAACGTAGATTCCATGAACAAAGCTTCTGCACGCCTGTGGAATTGTCTTCCGTTTTCCTGCTTTCCGGCTGACTACAATATCTAACGTAAGTAAGTCTAACGTAAGTTTCATGTTATCAAATTTACAAATTTTACTATATTGTATAATTTCTACTGTCCACCCTTACCCTTAAGTGGCCTCTTGGCCTTGATAATGTGGTATAAAAATAACCAAAAAAAAACGAATAAAAAAAAAAAGGCATAAAAAAACGAAAAAAACTGTCTGTCTGTTAACAGACTAGGTCAATAAGTCTGTTATTGACCTAGACAGTTTTGACAGACAGTTTTTTTCGTTTTTTTTATGCCTTTTTTTTTTAACAGAGTAGGTCAATAACGAAGTCTAGTTTTTTGCTGTAAGAATTGTTGTCGGAAGAACGTTTTCGCTCCAAAAATGGTGTTGCCACCCTCGTTGCTGCATATATAAGTATAAGTATATATTTAGCACTTGTTGCGTCTTCTAGATCGTCTTCTTTTAATTGACGAGCGTTCGCATTTCAAACGCTTAAAATGCGAACGCTCGTCTGTTTCCGTGATCTGTGTCCGTCGTCTGTGTCCGTGTTCGCAAAGAAAGCGAATATAAAAAGTTTAAAACCTCTGTTTAAAAAGTTTAACACCTGTTTATTATTGATTTGGACATTATTTCTGACATCAACATCTTTATCTCAAATTTGGCTGACAAGACGTACCATTTCTCTGGGAAATGCTTTTAAGCACTTAAAAAAATTATCATCAAACGCACATCTACAAACTTCGCCTACAAACTGATGCGAGTTTAAAAGGAACAATTGGACACCAAATACAATTTGGACACCAAATACATTTGGTGTCCAAGTTCAAGGTACACACAAGGTCACACGTTGTTATGAAGTATTGATATACAACAATTGTGAAACCACTTCTAGAAAACGAATGATGACAGGGATACCAGAATACTAGGCAAAGAAATGACTACTCAACACTGACATGATCGAATTAGATATTCGAGTTGACTTGGTGTTGTTTTTACAGGATAATAATTAAGGAAGTATCTCCGACAATTTCGTCATAGACCTCATAATTGCCGATTATTACTGTAAATTTACCGAAAATGAATGTGAACTTGTGTCTTAACGGACATTTAAAGAATTGGCTCAACAATGGGATCATATCAGATTTTTTTTAGCTTTCTTAAAAGTTGTTTGTCTAGGTTTAAGATTTAAACCGTTTAAAGAATTGGATAAACAATGGGAATTCGATCATATCACATTTTCTTAGGTTTCTAAAGTAAAATTCAAACCATTTAACTTAACAACACCTATCAGCTTCTAAGCCAAGCTGAACATCGCATCATCAAAAATCTAGAATTTCGCAACCGGAGATTTTATATGTCTTATACTATACTATTTATATCATATACACGTATGACAAAACTGGAAAATGGAAACCAGCAACAATTCTCAGCAAATGGGTCGTCATTTATAATGTCTTATTTTGAGCGACACGCTGGTGAACCTAGATCAGACGGATTGATCGTCAAAAAGACGTAACTGAGCAGATAGAAAAACAACTGAAGTGTCAGTGACCAAACCAAATCTCAATCCAGACACACACCGTGGTCAAGGGGTAGAACTGCCTACTGTCATCATGACGGTTATAGGTTCGATCCTCGACTAGTCTAGCGGCACTGATGGTGATCATCAGTGAAAGTCTTGCGGCACTTATGAGTTGTGATACAGGACAGCATGTCGATGACATGTAACGATATATTTTATATATTATACCCCTCCTTGGGTAGACCACTATCGTAAATCCCCTCAATCGCTACTTAATTTGGCTTAAAAATGCGAAGCTCACGAAACGTTTGAGCACGAGTGGCGTACAGATGTTTATTCAAATAGACATTCGGACAGATTAGTTGCGGGCATTGCTCCCGTAAGCAAGTGGCAGAACTGCCGACTGTCAGAACGACGGTTCTAGATTCGATCCTCGACTTGGGATAGGGCACTGATGAGACACAGGACAGCATGTCGATGACTAAAATATATTTTATATATTATATAGCCCCCATTCCTTGGTTAGACCACAATCGTAAATAATCTCACTCGATGAAAAAATGCGAAGCTCGCGGTTTGTTTACAAACAAACGTTTTAGAACTTTACGAGTGGCGGACAGATGGGATAGTCTAGCGGCACTAATAATATGTGATACAACGAAACAGATGCTGCACTTAAGATAATTTGTACCAGTCAATCGAGGGGAAGCCCTCTATACAGAGACAATTGTTATTTTTGGTAACCAGAGTGTCCCCTTTTTGCCTACTTTTAGGGGAGCTGGTTTTTACCTCACATTAAAAACGGCCTTGTGCCTAATTTGCTTCGTGGGGGAGCAAATAAATACCAACACTCGCTACTTGATTTTGCTGAAAAAGGCGAAGCTCGCGATTTGTTTACAAACAAACGTTTGAGCAGGCAGATTTTTAATTTAAATAGGCATTCGGACAGATTAGTTGCGGACACCGCTTCCGTGGTCGAGTTGGAGAACTGCCGACTGTCAGCTCGAATGTTCTATGTTCGATCCTCGACTTGGGATAGGTGATAGTCTAGCGGCACTGATAAGTTGTGATAAAACGAAACAGGACAGCATGTCGATGACTAAAATATATTTTATATATTACATAGCCCCCCTACTTGGGTAGAACATTATCGGAAATAATCTCAATCGCTACTTAATTTGGCTGAAACATGCAAACCTCGCGGTTTGTATACAAACAAACGTTTGAGCACTATACGAGTGGCGGACAGATGTTTATTTAAATAGACATTCGGATAGATAAATTGCGGACACCGCTTCCGTGTTCGAGTGGTAGAACTGCCGACTGCACGAAGGTTCTAGGTTCGATCCTCGACTTGGGATAGGTTATAGTCTAGCGGCACTGATAAGTTGTGATACAACGAAACGGGACAGCATGTAGATGACTAAAAGATATTTTATATATTACACAGCCCCCCTACTTGGGTAGAACATTATCGAAAATTATCTCGCTCGCTATTTAATTGAGCAGAAAAATGCAAACCTCGCGGTTTGTTTACAAACAAACGTTTGAGCACTATACAAGTGGCGGACAGATTTTTATTTAAATAGAATAGATTAGTTGTGGACACCGATTCCGTGGTCGAGTGGTAGAACTGCCGACTGTTAGCTCGAAGGTTCTAGGTTCGATCCTAGACTTGGGATTGGTGATAGTCTAGCGGCACTGATAAGTCGTGATACAACGAAACAGGACAGCATGTCGATGACTAAAATATATTTTATATATTACATTGCCATCCCCCACTTGGGTAGAACATTATCGGAAATAATCTCACTCGCTACTTAATTGTACTGAAAAATGCAAACCTCGCGATTTGTTTACAAACAAACGTTTGAGCACTTTACGAGTGGCAGGCAGATGTTTAATTTAAATAGACAATCGGACAGATTAGTTGCGGACACCGCTTCCGTGGTCGAGTGGTAGAACTGCCGACTGTTAGCACGAAGGTTCTAGGTTCGATCCTCGACTTGGGACTGATAAGTTGTGATACAGGACAGCATGTAGATGACTAAAAGATATTTTATATATTATATAGCCCCATCCTTGGGTAGAACACTCTCGGAAATAATCTCAATCGCTACTTAATTTGGCTGAAAAATGCAAACCTCGCGGTTTGTTTACAAACAAACGTTTGAGCACTATACAAGTGGCGGACAGATGTTTATTTAAATAGACATTCGGATAGATTTGTTGTGGACACCGCTTCCGTGGTCGAGTGGTAGAACTGCCGACTGTCAGCACGAAGGTCCTAGGTTCGACTTGGGAAAGGTGATAGTCTAACGGCACTGATAAGTTGTGATACAACGAAACAGGACAGCATGTCGATGACTAAAAGATATTTAATATATTACATAGCCCCCCCCCCCACTTGGGTAGAACATTGTCGGAAATAATCTCACTCGCTACTTAATTGTGCTGACCAATGAAAACCTCGCACTGTTTGAGCACTTTACGAGTGGCAGGCAGATGTTTAATTTAAATAGACAATTTTATATATTACACAGCCCCCCCACTTAGGTTAGAACATTATCGGAAATAATCTCACTCGCTACTTAATTGTGCTGACCAATGCAAACCTCGCGGTTTGTTTACAAACAAATGTTTGAGCACTTTACGAGTGGCAGGCAGATGTTTAATTTAAATAGACAATCGGACAGATTAGTTGCGGACACCGCTTCCGTGGTCGACTGTTAGCACGAAGGTTCTAGGTTCGATCTTCGATATTAGGTTATAGTCTAGCGGCACTGATAAGTTGTGATACAACGAAACAGGACAGCATGTAGATGACTAAAAGATATTTTATATATTACATAGCCCCCCCCCCCACTTGGGTAGAACATTATCGGAAATAATCTCAATCGCTACTTAATTTGGCTGAAAAATGCAAACCTCGCGGTTTGTTTACAAACAAACGTTTGAGCACTATACAAGTGGCGGAAAGATTTTTATTTAAATAGACATTCGGATAGATTAGTTGTGGACACCGCTTCCGTGGTCGAGTGGTAGAACTGCCGACTGTCAGCACGAAGGTCCTAGGTTCGATCCTTGACTTGGGAAAGGTGATAGTCTAGCGGCACTGATAAGTCGTGATAGAACGAAACAGGACAGCATGTCGATGACTAAAATATATTTTATATATTATATAGCCCCATCCTTGGGTAGAACACTCTCGGAAATAATCTAAATCGCTACTTAATCTTGCTTGAAAATGCGAACCTCGCGGTTTTTTTAAAAACAAACATTTGAGCACTTTACGAGTGGCGGACAGATGTTTATTTAAATAGACATTCGGATAGATAAATTGCGGACACCGCTTCCGTGGTCGAGTGGTAGAACTGCCGACTGTTAGCAGGAAGGTTCTAGGTTCGATCCTCGACTTGGGATAGGTTATAGTCTAGCGGCACTGATAAGTTGTGATACAACGAAACAGGACAGCATGTAGATGACTAAAAGATATTTTATATATTACACAGCCCCCCCACTTAGGTTAGAACATTATCGGAAATAATCTCACTCGCTACTTAATTGTGCTGAACAATGCAAACCTAGCGGTTTGTTTACAAACAAATGTTTGAGCACTTTACGAGTGGCAGGCAGATGTTTAATTTAAATAGACATTCGGACAGATTAGTTGCGGACACCGCTTCCGTGGTCGAGTGGTAGAACTGCCGACTGTTAGCACGAAGGTTCTAGGTTCGATCCTCGACTTGGAATAGGTTATAGTCATAGGTTATAGCGGCACTGATAAGTTGTGATACAACGAAACAGGACAGCATGTCGATGACTAAAAGATATTTAATATATTACATAGCCCCCCCCCACTTGGGTAGAACATTATCGGAAATAATCTCAATCGCTACTTAATTTGGCTGAAAAATGCAAACCTCGCGGTTTGTTTACAAACAAACGTTTGAGCACTATACAAGTGGCGGAAAGATTTTTATTTAAATAGACATTCGGATAGATTAGTTGTGGACACCGCTTCCGTGGTCGAGTGGTAGAACTGCCGACTGTCAGCACGAAGGTCCTAGGTTCGATCCTTGACTTGGGAAAGGTGATAGTCTAGCGGCACTGATAAGTCGTGATAGAACGAAACAGGACAGCATGTCGATGACTAAAATATATTTTATATATTATATAGCCCCATCCTTGGGTAGAACACTCTCGGAAATAATCTAAATCGCTACTTAATCTTGCTTGAAAATGCGAACCTCGCGGTTTTTTTAAAAACAAACATTTGAGCACTTTACGAGTGGCGGACAGATGTTTATTTAAATAGACATTCGGATAGATAAATTGCGGACACCGCTTCCGTGGTCGAGTGGTAGAACTGCCGACTGTTAGCAGGAAGGTTCTAGGTTCGATCCTCGACTTGGGATAGGTTATAGTCTAGCGGCACTGATAAGTTGTGATACAACGAAACAGGACAGCATGTAGATGACTAAAAGATATTTTATATATTACACAGCCCCCCCACTTAGGTTAGAACATTATCGGAAATAATCTCACTCGCTACTTAATTGTGCTGAACAATGCAAACCTAGCGGTTTGTTTACAAACAAATGTTTGAGCACTTTACGAGTGGCAGGCAGATGTTTAATTTAAATAGACATTCGGACAGATTAGTTGCGGACACCGCTTCCGTGGTCGAGTGGTAGAACTGCCGACTGTTAGCACGAAGGTTCTAGGTTCGATCCTCGACTTGGAATAGGTTATAGTCATAGGTTATAGCGGCACTGATAAGTTGTGATACAACGAAACAGGACAGCATGTCGATGACTAAAAGATATTTAATATATTACATAGCCCCCCCCCCCACTTGGGTAGAACATTGTCGGAAATAATCTCACTCGCTACTTAATTGTGCTGACCAATGAAAACCTCGCACTGTTTGAGCACTTTACGAGTGGCAGGCAGATGTTTAATTTAAATAGACAATTTTATATATTACACAGCCCCCCCACTTAGGTTAGAACATTATCGGAAATAATCTCACTCGCTACTTAATTGTGCTGACCAATGCAAACCTCGCGGTTTGTTTACAAACAAATGTTTGAGCACTTTACGAGTGGCAGGCAGATGTTTAATTTAAATAGACAATCGGACAGATTAGTTGCGGACACCGCTTCCGTGGTCGACTGTTAGCACGAAGGTTCTAGGTTCGATCTTCGACTTGGGATAGGTTATAGTCTAGCGGCACTGATAAGTTGTGATACAACGAAACAGGACAGCATGTAGATGACTAAAAGATATTTTATATATTACATAGCCCCCCCCCCCCCACTTGGGTAGAACATTATCGGAAATAATCTCAATCGCTACTTAATTTGGCTGAAAAATGCAAACCTCGCGGTTTGTTTACAAACAAACGTTTGAGCACTATACAAGTGGCGGAAAGATTTTTATTTAAATAGACATTCGGACAGATTAGTTGCGGACACCGCTTCCGTGGTCGAGTGGTAGAACTGCCGACTGTTAGCACGAAGGTTCTAGGTTCGATCCTCGACTTGGAATAGGTTATAGTCTAGCGGCACAGATGAGTTGTGATACAACGAAACAGGACTGCATGTAGATGACTAAAAGATATTTTATATATTCCATAGCCCCCCCCACTTGGGTAGAACATTATCGGAAATAATCTCAATCGCTACTTAATTTGGCTGAAACATGCAAACCTCGCGGTTTGTTTACAAACAAACGTTTGTGCACTATACAAGTGGCAGGCAGATTTTTAATTTAAATAGGCATTCGGACAGATTAGTTGCGGACACCGCTTCCGTGGTCGAGTGGTAGAACTGCCGACTGTAAGCACGAAGGTTCTAGGTTCGATCCTCGACTTGGGATAGGTGATAGTCTAGCGGCACTGATAAGTTGTGATACAACGAAACAGGACAGCATGTCGATGACTAAAATATATTTTATATACTACTTGGGTAGAACATTATCGAAAATTATCTCGCTCGCTATTTAATTGAGCTTAAAAATGCAAACCTCGCGGTATGTTTACAAACAAACGTTTGAGCACTATACAAGTGGCGGAAAGATTTTTATTTAAATAGACATTCGGATAGATTAGTTGTGGACACCGCTTCCGTGGTCGAGTGGTAGAACTGCCGACTGTCAGCACGAAGGTCCTAGGTTCGATCCTTGACTTGGGAAAGCGGCACTGATAAGTCGTGATACAACGAAACAGGACAGCATGTAGATGACTAAAATATATTTTATATATTATATAGCCCCATCCTTGGGTAGAACACTCTCGGAAATAATCTCAATCGCTACTTAATTTGGCTGAAAAATGCAAACCTTGCGGTTTGTTTACAAACAAACGTTTGAGCACTATACAAGTGGCGGACAGATGTTTATTCAAATAGACATTCGGACAGATTAGTTGCGGACACCGCTTCCGTGGTCGAGTGGTAGAACTGCCGACTGTAAGCACGAAGGTTCTAGGTTCGATCCTCGACTTGGGATAGGTTATAGTCTAGCGGCACTGATAAGTTGTGATACAACGAAACAGGACAGCATGTAGATGACTAAAAGATATTTCATATATTACATAGCCCCCCCCCCCCCACTTGGGTAGAACATTATCGGAAATAATCTCAATCGCTACTTAATTTGGCTGAAAAATGCAAACCTCGCGTCAAACAAACGTTTTAGCACTTTACAAGTGGCGGAAAGATTTTTATTTAAATAGACATTCGGATAGATTAGTTGTGGACACCGCTTCCGTGGTCGAGTGGTAGAACTGCCGACTGTCAGCACGATGGTCCTAGGTTCGATCCTTGACTTGGGAAAGGTGATAGTATAAGTCGTGATACAACGAAACAGGACAGCATGTCGATGACTAAAATATATTTTATATATTATATAGCCCCATCCTTGGGTAGAACACTCTCGGAAATAATCTCAATCGCTACTTAATTTGGCTGAAAAATGCAAACCTCGCGGTTTGTTTACAAACAAACGTTTGAGCACTATATAGTGGCAGGCAGATTTGTAATTTAAATAGGCAAATTAGTTGTGGACACCGCTTCCGTGGTCGAGTGGTAGAACTGGCGACTGTCAGCACGAAGGTTCTAGGTTCGATCCTTGACTTGAGATAGGTGATAGTCTAGCGGAACTGATAAGTTGTGATACAACGAAACAGGACAGCATGTCGATGACTAAAATATATTTTATATATTATATAGTAGTAGGGGGTACTTGGGTAGAACATTATCGGAAATAATCTCAATCGCTACTTAATTTGGCTGAAAAATGCAAACCTCGCGGTTTGTTTACAAATGTGTGAGCACTTTACGAGTGGCAGGCAGGCTAGGTAATCTCTACCCGTTTCCCGTTAGCCAGGACGTAGCAAGGTAAGGCTGAAACTGCTTGAACGAGCACGAAGCCTGCTGAAAGGTTGGAAAGCTGCTCGGAGCGCTATAGAATGCAAGAAGCATTTGGAAAAAAACTAAGAATTGCTCGCGTGACAACATTACGGGTAACTCGCTACCCGTTATTTGTCAGTAAAATCAGCCTGTCGAACGTGAAATGTCAAGAATTCTCGCATTTGTTGACTGCCCTCTTTAAAAAATGTTTTTTGGGAAAACTGGCCTTACTACAATACACTTTAACCCTCTTCTGTTGCTAACAGCCAAAGAAAAAATCCAATGAATTTGTTTGTACCAGTTTCTTTTGATGTTTGTTTTTTCACAGCATTATTTGCACTGATTTTTTCACAGCAAATACCGCGAGTTTAGCCCCAGTATGCACCCTGACCTCTGAGCTTTCTCAGGTTGTCGTTTATGCTTATATTTATTTATTATTCTTATTGCCGTTGCTGGCATCAACCTGAAAACATTAACAATATAAATAAGTGCGAAAAAAAAAATCCTAATTCTCATTAGGATTTTTTTTTTAGATTTTTTTTCAGTTTCGTTAAAAAAATGGTAACTAATGACAATTATCTCTATAAGAACATTAAACTTCAAATCGTTCCCAGAAATTTTTATTGTCCCTGTTGAAATAAACATTGCCAAAATAATATAATGAATAAGCTAAATTATATTGCAAAAATATTGGAAGGAGTTCATGGTAATATTTTTAACAATAAATACCGAGTTTCATGACTTTACCACATTTTCATTTGTAATGGGTGGACTCTTCTTAGCTAGCTGATAGCTATATAGTTAGATAGTTTGAATTGTATCCTTTCAAATTCTACTCATTCAGAAAAAATAAAAATGCGCTTGTCCGATGTGCATTCGCACATTATTCAGACTATTCAGAAACCTCAAATCAAATAAAGGCAAATTTCATACGCAAAATAGCTGTTTTTTTCGATATGAGCAACGACTATTTTAAAAATAGCAAAAAAAAAAAAGAAATTGTGTTCAAATCAGTTCAAATTTTCTGATATTGAAGAATTTCAAGTGCAACCGCTGTAGCATCGTTAGGTTTAATTTCACCCCAAGCAAGACGGCATCAGCGGTTTCCGTTGCACTTGAATTTCCACATTTAAATGGCGTTGGATTTAGCCGATTGTAAGGTTCTCAGACCATTTATCTTTTGGCATCGATGACATGTCAAGACTCTTTTTCTAGGTAGAACATACATTGGCGAATGGTTAAGTATTATATCTTTCTAGCACCGGTAGATTCTTTCTCCGCAGCGGTCCTTTCGATATTCGCATCAAGATGGTTTTCTTGGCAGCATTGAATGTTTCGTCAGAATTCTTGAAAATATTTTGCCAACATGCAAGGCATTTTTATTATAGTTTGGAGCAAAGCCTTGCATTTTTGAATCGATGTCGTTTGGAGCAAAGCCTTACATTTTTTAATCGATGTTTTTGACTTAAGATTGAAAAAGTTTTAAAATTGATTGGATGCAAAAAAAGTATCTAATTCTCAGGCAGATTCGACAAAATTGCAATTTTCTTGACCAAAATATTACAAAAAAAAGGGAGAATAAAATTAAACACTATCTTCATAATTTTCTTGCTCGCAAGAATGTGAAAAATAAATAGATATTTAGACATGTTGAATGTACAAATTGAATAAAATAAAAAAAATTAGCGATAAATGCTTTCAGTTGAGAGGCGTCAAAATGTGTATAAATTTTCAGCATCGTTATTCAATCCAAGGCTGTGCGTCGTATGAATGTCTTTGTATTTGATTTAAGGAAAAATAAACTTCCCATGTCCGATTAATTTTTTTTATTTTATTCAATTTGTACATTACTCATCATAATAATTAAATAAGAGAGCTAGACTGTCTTGCTCTGCATGCAAACCGAATAACTATAGCGGGGGTCAAAAAAAAATTGTTGGCAGCTGAAAAGTAAATACGAACAGGCGTTCGAGCATAATTTGTAAAAACACGCACTAAACTAAAAAAAATTGTTGCGGGTTTATCAAAAACAAAACAAAAAAAAGCATAGGTAAAAAAACAAGGAAAAATAACGCAAAACAAAAAAAAACCAACGGAGAATAATGGATGTTCGTGCGTGGGTTCGATATTTATTTAAAAATTTTATGATGTACAAGATACAATTTTGTCTAAATCATTTTAGCATACTACTAAAGCGCTATTCGTAGCCTAACAAATATGTGACAAATCGATGTGCATAAATTTCAGCATTCGAAGGTTCGCATTCAATTCAAGGTTTTGTACGCTTTTTGACCAATTTTATTTTTTACTTTATTTTACATTTTTTTACATTACTTTATATTACTTTACATTACTTTATATTACTTTACTAAAATTATTTCGGTTGCTTTTCTTTGCATGTTAATAAGTAAGATCATTTTTAATAATACTTTTTTTTTTAACTTTCTTTCTTAATTTCCATAAATTTGATTAAATCAATTTCAAAGTACTATGTTTTCGCAACTCAACATTTTGTAAATTTTGTAATTTGGACTTTATGAACACAATGTTCTCGTGCAAAACGTTCGATTTTTAGGAATAAAACCTACATAGGATATAATGTGTACACTGAAATTAACTTGCACTTCTTCACTACGCTAAAAATCACTACGCTATAAATCCATAAATTCACTACGCTAAAAATCCATAAATAACTGATTTTGATGTCAAAACTTTTAGATTTTTGAAAAGGCTTTTTTTTTACTTGAGAAAAACAGACCCGGAATTTATCTGCAATAAAAAAATCTTTTCTAAAGACTCACACCTTTTCTAAAGACTAAGATAACTTGATCATTTGATCTCCTCTGAATGTTTGTATTTTTTTAAATTAATTGAATGAAATTTATAGAAATTGGAAAACTTAACTCTTCTATATAATCTATATGAAGATATTTATTTACAAGAAATGTTTAAAAATAATCATATACTTTTTCCTGAGTATGCTTTCACAGTGTTATTAAAAATCAATAATTATATAATTATATAGCAATATTTGTCATTATTTTTGTTTAAACAAAGTTGAATTTTAGAGTTATGACTAAAATTAAATTTATCAATATTTTGACTGATACCCTCCTGAGTAAATTTAATATTGTGATGACTGAAATAATTTTGTAATCAATGAAAATGTCATAGAAAAATTGGCACGAATAAAAATGGTAAAATTTATATGCAGGCATCTGGCATCGAAATGAATCGTGGATGTTTTGACAAGCTTTTGGAAAGCTTCTTGACAAGTTCGCTTGAAAAATGGTTGAAATTCTGTGGATGCAATATAATAGCATTAAATTGTTATTTTATAATTATAGATTTGCTGATAATCTGACTCTGTATCCATAAGTCAAATTATATTAAATATTTACAAAATGTTTAGTTACGAAATGTATAGTTACGAAATTGATGGAAATTTGTGGAAGTATAAAACTTTTATAATAATTATAGATTATAGATTATAGATTAATTATAATCTAAATTTATAAACTTAAATTTCCAAAAAATAAGTACAATGTAATGAATAAAAATGAGTACATTATATAATGAATAAAAAAAGTAATTGTAAAATTGATTAAATATTTAACTAGCTGAAAAAAAAAGAGGATAAAGATTTTGGAGATGGCCAATCTGCAGAAATCTTAGTAAAAAAAGTCCAACTTCAATCTTTTGAGGTTGGATTCAAATTGAGAAAGAGTCACACCCTGAGATTCCGAAGAGCATTAAATAAATAAAGCTTCTCCCAGTTGCCATGAGTCTTTTATATGTTCCCCAGAAGTTTGGAGAGTTTGCGCTTTATTTACTTCGACAAGAATTTGTTATCACGTTTTGAGAATTGTGCAGCTGACAGCTGAAAGGCTAAACTTTTGGAAGTGTTCTGTTAATCAAGATTAATCATCAGTAACAGACATTATAACGTTGCTTTTTCCGTCCTGAACCAGCTCCGTTACTGCCCTGTTTTCAAAGGACCTTGGTCAAAACAGGGCTTGGCAAAGATTTTCTTTGCAAAATTCTGAAAGCTATTTCGGCTTGTAAACTATCCGAATGTGGAAAATTCTCGAGTTCCTCCCTATTTGTTGGACACAGGCAGCGGACGTGGCTTGGTACACGAAAATATTTATATATCGAGAATCTTGGATAGATTCATCGAAAATAAAATTAAATGTTCTTTAGGCACAAATTTTATTCAACATTTGGGGAGCCTTCAAATGGACAGGCACTACCCAATGAAAAAATAGGGGTTAGGACAGAATATAATTCTATATATATAAATGTATCTTTTTTCCGAACAGCAATTTGCAAAACAAGTGCAAAACAATGTTGAGTTTTTTACCCCGTAAAATGGCCCTTGTATGTATTTTTGGAAAGATTTCCTAATTAAACGAAGGTCGATAATATCATTATTAGATTAGGAAATCTTTCCAAAAATACATACAAGGGCTACTACATGATTTATTTTGGATTTTCGTTACAGAATTTTAAAAAAATAAACCTAAAAAGATTTTTTTAGATTCTTTTTTTTTATTTAGGTAGAAGGAATGCTCTGTAGAGGTTGAAGATTTTTTTAAATGGGTCTGATGGAAAATCAATTTGCTGAATCCATTATGTAGATAACCGATTTTCCAGAAATCTTAGTACCGATTTTTCAGAAATCTTAGTTCCTATTTTCTGCACTTTCTTGATGGTTTCCGCTACTTGTCGCTTCTGAGCGCAAGTAAACCATTGAGGAGTGTGGGGTTTACATGTGCTTACATTATTCCTAGTATTCCAAGGCTCTCCTTCAGCCTTGGAAAATATATCTGTTGGCATTAGTTAGTTTTGAGCAATGGCTCTTCAATTTGGGGGTCGAAAGTGATGATCACAGCCTGCTTGATTGAGAAAATACAGGCAGTTTATATTTGATTTGAAAATACAGGCAGTTTGTAGTTAGTTTAAACATGGGGAAGGCAAGCTGATTAAAGATGAAGAGGGGATGAAGTGCTAAGATTTGCTAGTCCTCGGTAAATGGAGGAGGCGAATTATTTGAGTGTGTGTCTGGTTTTATATTTATTTTTTTCGATCATAGCCCACCAGAGATCAGTGCACTACAAACATCATATTTACCATACAAGGACCGGTAGGTTTGACAGTTGCTCCTTGACTGTTGTAATCCGACAGATTCAATCATGTTAGCAAATATGATATATCTTGTTTACAGATGGAGAGTGATAAAGAAAATACAGGTAGCTACACTTAGCTACCTGTATTTTCTTTGTACCATAGGAAACAAGGCGTCTTGAGGCTTTTTGATGCATGTTGGACTGCCATAAAAAAAATAATAAAAAGAGTCCTGGAATCGCATTGTGTATACAAAGTGTATCTTTTAAAAGAAGGAGGAAGTTTGTCTTCAAAAGCATCAGCATAGTAAAATTTAATTATTTTAACAGTTCGTGCTTTTAAATGTTATTTTAAACAGTTTGTGATTTAATTTTTTTTTTTTTACTTAAAATAATACAATTCGTATGAAATATACATTTTCTTATCGTATACATTTCATATCGTAAAAATTATATTAAAAAAATAATTATAGCTAATATATATTATATACTAGCGGGACCTGTGGAAATTCCACAGCAGCATTTTTCCTATTCTATTGAATCATGAAAGCACAATAAAAGCAGAATTCTAGTTTTTTTTAATCAATCTCTCACTTTGATAAGCGAGAGTCGGCGAAATGTTCTCGAAACCCCTCGCAGATCTCCCGAGTCGATTCCAGGGTGCAATGTATACCGAGCCACGTATGCATCAGAATTGACTGCTTTCTAAGCCTAGCTCTAACTACTTGGCCTTCGTAACGCTCGCTTGCGTAGAAGGTCCTGCTTAGCTAGTTCCTGACTATCACCCTCCCTGGGCTCTAGCTGCTTCCTGGGCTGATTATTTCATTACAAACACACCGGTCAATTAACTCACATTTTATCATTTTTCAAATTATTGAATATGTTCAACAATAATTCTCGCCTTTACTAAAATAGTAAATTTGATATATTTTATCGACTGATTATTTTTAAACCGACCTCATGTCCAATTCCGCAAACGAACAAAAAATAATGTCCAATTCCATAAACAAACAAAAAATAATCAACGGGCATAAATCAGGAGTGACACTTCCAGGGCATTTTGTAATTAAATCAGAAATAACTTTCTCCAGTTACTTTTTTAATACACGGGACAGATGGAGAAAAAATTGTCTTAGTCGTAAAGGATTTCTCGTCCACTGAGAGAGAAGAAATGGCAAAAGCTTGCCTTAACAGCGACACCAATTTTTTTTTTTATAGGACGGACGATAAGCGTAATAATATATATATAATACATACATAATATACATACAGAATACATATAATACAGAATGATATATAATAATATTTAGAATATCGTAATTATTATAATACAGAATACATATTATATATGATATATAATAATATTCATAATATCGTAATTATTATAATTATTATACAATAATGAAATAAGGGATATATCTGTGTGTCAGTAATGTTTCCAATGTGCCTACCAGACCTCTTCCCGTCTGACTTGGAAACGCAAACCCACCTACCTAGTGGTTTCAAATGACATCACATTTAAATCTCAACCTCAAAGAGAGAAACCATTGAGACAAGATCAAAGTGTAGTATCAAGACTTCCGAGATCAGTTAAGAGAATTGATTAAAAAGGCACTAGTGGGGGCGATTACCGGGAGTAAGTGGTGGTTAGGTCTCAAAGCTTCTCCGTCAAGTATGCCCAGTGCCTCGCCAAAACGAAGAAGCAGCTAGAGCAGAAACTAGCCCAGGGATGGTGATAGTCATGGCGTAGTTCTGTTCACCGGAACAGAACTACGCTGTGAAGGGGAGATCGATTCAGAACAACTTGCACTTGACGACACGGAAGTCGCGCTGATTAGTCCAAAGCTTTCGATAGAGTCGACCATCATTTCCTGGCATCTGTCTTAGAGGCCGCCGGTTTTAAACCGGACTTTTGCAAGTTGATCTCCATAATGTAAGTGGAGATCGATTCAGAACAACTTGCACTTGACGACACGGAAGCCGCGCTGATTAGTCAGTCATCTTTCGATAGAGTCGACCATCATTTCCTGGCATTTCCGCAAGCTGAGACAAATTCGGCCCTGCGCGGCTCAGCTGCCAAGGTATCCGGGTTCGCCGATGATGTCACGATCTTTGTCTTCAGAGAGGTCGTGTCGGAGGCACTCGCACAGTACGAAAGAATCACGGGGGCGAAGATAAACCGCAGCAAGTCGGTAGGACTGCGGTTGGGCGCCTGGAGTGGCAACGCAAACCTCCCGGCGCCCTTCAGCTGGACAGATGGCCCGGTCCGGATCCTCGGCGTGTGGTTCGGACCGGGTCTCCAGCTTGACAAGAATTGGTTCGAGGTACGGTCAAAGGTGGAGGCTTGGTCAATTCGTGGCTTCCTAGGAAACTTTCCTTAAAGGTTAGAGCGTCTTTCCTTTACCGACTGGCCGTATTTCCCCTGCCTGCATAACACCTAAAAGCTCTTGTCGAACTCTTGTCCTTGCTCCTTTGGGACAGAGGAAGACACTGGGTGAGCAGACAGGTCTGTATTCAACGTCCGTGTGAGGGAGGCTTGGGAATGCCGGACTTGAAGTGTTATCAAGATGCTGAGAGGCTGGCCTTCCTAAGCAAGATGACCAACCGTGGCACCCGGTGGTTACTGCCGCCTTCCCGACCTCGTTACCCGTCGCAGGTCGCAGGGAGAATCTAAAATATGAAAAATATGAAAGAGTGCCGAGCCGCGCTAAAACGACTACCAAGGTCCTTGTGACTACCTTGTGACTGCTATCCGTAGGGAACTCCACAGGGATCTAGTGAAGGGGCCCGCCGACGACCCGCTATGTGCGCGTTTGGGGTGGCAGCAGAGTAAGATCCACTCCGCGTGGAGCTGTGCGCCAGGTTCGAGTCATCTAAACAATTCGGAGTTCTCTCTGACCTGGCGATTGGCCCGAAATGCACTTCTACTCCTACAATGCAGTTCCGGGTTTTTGGAGTCGCCTGATTGTCCCCGTTGTGGGACAACGGCCGTAGAAACTACTGATCACGCTTTCTTCGATTGCCGCGAACTCCGCCAGTACTGGTCGTATGTGACGGCTCGCATCGAGCCTAAGGGGTGACGGCTCGCATCGAGCCTAAGCATCCTCGCGCAATTACTGTATACGTTACGTGGAACCGGGAAAGACAAACGTTACGATCCTGGCCGTGGCGAGAATGGTGATTTGGACGTCGCGTCTGCAAGGTTGCCGGGGGGGGGGAAGGGCGTTGTCTTTTTCTGATCAAGATCTGATCGCTTTCTTTAAACACCAACTACGGATCAGATGTGATAGAAGAAGGCTGCATCGCGCGGCAATTTGACAGAAGATGGATACATGTGGCAAGTCAAATTTGAATACGTGTTCCCCCGCCTAGGTGTGGAACGCGCAGTTCTGTAAAGTAAAATTAAACAAGTAGCCTCTCAGCTAGCTAGTGTGTGTTCCATCCCTCCCCGATTAGGAAGCCTCCAAGATCCCCATCCACTCTTACCTGCAATTTTTGTTTTCACCCCTTCCTCCAAATTTTACCCATCTTGGAGAGAAAGAAATACAAACTAACCCCCATCCTTTACTCACAAAATTTTCTTTTCTCCATTCATTTCTAGAGGGCATCCCCACCTAGAGACTGACATGCAGAAGCGAGGTTCCTTTTACAAACCTAGTGGAACGGGCAGTCTATCAACTAGACGGGGTTGGGAGGGTCCTACTAATCACCTTTTGTTTTTTCTTCCCCCCGCCCTCGACACAAATGAATTATTGTACCATTTTATTGTTATCTTTTTTGTTTTTACACGTCAATAAAAAATGTTTTAAAAACTGGGAGTTAAGTAGGACGTCCCCCAATATGAAAGGGTGAATGCATAGCAGTGTCAGAAATTTCGTGAAAATAGCGAATAATTCCACCCCATCTTTCCAAGCTTATAACTCCTCGAAAAATGCAATTCAAGCCCTAATTTTTTTTTCAATTAAAGGAGCAAGGACCAAGATTTCATAAAAAAAAATAAAAAAAAAACGTGGTCTAAAAAAAAGATTTGTAACTTCAAACTTTACAGGTAAAATTCTAAAACACTATGTTTTTTTTTTTAAATTTGAATATATTATGTATTGACCTTTTCTCTTCAATTTGTGAGTAAATTAATTATTTCGGGTGACTAAATTAAGTATTTACTTTTTAATAGACACTTAAAAATTGGGATGGTTCGTGAATTAAAAAAAAAAAAACGTTTGTCTAAAATATTATATTCGATTTATTGGAAATAACATAAAATTTCACATTGACCCTGAAAATATCGTAAAAATAGAATCAATAGAAAAAATTTGATAGATTTTTAAAATTTAAAAATTGAAAAATATTGAGTTTAAAAATTGAAAAATATTGAGTTCGGAAAATTCATTCCTAAAATTATTAAAAAAAAAAAAATTTCTATTACTTTTAAAACAACTGTAATAGTTTATTTTGGAAGTATAATCCATAAAGAAAATAAATAACCCACTTTTAACAGAGAAATTCCGAGATTTTTATATTATATTCGAAGTTTCGTGTTAGGGGTGTCAAAAATTCCTACAAAAATTCTGATACTGCGAAATTGCAAGTGAAAGAAGATACTAGCTGAGAGAAACTTTTGATTTTGTTTAGTTCTGGAGTGACAAGGAACCCTTTTGAGTTGGCCATGTGCCTAAGTTCATCGTTGATTTTGACTGTATTTTTAACATGAATAAAAGATTTAATATCTCAAAGTGTAGTATCTGTTCTTCAGATGCTGTACTTCTCTTTCTTGTTCTCTTTCGGTGGAGGAGAAATCCTTCACAACTGAGACAATTTGTATTTTTGTACCTTTTCTCCACGTTAAAAAACGACCCCAAATTTCCCTATGCGGACTGAAGTAAAAATCACCCCACGACACCATAAAAAGAAATGCTCAATCGAGCTAGCCCAAGCTACTTTCCAAGCTCTACAATAAATGCCTTGCTAAATCTTCCATAATAGCTGGAAAACTGCCTCAGTGTACAGGAATTCTGATGAAAGAACAACCCTCATTATTATCTTCCTTCTCTTTGAGATCTTAATTAAGCACTAGTTCACCACCTCGCAAAAGCAAATCTTCTCTCTGTATGGATTCAGGCAATGTCGTTCTACTGCATATATTTTAACATTCTTCTTGTGAACGCATTTTATGTATTGGATAAGGCAAGCCAAGCCACGATATATTCAAGTCCCGCATAAAGGGTGCTAATGAAAATTAAATCGTACTGGACGTATAATATTGTAATCTTAGACGAATTAGAAGCAGCATAACGGCATAAGCGACATAATGATGAATAATAATGATCCAACGAATTTAGGAAAACTCGTCTCGGGAAAACTCGTCTCGGGAAAACTCGTCCCCTTTCGCTAGGTAGGAAAACTGGTCCCTTATTGAATAAATATCGATTGAAAACACATTTTATGATCGTTCTTGAAGGAGATATTGTTTTTTAAAATAGACTATAGCCCCCCCCCCATAATATTTTTTTAAAAAAATATTTTTACTTGTTTAATGTTTTTTTGTTTTGTTTTGTTTTTAATAAAAGCGTTTATTATGTTCATAAACGAGACCGTATATTTATTAATATAAAAAGAATTTACTTACTGAGGTCGTGTATATATATTATATGTTTATAAAAGGATAAAATAGATTTTTCTACCTCGCCGACTATGTTGTTTATTTAATTTATTTGGAATCGTTTATTTGGTAAAGAAAAAAAACAGAAAACAAACAAAAAACATGTCGAGTGTTACGGGAGAACGAGAAATAATGTCACATGAATTTAGGAAAACTCGTCCCGGGAAAACTCGTCCCTTTTCGCTAGGTAGGAAAACTGGTCCCTTATTGAATAAATATCGATTGAAAACACATTTTATGATCGTTCTTGAAGGAGATATTGTTTTTTAAAATAGACTATAGCCCCCCCCCCCCATAATATTTTTTTAAAAAAATATTTTTACTTGTTTAATGTTTTTTTGTTTTGTTTTGTTTTTAATAAAAGCGTTTATTATGTTCATAAACGAGACCGTATATTTATTAATATAAAAAGAATTTACTTACTGAGGTCGTGTATATATATTATATGTTTATAAAAGGATAAAATAGATTTTTCTACCTCGCCGACTATGTTGTTTATTTAATTTATTTGGAATCGTTTATTTGGTAAAGAAAAAAACAGAAAACAAACAAAAAACATGTCGAGTGTTACGGGAGAACGAGAAATAATGTCACATGAATTTAGGAAAACTCGTCCCGGGAAAACTCGTCCCTTTTCGCTAGGTAGGAAAACTGGTCCCTTATTGAATAAATATCGATTGAAAACACATTTTATGATCGTTCTTGAAGGAGATTGTTTTTTTAAAATAGACTATAGCCCCCATAATAATTAAAAAAAATATTTTTACTTGTTTAATGTTTTTTTTTTTTTTTTTTTTTTTTTAAATAAAATCGATTTTCTAAGTGTCCGTTTTCTACCTAAGTTCTTAGTGGTTTCACTTCTTTTAAAGCGTTTATTATGTTATAAACGAGACCGCATTTTTTTTATATCAATATAAGAAGAATTTACTTATTTACTGTTGTTTATAAAAGGGTAAAATCGATTTTTCTACCTCGCCGACTATGTTGTTTAATTTATTTGGAATCGGTGCCGACTATGTTGTTTAATTTATTTGGAATCGGTAAAGAAAAAAAAAACACACACAGAAAACAAACAAAAAACATGTCGAGTATCGAGTGAGAACGAGAAATAATGTCCGGTGTATCAATCACATCTTAGGGGTCTTGATAATCGCTAAAAAATAGAAAATTAAAGAAATTACTGAGGGAGATTTGGGTTTAAAAAGAAAATAATAAATTTTAATATTTTTTAAAATATAATTTAGAGAGAGAGAGAGAGAGAGTGGTGGTGTGTGTGTGTGTGTGGGGGGGGGGGGGTAAAAACTGGTGCCGGGAAAACTCGTCCCGGGAAAACTCGTCTCGGGAAAACTCGTCTCGGGAAAACTCGTTTCCGGAAAACTCGTCTCGGGAAAACTCGTCCCCTTTTGCTAGGTAGGAAAACTCGTCCCTTATTGAATAAATATCGATTGAAAACACATTTTATGATCGTTCTTGAAGGAGATATTGTTTTTTAAAATAAACTATAGCCCCCCCCCATAATATTTTTTAAAAATATTTTTACTTGTTTAATGTTTTTTTGTGTTTTTAATAAACGAGACCGCATATTTTTTTTATATTAATATAAAAAGAATTTACTTATATACTATTGTTTCTAAAAGGGTAAAATCGATTTTTCTACCTCGCCGACTATGTTGTTTATTTAATTTATTTGAAATCGTTTATTTGGTAAAGAAAAAAAAAACAGAAAACAAACAAAAAACATGTCGAGTGTTACGGGAGAACGAGAAATAATGCCCGGTATCACATCTTAGGGGGTCTTGATAATCGCTAAAAAATAGAAATTACTGAGGGAGATTTGGTTTTAAAAAGAAAATAATAAATTTTAATATTTTTAAAAATATAATTTAGAGAGAGAGAGTGAGTGGGGGGGATAAAACCTATATCTCCCTTCGAAAAGCAACCAACAAAAAATGAAATAAAAAAGATTCTTGATAAACGATAGCGGAGTTTTCAATAAAATTGATTAATAAATTTATTTAGTGATTACTTTTTCTCTTAATGATTGATTTTAGAATTTTGAAGTAAACATTAAAAATTAGTTAACGAGAGATTGTTAGCACATACATGGCATCTCTAGCGCCAAAAAAATATTTCGCTTTTGATTTATTAGTTAATTTTTGCAAAATTTGACAGGACGACAATAAATGTTGATAATTGATAAAATCATAATTTTAAATAACGCATGAGTGCATTTGGTATGACAGAAAACAAAAACATAACAACAAAAAACTATCATAATTAAAAAATAAAACCAAATGCGTAACGAAGAATCGAATCGCTCCCTGTTTTTTTAATTTTTGGTTTTTTTTTTTTTAATTGTTTTTATGACTCCAAAAAACATCGTTAAAATAAGAACAAAAAAAATTTGTAATTAACTTTGTATGAACATAATAAACGCTTTAAAATAAGTTAAACCACTAAGAACTTAGCCAGTTAGGTAGAAAACGGACACTTAGAAAATCGATTTTATTTAAAAAAAAAAAAAAAAAAAAAACATTAAACAAGTAAAAATATTTTTAAAAAAATATTATGGGGGGGGGGGCTATAGTTTATTTTAAAAAACAATATCTCCTTCAAGAACGATCATAAAATGTGTTTTCAATCGATATTTTTTCAATAAGGGACGAGTACCTAGCGAAAGGGGACGAGTTTTCTCGAGACGAGTTTTCCGGAGACGAGTTTTCCCGAGACGAGTTTTCCCGAGACGAGTTTTCCCGGGACGAGTTTTCCTAAATTCGTAAAAACTATATCTCCCTCCGAAAAACAACCAACAAAAAATGAAATTAAAAATATTCTTGATAAACGATAGCGGAGTTTTCAATAAAATTGATTAATAAATTTATTTAGTGATTTCCTTTTCTCTTAATGATTGATTTTAGAATTTTGAAGTAAAAATTAAAAAAAATTAAAAATTAGTTAACGAAAGATGGCATCTCTCACGCCAAAAAAAATATTTCGCTTTTAATTTATTAGTTAATTTTTGCAAAATTTGACAGGACGACAATAAATGTTGATAATTGATAAAATTATAATTTTAAATAACGCATGAGGGCATTCGGTATGAGAGAAAACAAAAACATAACAACAAAAAAAACTATCATAATTAAAAAACCAAAACAAAAAAAAAGTAACGAAAAATCGAATCGCTCCCTGTTTTTTAATTTTTTGGTTTTGTTTTTTATTATTGTTTTTATGACTCCAAAAAACATCGTTGAAATAAGAACAAAAAAAATTGTAATTAAGTTTGTATGAAGATAATAAACGCTTTAAAAGAAGTGAAACCACTAAGAATTTAGCCAGTTAGGTAGAAAACGGACACTTAGAAAATCGATTTTATTTAAAAAAAAAAACATTGAACAAGTAAAAATACTTTTAAAAAATATTATGGGGGGCTATAGTCTATTTTAAAAAACAATATCGCCTTCAAGAACGATCATAAAATGTGTTTTCAATCGATATTTATTCAATAAGGGACCAGTTTTCCTACCTAACGAAAGGGAACAAGTTTTCCGGAGACGAGTTTTCCGGAGACGAGTTTTCCCGGGACGAGTTTTCCGGGCGCCAATTTTGGTACCGCGCTGAAAAAAAAACAAAAACAAATTAGAGTGGTCGGTGTTCTGTAGTAGCGTATCTGGATATTTACCGTTTTTTTTTTTATATAGGTAATTGAGGTCGCTGACAACGAATCTGATAGTCAAACTTGGGGAAAATTTGCCGTTTGCATGGTATTAAGCCCCGAATAACTTTCCACCATTTTGCAGCTTGCGTTTACGCTACGCGCGTGGGCTGCAGCAACGACGGCTTGCTTCACCTAGCAAACTGCCTTCTCACATGGCGTACCAATCAAAAAATTACGGACTGACATTTTTTTTTATGACTTACAGTTATTTACCAAAACATTTAACTAATTAATTAACTATTAAGCCACATAAGTTCTATAATTGAATCCCTCTCCCGCAAAAAAAGAATGAAAAACAAAGATGTTTGGTGCTTATGTTTTTGTAAACCACATTAAAAACTACGCGAAACAACAACAAAAAAAAAGGTCCAATTTGTTGTACTTTTCTTTAAACTGTAAGTCATTAAAAAAATGAAGCAAGCCGTCGTTCATACTGCAGTGCCACGCGCGTAGCGTAAACGCAAGCTGCAAAATGGTGGAAAGTTATTCGGGGGTTAATACCATGCAAACGGTAAATTTGCCCCAAGTTTGACTATCAGATTCGTTGTCAGCGACCTCAATTACCTGTAAAAAAACAAATTAGAGTGGTCGGTATTCTGTTGTAGCGGATCTGGATATTTACCATGTGGATATTTACCTATTTATTCAATAAGGGACCAGTTTTCCTACCTAGCAAAAGGGGACGAGTTTTCCGGGTACGAGTTTTCCGGGTACGAGTTTTCCGGAGACGAGTTTTCCTAAATTCATATTATTTATTGATCTTTTATCTTCAATTTGTGACATATAAACCTTTTGTGAGTAAATTAATTATTTACTTTTTAATAGACATTTCAAAATGGGGGGGGGAGTGCGTGAATTAATTCGACCCCCTTATAACTACTCGAAAAATGTAATTCAAACCCTAATTTTTTTCAATTAAGGACAAAGGTTTCATTAAAAAAAAAAAAAATACAAACAACGTGGTTTAAAAAAAAAGAAGGTTTTTAACTTCGGACTTTACGGGTAAATTTCCAAAAAACTATTCTTTTTTATTAATTAGAATCTATTATTTATTGATCTTTTATCTTCAATTTGTGATATATAAAACTTTGGTACATAAATTAATTATTTACTTTTTAATAGAGATTTCAAAATAGGGAGGGGTGAATTAAAAAAAAACGTTTGTCTAAAATATTATATAGCATAAAATTTCACATTGACCCTGAAAATATCGTAAAAATAGGATCAATAGAAAAATTGTGAAAGTTTAAAAATGGAAAAATACTGAACTCGTAAAATTCGATTAATTTCATTAGTTATGTTTTTTTTTAAGTTGTATTTTTATACAACTAGTAATAGAAATAATTTTTTTTAAGTTGTATAAAAAAATATTTTAAAAATAAAGTTGTATAAAAAGTAATAGAAATATATTTATTTTAAAGTTGTATAAAAAGTAATAGAAATATTTTTTTAAATTGTATAAAAAGTAATAGAAATATTTTTTTAAATTGTATAAAAAGTAATAGAAATATTTTTTTAAAGTTGTATAAAAAGTAATAGAAATATTATTTTTAAGTTGTATAAAAAGTAATAGAAATATTTTTTTTTAAATTGTATAAAAAGTAATAGAAATATTATTTTTAAGTTGTATAAAAAGTAATAGAAATATTTTTTTTAAGTTGTATAAAAAGTAATAGAAATATTGTTGTTTTTTTAAATAAAAAAAACAACAACAATATTTCTATTACTTTTTATACAACTTTAATAGTTTATTTTGGAAGTATAATCCATAAAGAAAATAAACAACCCACTTTTAAAAGAGAAAATACGAGTTTTTTTTTTTTTTATATTTTATTCGCAGTTTCGTGTTAGGGGTGTCAAAAAATTCCTACCTACAAGTTCGTTGATTAACTTGTTTTCTTTTTGTTGAAATTTCCGGAACTAACTCAACGGTATCAGCAGTATTTTTCATATTTTTTCTCTTTTCTATTATATATTCTTTCATTGTTCTACTGATTATTTCAGCGTCCCAAATCTTGCAAAATATGCTTATTTTTTGCTATGTCTGGTTACCTTATTATGATGTATTAAATCTTAGATTTAATGACCCGTTGACATAAGCGCCAATATATGATTATGTCATCAGACATATGCTACAAGGTAGAGAACTCTTAATTTTTAAGAGTTATCTCTCTTGGATCAACACTAAAACGGCCTAGCGAGCGGTGACTGAGTGATATGCAAGTAACGCCAAGCAAAAAGAAAAAGAAAAAAAAAAGCGGATGTAAATACACCACAAAGTGAGTACATCAACATAATTTTTTTCAAAAGAAAAAATGTTTTCGTCTAAAAAAATAAAAATAATAAGAGACCTCTAATATGTTACTGATGTTAGAAAATAAGCGAATGGGTTGACTTTATGTCATTCTATTTTATAATCAACAACGAAAAATTAAAATCAACAAAGGAAAAATTAAAATATTTAAAAAATTAAAATATTTAAAAAATTAAATATTTAAAAAATTAAAATATTTATTTAAATCGAGAAATCTCTACTGTTTTTTTTTTAATGCAAAACATGGATGAAGAATCAAGTCTGCTCACATGTTTCAATACTCCGTTTGAGATATCCATTTCATATAACAGGACATATTCCAACAAAAATGGCCCGAATACTTGAAGATTGTAATGGAGCCATTGGAATATCTGATGATATCTGCATATATGGCAAAACTGTTGAAGAACATGACAAAAAATTGAGAAAGGTATGGTTTTGTTTTTAATAAACAGAAATGCAAAATAAAACAAAAACAGATAAAATTCTATAGTCTTATTTGAGATGAAAAGTGTGACAAAATTAAAGTAAAAGCTACACCTGCCAATTGGGAAGAAATCCAACAATTCTTAGCTACAATCCAATACCTAAGCCCTTTCATACCAGAGCTCAGTTCCAAAACAGCTCCACAAAGGACACTGAATATCAATGGAATGAAACATATGGTAAAGCTTTCCAAAACCTGAAATTCATGAAAATCTATACCTAGCTTACTTTAAGCCAAATGCAAAGACAACAATTCCAGGTAGATGCAAGCATGTTAAGATTAGGGGCAACATTAATCAATGACAACAAAATTGTTGCATTTGCTTGCAAAGGCTTGACTGATACCGAATCATGATATGCAAACATTGAAAGAGAGCTACTTGCAATGGTGTTTGGTTGTGAAAGATTTCATGCATATCGAAAAGAGTTCTAAATAAAATCAGATCACAAACCACTAAAAAATATACAAAATAAAATCATTGCACAACCACTGCAAAGAATTCTATTAAGATATGATGAGGTAAAGAGATGAGGATAGCCGATTATTTGTTGAGAACACAACCAACACAATTGAACTTGTCGACATAACAGTGCAGAAATAAACAGAATTACAAGAAGCTACAGAAGAAGATGAAGAACTTAAAATGCTAAAACAAGTAAATCGATGGCCAGTGGATATAAAAACTACATCCAAACTTATAAGAAATTACTGGTCAATGAAAGACTGTCTATCAGTACAAGATGGATGAGTGACTAAAGAAGAATGTTATAGTCATACCAGAAAGTATGCAAAACACAGTCCCTAAAAGAATTCATGATGCACAACAAGGGATAGAAAAATGTCAGCTAAAAACAAAAGATAGTTTATTGGAGAGGAATTAACAAAGATATAGAAAGGTATATTCAATGAACACCAATGAAAGAGTACCAAAGAGACTATGATCATTAAAGAACACTTAACCAGGCCATTCCAGAACATTTCAGCTTTATATATAATATGTATTTTTAATTGTCAACAAATTTTACTCGTCACTGATCAGTACATTAAAATGCCATTCATAAAGACAATAAAGAGTGTTACATGTACAAACTGTATCGAATAACTGAAAGCAATTTTTGTTATTCATGGGATACCAGAACGCTTATACATCGACAATGCCAAGTATTTCATATCAAATAAGTTGCACAATTTCTCCATATCACATCAAACCCGAGATACCCACAGTCTTCATTAAACCACAGTCTTCATTAAACCACAGGATTCATTAAACGAATGGTTCAAACAATAAAAAACATGGTACTTGGGCATTTAACGAACTAGACGCAACTCAGCGTTTGCTCGGCTTTGTCCAGCACATGACGTCAACAGCTCAGGTTTTGCTGCTGCCTGACAAAACATGGCCATCAGCCAATCAAAACGCTGTGCACTTAGTTTCAACTCGACACGCATGTGCGTGTCAAGCAGCAGACAAGAATTTTGATATCAATTGGAAGAGAGTAAAAAAATAACAAAAAAAAAAAAAAACTGCATACAATTCAAGAAATGCTGACGATACCAGTAATGGTGAAATGAATCTGACTAACCTAGTGAACCAGCTCCAGACCCCAGAGATTTTCCAGGACAGAAAATTGATGGCAAAAGCGAAGGAGTGCTCCACCTGCGGCCAGAAATGTTTACTTGCCAAGAGAGTAAGCCTTTATGGACAGATACAGCTGGAGATGTTGCAGTGCAACATGTCGCCGTTGGACCTCAATTAGAATTGGGACCTTCTTTGCCAATTCGTGACTGACGATCGCCTGCATTATCAAAGTAATCTACCTATGGACGTTCGAGATGGGGTCAACAAGGAATCTCCAATGTGAATATTGGTTACGATCACGGCACACAATTGTGGACTGGAAGAATTTCCTGTGAGATATATGCTGGGATTACTTTCTTAGGAATCCCCAGGAGGCTCAGGTCATACGGTCGAAATCGATGAGTCTGTCTTCAACCGCCGGAAACACAACATCAGCAGACATCTAACACCGGTCTGGGTCTTTGGTGTATATGTTACCCTCCCCCCCCAAAATAGGAGGCTTTTTTGGTTAGCGTACCCTCTTTTCACTAATAAGAAAATACATTCTGCCGGGTACCACGGTCGTATCAGCAAAGTGGGAGGAGAGGAGGGGTATCACCATTTAACAGTGAACCGCACCCTTAATTTTGCAGGCAACAACAAATCATGTGGAGTGGATGTGGAAGGAAGCAAATCAGTGCAATAAACGAGAATGCAGAACCAACCGGGAGCTTTTGGACACATATCTTTTAGAGTTTATGTGAAGACAAATGTTTGACAGCCGTTTGACTCCATATTAACTCACATCGCCGAAAGCTACCTGGTTGGTCTGGTTGGTAGGGAGCTTCCTATCATATTTGCTATCTCATCTCCATCCATTTTGTCACCTGATGCCCTCCAAAAGTCTGAGGAAAATATATCCTCGTGGCAAAAAAAAAAAGAAGAAAGAACTCGCAGCTGAGATCCTATACAACAAGAAAATAAGAACAAGGATCCCAACCAATTCTCTCTCCTCTGATCTTGAGCACGTAGTACAATGGGGTAAAGAATGGCTGGTTACTTTTAATGCATCTAAAACCAAGCTTCTCTCTTTACATCATCAACATTCTGATCCTCATCTGACATCAATTGAAATGAATGGCTCTCGTCTTCAGGAGGCCTCAAGTTTTGACAAACTTCTTGGCTTGACCATTACTCCTGATCTTAAATGGAACACGTACATCAAATCTGTTGCCAAGGCCGCTGGAAAAATGGTGGGATCTTTCTATCGATCCGGTAGATATCTCACTGCTGATGCTATTCTCTATCTATATAAGAGCCAGGTACGTCCAAGGATGGAATACTGTTGCCACATCTGGGCAGGAGCTGCTAGAAAGGACTTGGCCTGCCTTGATAGAGTTCAAAATAGACTTCGTAGCCTCGTAGGAGATGTCCTTTTCTCTTCCTTACAACCTTTATCTCACAGAAGAGATGTTGCGAGTTTGTTTCTGATGTATCGTTATTTTCATGGAAAGTGTTCGAATGAGCTTCAATCTATGGTCCCCCCTCGCCAAACTTTCACAAGAAACACTCGTCTAGCTGTAAACACTATCAATAATTCCCCCCACTCTTTATCTGTGCCTAAACCTAAATGTAGATTCCATGAACAAAGCTTTTTTCTTAGAACTGCACGCCTGTGGAATTGTCTTCCGTTTTCCTGCTTTCCGGCTGACTACAATATGGTTGTCTTCAAGTCTAACGTAAATAAGTTCTTGATGAGCCGTTCCATATAAGTTATCAACTTTACCAAATTTTCATTACTAATGATTACTATAATGTCCAATTTCTACTGTACACTCTTTAACCGTTATCCTTGAGTGGCCTCTTGGCCTTGATAATGTGGTGATGCCTATGTAAAAAAAAACAAAAAACAAAAAACAAACCCTGTTGGATGCAAGCAAATCCTTTGAGTGGAGTGGATGAGCATTAAAATTAAGAAATAACAAAAATATTTCAACAAAAATGTTAAAGGCCTTCTCAAATTAATGATAGGTAGCAAGGTATCTGTTCTTCAGGAAAATGACACGTGGCAGCCAGTGGTGGTAGTAGAGAAATGCGCTGAACCGTGCAGCTATATTGTCAAAATGCACAGTGATGGAAAACTATTAAGACGCAACAGAAGATATTTACAAGAAATATTCAGACCACTAAGAAGGGTCACTTTCAATCTACTTGCCCAGGGGAGGGAACAGGATAAGCCAACGTCACTGTTGTAGTGACTCAACAGAAGTAAACAACACCAATACGACAAACGCAACATGCCCAGTCCATACAACTGCAGACACAACCTGGAGAAATACTAGAATTACCAACATCATCAAATCGACCTGTGAGAACAAGAAAACTCCCAACAAAATATAAAGACTTCATTTTTATCTATGCGTATTAAATACGCATAGATAAAAATAAATAAATAAAATAATTCTACTTGATAAGAGAGATGTTACATAGTAAAGATCTCTTAGTTTTTAAGAGTTATCTCCCTTGGACCGAGTTTACAGAGTAAATAAAACGGCTAGTAAAATTCTTATCAATATTGTTTCACCCCCCCCCCACTATACAATGCTACATTTATAGAAAGAACGTTTTTAAGGTCACCGAAATTCTTTTGCATAGCCCTCTGAAATTAATCCTCGGCACATTTTACTCCCATGGGAAACCTGTATGGTGTTATAAATGTCGCAAATCTTCTGGAATTCTCGTCCAGTTTTAGATGCCAGTATCCAGATCTAATGTCGATGTCCGTTTTGTTAAATTGTTAGGTAAAAATATAAATTAGTTAACAAAGACTACTTTTTGCATATTAAATAAATAAATAGCATTATTATTAATGAGGCTTTTTATTTGCTAAAGAAAAAGTAGCGCATGCGTAAGCACCCAAATTTTTTTGTTTTGATTCTTTTTTTGCTTGTTATATCTGGCAAAAAAAAAAAAAAGCTTGCCAGAAGGTGAGTTTGGAGTTGAAAAACTTTTTGGAGTTGGCGTTAATATAAAAATTTATTTATTTATGTAAAATAATCCAAAAAGCGCAAAGTTCAAGCCAAATTAAAAAAAAAGGGCCACACAGGCCAAAATTCTTTAAAAAAAGCTAAATTCACAAAATTTGGCCTAAAAACGTCAAAAAAAATTGCTTTGGTATCAGCATGGCGTGTTCAATATTGCAGCCAGTGCCTATTTGGCAATGAGGGTCAGATTCGTGCACATTAGTCCAATTTTGATATCGAAGTTTGTATTTAGAAGAATCCGTATCATTGTATATTAATACTCTCTCTTTTTGGTCAGATTACTGTTGGAATTTTATTTTTGCTTAATCTTTCTTCCTTTCTTGTTCTTGTTCTTCTTCCCCTTTTTATCTATTTCTGATGATGATGATTGTTGTATCACATGATTGAACTGTACTCACTGATTGGTTTGGAATGTTCCCGCTTGTTTTGTTTGAAAATTTGTGACATTTTCATTGGTTAGAAATTGCAGCTCAATGCTTATGTGTAAACTTTGTCTCCGTCAATAAAGATGTAAAACCAGTTAGACCAGTTGGAAATCTGGCAGCTTGGAGAAGCTAACCAAGTGATGGTTATGGCATGTCTAGACTATGAACATCCCAAGATAAAACCTATAGTTTATGTTTAATCCTAGATTTTAGGGGTGGGATAATGCTGTCCAGTATTTTCTTGCCTACATCTGAAATGCATGGTGCTATTAGTCTAATATTATGTATATTGTGATCTTCCAATAAAAATCTGGGGCTTAGAGGGGTGTAAACTTCTACTTTACCCTGAATATTCATTTTCTTGCAAAGTTTTAAATACTTGTAAATTTATGCTATATAGATCTTCAGTTCAATTTTTATAATTGATGGATGAGATTATCATAAGTATTGAAGTCCATACTATTACTAATAGTAATAGTATGGACTTCAATACTTATGATAATCTCATCCAACGTGAACTAAGCAAAAATTAGTATACTTATGATAATCTCATCCAATGTGAACTAAGCAAAAATTAGTATACTTATGATAATCTCATCCAACGTGAACTAAGCAAAAATTAGTATACTTATGATAATCTCATCCAACGTAAACTAAGCAAAAATTAGTATACTTATGATAATCTCATCCAACGTGAACTAAGCAAAAATTAGTATACTTATGATAATCTCATCCAACGTGAACTAAGCAAAAATTAGTACACTTATGATAATCTTATCCAATGTGAACTAAGCAAAAATTAGTATACTTATGATAATCTCATCCAACGTGAACTAAGCAAAAATTAGTATACTTATGATAATCTCATCCAACGTAAACTAAGCAAAAATTAGTATACTTATGATAATCTCATCCAACGTGAACTAAGCAAAAATTAGTATACTTATGATAATCTCATCCAACGTAAACTAAGCAAAAATTAGTATACTTATGATAATCTCATCCAACGTGAACTAAGCAAAAATTAGTATACTTATGATAATCTCATCCAACGTGAACTAAGCAAAAATTAGTATACTTATGATAATCTCATCCAACGTGAACTAAGCAAAAATTAGTATACTTATGATAATCTCATCCAACGTGAACTAAGCAAAAATTAGTATACTTATGATAATCTCATCCAACGTGAACTAAGCAAAAATTAGTATACTTATGATAATCTCATACAACGTAAACTAAGCAAAAATTAGTATACTTATGATAATCTCATCCAACGTGAACTAAGCAAAAATTAGTATACTTATGATAATCTCGTCCAACGTGAACTAAGCAAAAATTAGTATACTTATGATAATCTCATCCAACGTGAACTAAGCAAAAATTAGTATACTTATGATAATCTCATCCAACGTAAACTAAGCAAAAATTAGTATACTTATGATAATCTCATCCAACGTAAACTAAGCAAAAATTAGTATACTTATGATAATCTCATCCAACGTGAACTAAGCAAAAATTAGTATACTTATGATAATCTCATCCAACGTGAACTAAGCAAAAATTAGTATACTTATGATAATCTCATCCAACGTGAACTAAGCAAAAATTAGTATACTTATGATAATCTCATCCAACGTGAACTAAGCAAAAATTAGTATACTTATGATAATCTCATCCAACGTAAACTAAGCAAAAATAAGTATACTTATAATAATCTCATCCAACGTTAACTAAGCAAAAATTAGTATACTTATGATAATCTCATCCAACGTGAACTAAGCAAAAATTAGTATACTTATGATAATCTCATCCAACGTAAACTAAGCAAAAATTAGTATACTTATGATAATCTCATCCAACGTAAACTAAGCAAAAATTAGTATACTTATGATAATCTCATCCAACGTAAACTAAGCAAAAATTAGTATACTTATGATAATCTCATCCAACGTAAACTAAGCAAAAATTAGTATACTTATGATAATCTCATCCAACGTAAACTAAGCAAAAATTAGTATACTTATGATAATCTCATCCAACGTAAACTAAGCAAAAATTAGTATACTTATGATAATCTCATCCAACGTGAACTAAGCAAAAATTAGTATACTTATGATAATCTCATCCAACGTGAACTAAGCAAAAATTAGTATACTTATGATAATCTCATCCAACGTGAACTAAGCAAAAATTAGTATACTTATGATAATCTCATCCAACGTAAACTAAGCAAAAATTAGTATACTTATGATAATCTCATCCAACGTAAACTAAGCAAAAATTAGTATACTTATAATAATCTCATCCAACGTAAACTAAGCAAAAATTAGTATACTTATGATAATCTCATCCAACGTAAACTAAGCAAAAATTAGTATACTTATGATAATCTCATCCAACGTAAACTAAGCAAAAATTAGTATACTTATGATAATCTCATCCAACGTAAACTAAGCAAAAATTAGTATACTTATGATAATCTCATCCAACGTGAACTAAGCAAAAATTAGTATACTTATGATAATCTCATCCAACGTGAACTAAGCAAAAATTAGTATACTTATGATAATCTCATCCAACGTGAACTAAGCAAAAATTAGTATACTTATGATAATCTCATCCAACGTAAACTAAGCAAAAATTAGTATACTTATAATAATCTCATCCAACGTGAACTAAGCAAAAATTAGTATACTTATGATAATCCCATCCAACGTAAACTAAGTAAAAATTATAAAAAGGCAAACTTTTTTTTTCTGTGCTTTTTTTACCCTTAGACCTTTCACTAAATTCAGCATGTCCAACTCAAACTGCTCCAGTGCTTGTATCTGCGGTGGACAAATCCTGGTCTTAATTGTATACAATTTTCCACTTCATCTCTTGTGCTTTGGTATTGCAATGTTCTCAGGTGCTTTGGTATTGCAACCTTCTCAGTTAATTTCCTCCTTTGAAAACATTATTGTTTATTGAAATATGTGTCAGCTCGACTTTAAGGAGCAGCTATATATTAAAAGGGATTATTCCAAATGTTTAATATATTTAAATAAATTAACCAATGGTAATGTACATATATCAATAAGAATTTAAGCCATGTGAATTGGATCTTAGGATCTTTACAAATAATACTATTGTAAAAATAATATTTCCCTTCGATGGAATAATAAATCAAAACCATTTCCAGCAAGGAGGGGGGATAACTGAATTACTAACTAAATTTATTCAAATATAAGTTGTTGTATTAATTATTTTAAAAACCATAGGGTTTAATGCATTAAAAATAGTCCCTAGTTAATTAGCTGAAAAGTTTTTATATTTCGATTGATTTGGAATAATGCAGCAGTGCATATTTGGAATAATGCAGCAGTTACATATTTGTATTTAATTATTATTCAATTACATTAACTTACAGTGTTACATCTAATAATTATAGTTTCTTGGTATTTGGTTAATGCTTAAAATTTATTTCGAATTTGATTATGATGAGTAAAATATTATATTAATTACATTATGAATTAGTAATTTTATGGTGTATCAATCGTTTTCAAATGTTTATATGGGACCTTAAATTGTGTAAAACCAGTTAAGGATAGATAACTACCGATTTAAAGTTTTTCATTTTCTTAGATTTCGCGGGTCAATTATTTTATTTTATTCTATTATTTATTATTATTTATTTTTATGTTCATCCACAAATGGATGGTAGTACATCTAATCAATGCCCCCTCCATTTAATCATAACTAATTTTTATTAATTTATTTAATTATTTATATTTTACTTAATCGTTGAAATTGTCAGGGTTTGAGCTAAATTTCTAAAACCATTATCACAGTTTCAGTAATTGCTATCCTTCCTATTCAGTTTAATCGTTTAAGTTAAGTTTAATAACTGCTCAGTTTTTATGTTACTTTGCCCTTCGTATTTTCATATTAATATTTGTGTGTGTTCCCTGTACTTTACTGTCTAGTGATAATATTTTGAGTTTATTCTCCCAGGTTTAAATCACAAGAGTAGGAATTTATTTTTGTGGTGACAACTTTACAAAGCATCCAGTTTTTTTTGTTTAAAATTACCTCTTTAGAATGCACTATGTGATAAACTTCAAGTAAGCATAAGTTGCATTCTTTGGACTTACTAGGTTGGTATCTTCTACCATCGTCCACTATTGACCATTTTGTTTTGAATTCTTCATTATTTCTACGTAGTCTCCTAATGCAGTTGTGTTCTTTTTTTTTTTTTAAATAATTATTCTAGTACCATTCTCACTTACATTATTGTTTCTATCACCATTAGGTTCATTAGGTTTTAAATGATGCTACCTGGTTTCTGTATCTGTCCTTGAACGTACAATCTGTACCACCCAAGTATACTTTCTTACTGTATCCACCATAACTTTACATTTTTCTATTGTTAGAGTCTATTTAGTGCTTACGAGGTTTGCCGCAATCGAGAATGATAACGACCGTGTTCCTATTTTTTATTTTGCTTAGTCTATTTTCAGGTGGGAAGTTTTTCTTGATTATTTTATAGAATTCTCTAAGGATATCATTTAAAATATACTCACTATATAGGGGGGTTGAACCACACTTGTTTCCTACACCTATTTCTCCTATTTTTGACCTTATTGCTACCCATATGCCTTTCGGCATTGTTACTGACTTTCTTTATGTCCTTATTACTATTTTAATCTCGCTTTCCTTCTTAGTGTTACTTCTTTTTTTCCATTACCATGTTATATGAAATTGTATGGTTTATCTATTATTTTCATCATTAGCCACCTCAATAAATTTTATTTTCCAATTGTAACCATTAAGGCTTCATTATAATAGTTTTCATTTTTGTTAAATATATTTTCATTTTGTGATAGCCTGAAAAATGCGATAATCCCTAGTATATCTAAAAGAATACTTTTAGATATACTAGGGATTATCGCATTTTTCATAGATTTGGGATAGTTGGAATTATAATCAATGTAAAATAATGTTTGGTTTGGTTTGTGGTATGGTTTGTAAGAGTTATCATTAAGATTTAGGGTTATGTCTAAGAAATCAACTCACAGAAGAGACATTGCAAGCCTGTCTCTGCTTTATCATTATTTTCATGGCAAGTGCTTGTCTGAGTCCCCTCTCACCAAACATCCACGAGAAACACTCGCCTAGCTGAAACCACTATCAATAATTTCCCACACTCTTTATCTGTGCCTAAACCTAAACATAGATTCCATGAACAAATCTTTCTTAGAACTGCATGCCTGTGGAACTGTTCCATTTTCCTACTTTCCTACAATATGGTCGTCTTCAAGTCCAACATAAACAAGTTCTTGATGAGCTGTTCCCCTTAAGTAATCCAATTTACCAAATTTACATTACTAACGATTACTATATTGTCCCATTGACTACTGTACACTCTTTAACTCTTATCCTCGAGTGCCTTCTAGGCCTTGATAAGTGGTGACTTCTTTGTAATGTATATATATATGACAAATATGAATATGACAAAAGTCTTTATTCCAAATTTCAAGATGTTGACCATCTTACCATTTATTTAATTTATGTCTTTTAACATGCACAATAACAATTACATAAATGATTCTGTTAGGAATTGTGCATGTTAACATACTTAAATAAATAAAGAGTAAAATGGTCAACATCTTTAAATTTGGAATATAGACTTTCGTCATTTATTTGTATACTAGCGGAGGTACCTGGCATTGCCCAGGTGTATAGAGGTGGTGTAGTAAGGATATTGAACAAGAGCAAAGCGTGAAAAAAAAAAAGAAAAAGAGAAAGAAGAAGCAAACGGGAAAAAAATCACATAAATATTAAAACTTTCAACAAAAAAATAAAAAAAAACAATCTGGCATTGCCTGGGTGTATTGAGTAAAAATAAAACAATAACCGGGTGGAAAGAGGTGTTTAAAAAAAAACAAAAAAGAACCCAAATAAACTTGATGTCTTAATCGATATCTCCATCACACGACTGGAAGTTGAGAGCGTCGAAATTAAGTAAAAAATTGAAAAGAAAAGATTACTTGCAAAAATGGCGACACAAAAACCGACCCCTCCTTGTAGAAAACTGCCCAGTTGTGTAATGTCTGTATATATTTTGCAAAACATAAAGCATATACTTCGGAGAGGGGATTGCAAGAGTAGATCTTAAATATTTTTCTCAAATGTTTTCCTTGTAATTGAAATTGAAAATTATGAGACAAGATTTTTTTTTAACAAACCTCATTTGCATTTGTTTGTCATTAATGCTATTTGAATTTTTTAGAAATGATTAAAACGATTGGTTATGTGGAAAATTTGCCACGGGTCATACTTACCAAGAAAAAAGCAAGAAAAGAATTTATTGAGGAAAAAAAAAAGGGAAAAAAGAAATTATTCAAAAAATAAGAAAATGTGTCTGCAACTGCTAAATTTGACTGTTTAGCAAGGTCCAACAGACCTTAAGTAACTATATAAAAAAGAAAAAGTAAAGAGAGTGAGGAACAGAAGAAGGAAAGAAAGATATATAGAAAGAAGTCACTTACTGAAGGAAGCGCTTTTTCAATGGATGACCATATCTTTTTATGTATCGATGAAAATAAGTCAACATAAGTTACTTCCTCTTAATCGTCGCAATATCTCTTTTCTACTTTTGGTCAAGATCAAAGTGTAGTATCTGTTCTTCAGATGCTTCACTTCTATTTCTTGTTCTCTTTCAGTGGAGGAGAAATCCTTCACGACTGAGACAATTTTTATTTTTGTACCTTTTCTCCACGTTAAAAAACGACCCTGGTGTCTAACTCTGTCCCGTGGGGAGGCATAGTAAATAGGTACTTTAGGTAAATAAATCCTTGTAGATTACAAAAACAAAACCATGAATGTTCGAAGTTCATTTGGTAATTCCTGTAATTTTGTCTCTTCGGTATCTGAGTTTCCACCACCTTGCTCATCGGAATTTCCTTTCTTATTGTGCAGATCAAAGTCGAGTTTCCATTTGTAATCTGGCTAAACTTAGCCTCACAGCATTTCAACCTTGTGTTCGTTCCTAGAAGAAATGTTCTGACTTTTACCCTCCGATGCAAGAAGGTTGTCTTCTTCGACTTTTTATCGTCGAGTCACGACATCTGGATAAACATAATTATTTCCAAACTTTCTTGATTTTCAACTGTTTCAAAGTCCAGTTACAACTATTTCTAATTTTTACACTTTTTTTATTGACGGAGACAAAGTTCACACATTCCACACCAGTGGATGCCGAAACCTCAACTGATAAAATATCGCAAATCTTTAAAAAAACAAGTTCCCAAACTAATCAGCGAGAACAATGCAGTCACGTGATAAAACAAACATCATCATCACATAGATAAAAGAGCAAGAAAGAAGAGGAAAAAGAGAGGAATAAAATAAAACAGAAATAAAATTTCAACATGGCATGCAAAATAAGAAAACAGTGTAGGTACAGAATAGTTAACAAAGCTTGTCCCATGTTAAGAATGATTTTCTACGGAATAAAGTACTAAATTAGAAAAGCATTCTTAACATTATGAGTGATTTCTGTTAGCTATTCCACACCTTTCTTCCTGAAAAAAAACGTCCATATTTTTTCCCCACAATTGTACACATTTGGTAGATTATTAGATTGATTTGCATTACTGTAAAAGAAAACAAATAATAATAAGTGAAGCATGCATGGTCCCCCATGAGTGCACAGTGAATGAGGCATAAAAAGTGACTAAGTCCAGCATCCCCCCCCCATTTAGCCCCAAAAGTCCCCAGAGTACGTCAAATCCTGGTGAAAATGAACAAACGATGCAGTTTTAGGCTTTGACATATGTAAATTTGAGTTCAGCACCATGCAAAAAAGAAATGACTAAGTCCATCCCATCGCCTTTAGTCACCAAAGCCCCCCATATTTAAATTTGAGTTCAGCACCATGCAAAACTGCTAAATAAACATACACAGAAAATTTTGGACAGATATGATAAAACAATCCCAAAAATGGAGTGTTTTTATTAGCCCGAAAAGAGCCCCTGAGGCACACTCAAGAGTTATAGACAAACAAAATTATATACAAATCAATTACAAGTTTTCAGAAAGCTTTATAAAAATCCAAGGCAATTTTTTGATAAGCACAAAAGTGTCAATTTTAACCATTTTAAACTGAAAGGCACCCCTAGGGGAGCAACCGGAGTTTTCCTGTAAAATCTGTTCTGTTACTTTTTTGCTCATATCATGTTTAATGTTCGTGCAAAATTAAAAAAAAATTCCAAGGCGTAGTTATTGAGAAAAGTACGAACGGACAAGGGTGAATTTACAGGTCCACCCTCCTTTTGTCAGGGGACCAATAATAATAATAATGGCAAATAGATTAACACCTTTAGCTAAATAACTTCTTCAAAATGTGATTCTACTGTCAAGAATGAGAGTTCATATAGAAACGTTGTTTTAACTTGATAAAATAAAATATGCATCAAGTGTGCTTGAAAGCCAAATACAAAATAATATTAGGACAATAGACAAATATTTTACTTGTTTGAAATTTATCACAAATATATTTCAGAGGTATACTCCATCTTCAGTGTGCTGTTTTGTTTCTTTTTTTTCCCTTATGAATTATGCCCCATTTTCAATGAAATATGATAATTTTTCAAACACGGTGACCCATAACTGACTAATTTGGTTGTTGACAGCAAACACATGTCAGAAATTCAAAGGACTTCAAATGTTTGTTTCTTTATATAGTTACTACCTGGATTACTTTTGGAATATATTTGGTCTAATGTGTTGTTTTTACATTTTTGAAATAATTAATTATGGCAGTTTTCAGCCTCCATATTTCTCAACTGGAAGAAAGAAAGACAACTCTGTTGTAAACCTCTCATATGACACTTGAAAATCGCAGATTTTTTGAATCCTTGCTTAAAAAATTCTTTTATTTATTTTAAATAAAAGAAGTACATGGAATATAAAATATAAATATAGACAAATTCTTAACAATGAAGAATGGAAGCACCCATTGATTATTATTTTTTATAGGTAAGTGATTTTTTTTAAATTTATATATATTTTTATATGCGAAGTAAGTTAAAATTCGTTGATTTTCTTGAAATCTTTTTGAAAGAAAACCGATTAAAAAAAATGTTGCATATTTTTCTATTAAACCTTTTATTGTTTTAAAATTTGGTCTTTGCTCCTTTTATTGAAAAAAAAATTAAGGTTTAAATTATATTTTTCAAGTAGTTATAAGCTTTGAAAGACAGTGAGTCTAATTATTCAAATTTTTATCACTAATTTTTAATGGCGACATCTGACATTGCTATTCCTTGTCTAAATGTTAAAATAAATTATCGAAGAAAAAAATATCTAATTTTTCTTTTCATCACAAGTTAAAATATTCAAATGTTAAGAAAATAAATTTCTTTATCAATCAAACTAAGCTGGCCTTGTCGATTCTTTACACCAAGTCACCAATGTGGATTATTGGTGCTTGCTGCTGCTGGAAAAATGAACACTGTCCGAAAGATTACAAATACTCTCTTGTGTTTGAACTCCAAAATTCTTGGCCCTCTTGCAGTTTAAGGAAACTAAAATATGAAGAAGAAAATAGGGGCATAAGTCATATTACACCGGCAGTAAGAATGCCATTTGATTGGATAGTAAAATTGGTGTCCTTTTATAAATAAAATGAAATATTGAAATTGACAATATTAGAAAACAATATTTTTTAATCAAATAATTTTTATTAAATATGTTGCATGAGGAACTAATCTCAGGTTACTCCGCTAGAGTAATGTCCCTTGGCGGTGACAGACTTGTATTGTAGATAATGGCGCGAGAATAAAATAAGTAAACCAAGTGTATGTATTGTGTTGCTTTCATTAATGGGAATCCATATGAAAAGATAATGAAACATGTTGGCAGCGGTCAGATGAACAGAGTTCCAAAGGAGAATACAAAATGGAAAATGTATTGTAAGAAAAATAAACGAAGATAAGTAATGTTTGATTTATTGTGTTACATTGCGCACACACACACACACACACGCGCGCACACACACACACACACAAAGTTTGTTTTGCTTTATCTGGTCATTGTGATCTATTTGCATTTAAATAATATGAAAAAAGAAGTTTAAACCAATTTAATCGTTCGTAAAACACAAGATTGTATTGAAAAAAAAAAGTATCTGAACTTAACATGGAAGAGATGAATAGACCAGTGGCGGGGATACGACCCCCACAGCCCCTGTGTATGGAAAATAATCTGTCAGCGAACTGGAAGCTGTTTAAATTAAGATGGAATAACTATGCTATCATCACGTATCTAGTGAGACAGCCAGTACCATACCAAATGGCGATGTTGCTGCATACACTTGGAGACGAAGCATTAAAAGTATATTATGGCTTTCAATTCCTGACTCCGGAAGAAGGGAGAACATCCAAGCGTTTGATAAGTATGCCATGAGAAATTAATGAGACATACGAATGATATATCTTCCACACAAGAAAACAGGGAGAAGTGGAAACATTTATCATGGCACTCTGTGAGAATTGCGTCTCTTCCATACTACGAGACCAGATAATTCTTGAAGTACACAACCCCCACACCCAAGTGGAACTGCTTAAAATGAGACAGCTGGACTTACAGAGATGCATCACATAGATAACACTATCGGAAAATGCAATGCTACAGTCTAGAATATGCAATGCTACAGTCTAGAATTCTGAGACCCGAGGCAGTTAACAGAGTGGACTTGAAACCTAAGGGAAGGCCAACAACCACAGAAAGTAACAGAGGAAGTAGGGCGTGTGCATTGCGACATGAACCCGGAAAAGAGTTTTGTCCAGCTTTTGGGAAGATGTGTTTCAAATGCAATGGAAAGCACCACTTTGCAAAAAGATGCAAATCAAGAAAAAAGAATATTTGGTTTGTTGGAAAACAAGATGATAACAATAGCAGTAATGATGGTTCAGACTATGGACACGTGGACAGTGTGACCACGAAAGAAGGAATCAATTCCATCAGACCTGAAGTGATAAAGGCAGAAATGATGGTCAAAGGAAAGCTGGTTGTTTTTCAGCTAGATAGTAGAGCCTCAGTGAACATCCTGAATGAGAAACATGTGGCGGGAAAAACACTTGAGCAGTCCAATAACACCTTTGTCATGTGGAGTGGGTCACAAATGAAACCGTTAGGAGAACGTCGGATAAAAATGATAAACCAAAAACCGGACTCAAATATGCAGTGAAGTTTGTCATTGTAAAGGAAGACTTCCATCCACTACTTGGAGCGAATGCCATCCAGTAAATGGCATTCATTAGTGTGAACAATGACAAATTTAAGAGGGTTGCAAACATATCTAGCAGCCACCACCCGGAGAGCATCATATCCGAATTTCAGGATGTATTCCAGGAAGAATTGGGTACGTTACCTGGAGAGGTTCATCTAGAGGTGAACTCCAACGTAACTCCACATGTTGCAGTGGCTATCAAGGTAAAAGTGAAAGCCGAATTAGAAAAACTGGTCAAAAAGAAGGTAATTGAACCAGTGAACGAGCCAACACCATGAGTAAGTGCCTTATCACTGGTAATAAAAAAAAAAAATGGGAAGTTACGGATATGTATTGACTCCAGACTCTTAAACGGGAGCATTTCCAGTTACCGGTACTGGACGATCTCCTCCCAGAACTTGCTGACAGCAAAGTTTTCTCAACTCTTGAATGGATGGATTTTGGCACCTGAAGTTAGATGAAGCCAGCAGTCGCTTGACCACTTTTGCCATTCCATATGGCCGGTTTCCATGGAAGGTGTTACCATTTGGAATTGCTTCAGCCCTGGAAATATTTGGGTGATTTGAAAAGAATCATCAACAAAGCAGACGATCTTCTGGTGGTCGGGATTGGTAAAACGATGGAAGAAGCAACAGAGGACCATGATAGAAAACTCAGAAGGCTGTTGCAAAGATGTCGTGATTGTGGGATGCGATTGAATGCTGAGAAAATGAATTTATGGCAAACATCTGTATTATTCCTCGGTCACAGGATAACCAGTGAGGGTTTACTTCCAGATCCTGAGAAAATAAAAGCCATAAAAAATATGCCACGGCCAACAGACATTAAGGGAGTGCAACGAGTGGGAGGATTCATGAATTATTTGGCAAAGTTTCTACCCCATATCTCTGACGTGATGGCTCCAATTCGCAACTTAACAAAGGCGGATGTGCCATGGACATGGTCTCAAACCCATGAAGAAGCTTTTGAGAAAATCAAAAAATTGGTGAGTGAAGCACCAGTATTGAGATACTATGACCCCAACAAAACATTGGTCGTTCAATGTGATGCAAGTGAGAAAGGAATGGGGGCTGCATTGCTACAAGAAGGTCAACCCTTAGCATATATTAGCCGAGCACTTACAGACACAGAAACCCGGTATGCACAGATCGAGAAAGAACTATTGGCAGTGGTTTATGCCTGCGAACGGTTTCACCAATGCACTGACTGATCATAAACCATTAGAAGCAATAATGAAAAAGGAATTGGGGAAAAGCCCAAAGCGACTGCAAAATATGTTAATGCGGTTGCAAGTTTACAATGTGATTGTTTTATACCATCCTGGTAAGAAGATGTTCCTAGCAGACACATTATCAAGGGCATACATTCATGGAATGAGCAATGAATGTATCGATGATGATGATGATGTCCAGGAAACAGAATATATTCCAGTGACAGAGGGAAGGTTGCTCGAATTGTGCTCAGCCACAAAAGAAAACAGATGTATGCAGATGTTACAGCAAGTAATTGTGGAAGGATGGCCAGAAGACAAAGTACATCTTGACCCAGAGGTGAGACCATATTTCAGCATGCGGAATGAAATGATGGTACAAGATGGATTAATATTCAGAGGAAACCGAGTAGTAGTACCAACAATACAGCGAGCAGTGTTAAAAGAAAAATTGCATTCCACACACCTAGGGGTCGAAGGATGCTGCAAAAGAGCAAGAGAATGCTTGGACTGGCCAAATATGAATAGTGACATCAGAGACTTTGTCACAAAATGCCCAAATGCAGGAAATATGAGGTAGCCAATCTGCAGACCCTTTCATGAAATTCCGGAGAGACCCTGGGCAAAAGTAGGAGTAGCTCTCTTTAGCTTTGCAGATAGGGACTATCTCTGCACCGTTGATTATATGAGTAATTTCTGGGAAATTGACCATCTCCCGACTACACAAGCTAGAACGGTGATCACTAAGCTTAAGCACCATTTTGCACGACATGGGATACCAGATCAGGTGGTCACTGATAATGGACCACAGTTTAGTGGTCAAGAATTCTCCACTTTTGCAAGAAAGTGGTGTTTTGCACATGCACTCGTCAGTCCTTACAATAGCAAGGCAAATGGAAAAGTAGAGATGGCAAAGAACCTTTTCCAGAAATCAATGGAAGATAAGACTGATCCATACCTAGCGATGCTGGATCACAGGAATACGCCAGCCAAGGGTCACTTATCATCTGCGCAGAAGCTAATGTCAAGAAGAACAAAGACACTTCTTCCAACCAGAAAGAACCTACTCAGACCAGAACTACACAAAAATCTAAGAAAAACAGTTAAGTGGGACAGCAGAAAGCAAAAGCATTATTTCAACCGGAAAGTAAAACAACTTCTGCCAGTGCAACATGGAGATGTGGTACGTATTAAACCACACATAAAAGGTCAGCGAGAGTGCAGTTGTGTGGCAGAGACTGGATGAGAGGTCATGCCATGTCAAAGTTGATGGAGAGTTGCGCCGACGTAATAGGGTGGATTTAAAAAAAACAGCAGAAGCACTCCCATCACCATCATTGATCCCTCAGTCATACCAAAGGCCTAGCGAGGAGGCACCAATAACTGAACTGCCAAGTATAGAAGGGGTTTGTAATTCGCAAACATCTCGGCTCGAAAGTAGTAGAAGAGAAGGAATGAGGTGACACCATCCCCAGCAAACCAAAATACTGAAGGAATGAGGATGACACGTTCAGGGAGACTAGTAAGGAATCCGGCTAGATTCAAAGACTATACAAACTAATTGAGTCCAAGTGAAAAGGGCAGATAATCCCTGTTAGGCCGGAGGGTAGTCAGCCCAGTGGAGGCCCAGGTCACAAGGACAAAGCATTGTTTTGTTTTTGTATTTTAGTTATTTTGTGTTTTTGTTAGTGGATCTATTTTCTTTGTTGTTGCATGAGAAATTAATCTCAGGTAACACCGCTCCCTTGGCGGTGACAGACTTGTATTGTAGATAATGGTGCGAGAATAAAATAAGATGCCAGTAAACCAAGTGTACGCGTTGTGTTGTTTTCATTAATGAGAATCTGCATGAAACAAAATACAGGAATTAAAAAAAATATATTTTTAGCAGTTTTTATTGAATCACTCCCGTGTAATTTTATAAATAAAATGACAAACAAATAAAGATAATTAGAAATGATAATAATGAAACGATATTTGTAAAAAAAAAAAAAAAAAAAAAAAAAAAAAAAAATGTTTACTATTGTCAGTTTCAATATCGTTTCATTAATATTTATAATTATCTTTGGTACTTGTACAGTTTAGTCAAGACATTAAAAAGTGAAAATATCGAAAAAAAAGTTTAAATTGTATGTATTCGTTATGGAACAAAGTTCCCCGAAAAAAAATTTCACTTAATTTCATCAAGTAGTTTTTTTTTTACAGCGAAAAACAATTTGTTATGATACCGAGCAAAATGTTCGATTTTTAGGAAGAAAAGCTAGTATTAAAGATGGGGAGAGGTGTAAGCGCTTTAACTGGAGTTATCTCCCTTTGGCATTTCTAAAATTCAAACAATTTTTTTTTTTAATCCCAGATGGTTGCCTTCAACGCGCTCTCATAAAAATGTGTTTTTACGCTGTAAAAAAAAAACCCCAAAAAACTACTTGATGAAATTAAGTGAATTTTTTCCCCGGAGAACTTTGTTCTATAACGGATACATACAAGTTAAACTTTTTCGATATTTTCATTTTTTAATGTCTTGACTAAACTGTACAAGTATCTTATCTTTATTTGTTTGTTAGAAAAAAAAAAAAAAAATGTTTTCTACTATTGTCAATTGCGAATTTAGAAAACTCGTCCCCGGAAAACTCGTCTCCTTTTGCTAGGTAGGAAAACTGGTCCCATAATTGAATAAATATCGATTGAAAACACATTTTATGACCGTTCTTGAAGAAGATATTGTCTTTAAAAGAGAATATGGGTTTGTTTTACTGTACACAGATTTGAAAGAGATGTCACAAAACAAATATAGAGCAAATAAATATTATCATAGGCAAGATAAGTTACTTTTCTACCCAACTAGATATGTTTTTAGTGTTTATATTTAACGTAACATGTTTATTCAGCTCGAAAAATATACAGTGTTTACCGATGTATAGGAAAATTCCCAAACTTACCGTCTCCGAGAGAGAGTCGCCCGCCGGTGCCTGGAAAACTCGTCCCAGGAAAACTTGTCTCCGGAAAATGTGTTTTCAATCGATATTTATTCAATAAGGGACCAGTTTTCCTACCTAGCAAAAGGGGACGAGTTTTCCGGGGGCAAGTTTTCCTGAGACGAGTTTTCCCGAGACGAGTTTTCCCTGGACGAGTTTTCCCTGGACGAGTTTTCTCGAGACGAGTTTTCCCGAGACGAGTTTTCCCGGGACGAGTTTTCCCGGGACGAGTTTTCCCGGGACGTTTTCCTAAATTCTCGCCCGCCATTTTGAATTTTCCAATACATCGGTAAACAGTGTATGTTTTTCGAACTGAATAAACATGTTACGTTAAATATAAACGCTAAAAACATATCCAGTTGGGTAAAAAAGTAACTTATCTTGCCTTTGATAACATTTATTTGTTCTATATTTGCTTTGTGACAACTTTTTTGGATCTATGTGTACAGTAATACAAACCCTTAAGAAAAGTAATGTCGAGTGTAACTTATGAACAAAAAATGTCCGACATAAGAGGATCACATCTTAGGAGGATAATTGCTCAAAAATAGAAAATTAAAGAAAATATTAAGGTAAATATAGAAAACTATATTTACCTTAATATTTTCTTTAATGAGCCCTCTCCTCTTTACCTTAATATTTTCTTTAAATGAGCCCTCTCCCCGCAAAAGAAAATAAATGTGTATATTTTTAGGTATGCACATATTTAAAAAAATATTTTTACATGTTTATTGTTTTAAACAAATAAATTGATTTTTGATTTTTCTAAATTTTCGTTTTTTACCTAGTTTTGTGTTATGTCCCTTGGATCGGTGGGAGTTGTCCCCCTTTGTTCAATGTTTATAATGTAAACTCTCGGACGTAAACGTGAATAAACAAGACTTGGTCAGTCGGCCATGTTGGTCTGAACGGTCACATATCCTTGTCCTGTTATTATTAATAGAAACCTGACATAACATGGTGTCAGAACAAGGGATTTACTAACAAATGTGAGCAAAATACGGGGAAAGAGTTATACTAAATATCAAGCCTAAGAGCCGTTAAAAAAAAAAAAAAAAAAAAAAAAGAAAAAAGAAATACGTGAAGTTCCATAATAACCCCCCAGTATGAATAGCCACGTGAGTCCACCAGAGCCCTTTCCATTCGACCAACCCGAGTCATGGGAAAAATGGATACGACGGATCAACCGTTACCGGACAGTGTCCAGCCTTGACAAAAAACCAAATGCTTGTCAAGTGGACACCCTAATATATTGTATGGGTGATAAAGCCGAAGACATTTTCGCCACATTCAAACTTGCACCCGAGGAAGCCCAGAACTTCAATATAGTGGTAGCAAAGTTCAATGACCATGTCAAGGGTGATACAAACGTAATTTATGAATGGGCCAGATTCAACCGAAGGTGTCAAGAGGAAGGTGAGTCCATTGATTCATTCATCACTAACCTCCACACACTAGCTACAAACTACAATTTTCGAGACCTGCACGAGGAATTAATTCGTGATAGAATTGTAGTTGGGTGCACAGATCCTAAGTCTACAAATGATTCCGGACCTCACCTTGGATGGGGCCATCAGACGCGCATGACAGAGTGAAACAATAAAATCACAACAGCATCTCCCTGCGGTCCCCAGAACATATCGTTGGTGAAGATCCAGCTGACAATAATATTGCAGTCCACTACGTTAGTGACAACCGAATTCGCAGACAAGGTCAGGGTAAACACATGACAAGACCCGGGCGAGAACTGCACTACGAAAATCGGCAAAAAAATGAGCGCACACAGCAGTATAGACCAGAGGCTGAGTGCCACCGCTGTGATAACAAAACCCAACACCAGAGATGCATGTGTCCTGCCATCTCAGCCACCTGCCACAATTGTGGTAGGGTTGGCCACTATGCTCAGTGCTGCCGCACACGAAGGCTGCATGAAATTAAACCTAGCTCAGATGACTGTGAAAGCGATCAGAATGCGTACCTTGGTGTTCTGACGATATCAGAGATCAGCATAAGTAAGCCTTGGCGAACCAATATCGCCATCAATGGAGTGCCACTGAAATTCAAGCTGGACTCTGGGGCAGATGTGACTGCGATTCCAGAGCACATATATAAGTTACGGAGAGACCTACCAGACCTCTCATACCCACAAAATTCTTCATGGTCCAAGACGTATTCCACTCAAAGTGACTGGAGTGGTCACTGCAACTGTCTCACATGAAGATCTTTCAGCAGAACAGAGGATATTTATTATCCCCAATCTCGAGGAGCCACTGTTAGGAAAGCCAGCCATCGAAGCACTTAAGCTCGTAACTGTCCACCCAAACTTACCATCAGCAGCCAGAAACGCCCATTCAACCCAAAAATAGAAATGCCAGACTTATTCACAGGCCTAGGCACATTTGGAGAAGAATGTACCATACTCTTACATCCGGATGCGAGTCCATACTCAGTACCCACACCACGACGCATACCACTACCCTTGATGGAGAAAACACGGGCTGAGCTCCAGAGAATGGAGAAACTGGGGGTCATAAGCAAGGTTGACACACCCACAGAATGGTTGTAGTACCAAAAGCAAATGGAACGATTAGGATATGCGTAGATCTCACAAATCTCAATAAGTGCGTAAAATGTGAACTCCACATGCTCCCCACGGTCGACCACCTTTTGGCTCAGTTAGAAGTAAAAATCATGAGCAAGTTGGATGCTAGTATTGGCAGATTCTACTTTCATCAGAATCTCGTTCGCTGACGACCTTCATAACTCCATTCGGACGATATCAATTCAACCGCCTCCCGTTTGGTATTTCATCAGCGAGTGAGATCTACCAGAGACGCATGTCACAAGTACTAGAGACAGAAATTGGAGCCATATGCATGCAAGATGATGTTTTAGCATATGGAAAAAACCAACAAGAACATGATGCCCAGCTGAAGAGCACACTGAAAAAAATTCAGGCTGCTGGTATTACGCTCAATTCGGGAAAATGCGAAATATCCAAGTCATCAGTAAAATTTCTTGGACATATACTCAGTGCTGACGGCCTTCGACCTGATCCAGATAGGCTCACTGGTATCTCGAAATTCCAAACACCAACGAACATGACAGAAACCTGCCGGTTCTTAGGGATGGTGAACCAATAGGAAAATTCATTCCAAACCTAGCAGACATGACTAAACCATTAAGGGATTTATTGAGTCATAAATATGCGTTTGTTTGGGACAATGCACAGCAGGATGCATTCTCCTCCATCAAGAAAGCATTGTGTTTAGCACCTGTGCTATGCCTGTACAATCCATCAAGTGAGACTGTGGTTTCTAGCGACGCTTTATCTAATGGGCTTGGAGCAGTATTATTACAACGACAGGATGACACAAAATTACATCCCATCGCCTACGCTTCACGAGCCATGTCAGAAACTGAAACTCGTTATGCACAGATAGAAAAGGAGGCCCTAGCCATAACATGGGCTTGTGAACGCTTTTCAGACTATCTTGTTGGACTACACTTCACAGTGGAAACAGATCACAAACCACTGGTGCCACTACTAGGTACTAAGGACCTCAGTGAATTTCCAGCAAGGATACAGAGGTTTCGAATATGTTTAATGAGGTATGCATACACAATTCGCTATGTCCCTGGTAAGGAATATACACAGCTGATGCTCTGTCAAGAGCGGTATCTGACAACGGACCCACCAAACAAGACAAGGACCTCGAAGAGTTAGCAACAGCGTTCGTCCACACCATGATGAAATCTTTACCTGCCACAGAAAAACGTCTGAAAGAGCTGGAGGAAGCCACTAAAACTGATGAAATCAACAACTGCATGTTACAATATGTAAGAAATGGTTGGCCATCAAAGGATCATGTCCCAGCATCAATTAAACCCTATTGGGCCTACCGTGGCAGCATCACGTGTGAGAATGGATTACTGATGTATGGCACACGGATCATAATCCTACCGCTACTGAGACCGACTATTATTGCCAAAATCCACTCTGGTCATCAGGGAATTACCAGGTGCAGACAAAGAGCTCGCCAGTCTGTATGGTGGCCAGGACTATCTGAACAAATGAAAAGAACTGTAGAAAACTGTCCAAGATGCGCCGAGCTAAGACACCAACCGCCTGAACCCCTCATGACAACTGAGCTTCCAACAACACCATGGCACACTGTAGCCTCTGATCTGTTTGAGTTGAAAGGCAGCAGCTATGTCATACTTGTTGACTACTTCTCTCGATATGCAGAAATCGCCATGCTTACATCAATGACTTCCAGCGCAATGATACAGAGTTTTAAAGCTATTTTTGCCAGACATGGGGTACCTGTCATCCTAAGAACAGACCCAGGAAGCCAGTACACTTCGAAGGACTTTGCCAAGTTTGCAAATGACTGGGGTTTCCAGCACGTTACAAACAGTCCCCGCTATTCCCAAAGCAACAGAGCTGCAGAAGCCTGTGTGAAAACAATGAAGAGAATGTTAAAGAAGGCAAAAGACCCATATCTTTCTTTGCTTGCACACAGAGCGACACCAATGGACTGTGGGTTTAGCCCCAGCGAACTGTTAATGGGCTGACGTCTGAGGACAAACGTCCCGACTAACCCGGATCTACTAAACCCCAGTTGGCCCGATCTTGAGAATTTTAGACAGAGGGAAAGGAACCAGAAGGCTCAACAGCAACTTACACACCGCCTATCAAAAAAAGCTAAAGAGCTACAACCACTCGAAAATGGCACACCGGTATGGGTCAGAAGCTCCAACCCCCCAAACCAGGAAGGCATCGTTGTTGGAATGGCAAACACACCACGTTCCTACATTCTACGGACCAAAGAAGGGACAATAATCCGACGCAATCGACGACACATTGTACCCAAACCACCAGAAATGGTCGAGGCTCACACATCGGAGACCCATGAAGACAGTCATCTACCTAGGGAAGAAACAGTCAAAACAGCATGCCCCACTCTCACCTCTCTCTTGAGTATACAACAACCAGATCTGGGCGTCAGTCAAGACCACCTATTAAACTAGACCTATAATATATGTATATACAAATATATATATATATATAAAAGTAAATAAATGAACTCTTTTCTTTTAATAGATATATCAAGTGTGTGTGTGTGTGTGTGTGTGTGAGAGAGAGAGAGACCATATAGTAAAAGAACATTAAACATTATTAAATAAAATAAAAAAGGGAGATGTTATGTCCCTTGGATCGGTGGGAGTTGTCCCCCTTTGTTCAATGTTTATAATGTAAACTCTCGGACGTAAACGTGAATAAACAAGACTTGGTCAGTCGGCCATGTTGGTCTGAACGGTCACATATCCTTGTCCTGTTATTATTAATAGAAACCTGACATAACACTTTGTAAGTTTTGGGTGTTTAAACTTATTTTAAAGAGTTTATTTAGTTAAAAAGAAATAACAAGTAATGGCGCACTCAACATTACTTAGTAAATAATTTTTAACAAAAAAATGTCCGAAAATTAAAGAAAATACTGAGGTAGATATAGTTTTAAAACGAGCCTCCAAAAGAAAATAAATTTGTATATTTTTAAGTACTGCAGTGCACAAGTGCCTCGAAATGACTTAAATGATACCCACCCCTCCTGGGTTTCGAAATAATAACGTTATTATTTCAGCGCGGTACCAAAATTACATAAGACCATGTTTTCTTTTTTGTTGTTTTGTAATGACACAAGAATTATTTAAACTGAATTAATTCTTCTAAATAAAATAATTGCTTTCTTTGATAATACGTGTTTTCTTTCTTTATTTTTGTTTCGTAATGACACAAAAAGTGTTAAAACTAGAGTATTTTTTAAATAAATATTTGGTTTCGTTTTTCGTATCTTGACTCCGTGATCAAGTTTTTTTTTTTAAGCAAGAGTTAAAAATAATTTTTAAAAATATTATGGGGGTGCATAGTCTTTTTAAAAACAATATCTCCTTCAAGAACGGTAATAAAATGTGTTTTCAGATATTCATTCAATAAGGGACCAGTTTTCCTACCTAGCAAAGAAAAAAGGGGAGTAGTCCAGGTACGAGTTTTCCGGGTACGGATTTTCCGGAGACGAGTTTTCCTGGGACGAGTTTTCCGGGCACCGTCAATTTCAATACTGTTTCATTATTATCATTTCTGATTATCTTTATTTGTTTGTCATTTTATTTATAAAATTACGCGGAAGTGATTCAATAAAAAAAAAATCTAAATAATTTTTTAAAAATTTCTATATTTAATAAAAATTATCTGATTAAAAAAATATTGTTTTCTAATATTGTCAATTTCAATATTTCATTTTATTTATGAAATAACTCCAATTTTACTATCCAATCAAGTGGTATTCTTACTACCTTTGTAACACGACTTACGTTCTTCTTCATATTTAAGTTTCCTTAAACGGCAAGAGGGCCAATTTCTTATATATATGTGTTCGTTCAAACAGTTTCCAAAAAAAACTACTCGATATATTTTTATATTTTTATTTTTCCATGTATGTACATATTTTTATTTTTTCATGTATGTATATGAAAAAATAAAGGTTTTTACACTAACCTGTGCATGTTTGAAATCTTTTTAATGAAAATTGTTTATGCTATAAAGCTTGAACTTTAAGGGACGGTACGGTCCAAACCAAATGACCAAATTCACTTAGGACAAAAACTAAGATTAAGAAAATACTTTATTCTGATTGGTTGCCAAATTTGAGTATTTTCCCACTTCACAGAACTTTGGAAATCAATGAGATTTCGCAAGGGTAACACGCGTGACAACAAATACCTTAATTCTCAGGGGTTCAATGAATAAATATTTACTAAAAGACTTGTAATAATTAGAAAACTACTAAAAGACTTGTAATAATTAGAAAACTCCATAAAAATTAAGAAAAACACATTTTTATAAAAAAAACACAGTTTATAGTTTATACATTGTTTAACAATGTTTAAAATATCCTTCCCATCTGAATGTAATGCAAGTGATGCTAGAAACAAGACTATTATAAAAAAAAAATGGTCATAGGTACGTTTTTTTTTATGTACTACATGAAAGAGTAGACAATCTGAAAAGAGAGTAAAGTATTATAAGGGCGATTTTAAATTAATGTTATCGCTGAAAATCCTTCCAAACTGTAACACATGTGACATGGAATGGCTCTTTTAATCTTGTCTAATCGCTCAAACATTGAAAATTAAACAAAATACTTGTAAAACATAGCATTTTTGAGTGATTGTTAACATTCATTTATGTGTTTTTACTAGTGATGGGACGATTCCAAAATTTTTCCAGATTCCGATCCAATTATGGATTCCTTTCTAAATATTTGATTCTGATTCTTTTAATATTTATAAATATTTAATTAGAGATTTGTTGTTTTTTTAGGGGGGGGAGTGTAAATTTTCAAATTATTACATAAACCCCGCATAATTTCCGGGTATATTTTTTCTCCAATAGAAAAAATTTGATGAATGTTTAAATTTTATTTTAATTATATAAATTTGGTGGGTTATTAAATTGATTTGCTTTGCTGTAAAAACAAAAATGAGATGCAAATAATAACAACTAGCAGGACCTGTGGAAATTCCACAGAGACTCATTCATATGTAATATATTGATGTTGGTATTCATGGCGTAAATAGAGATGCTCTAATATTATTGTAATTCTTGTTAAAACTGCAAAAGTATTCATCTAAGCTAGCAGGAACGCCTGGCATAGCCGAGTCATAAAGTGCGCTTAAATATGATATTTTAATTCTTGCAGATTTTGTATATATTATTATAGAGTTAATGTTCTATCGATTTTATACATTATAAAGTTGCGATTTAAAAAATAAAAAAAATATATCCATATGACTTTGGTGCATCAACTTGAGTTCCTTCAGTTATAATCGAAATCGAAACCGAAACCAAAATTTATGAAGAATTCTTGATAAAATTATTTATTAAAAAACTGGATCACTGGAGTTCCATCAGCTATAATCGAAATCGAAACCAAAACTTATGATTTTACCAAGAATTCTTCATAAGAAAATAAATGACTTGAGTGCCATCAGCTATAATTTAAACCGAAACCAAAACTTATAAAGAATTCTTGGTAAAATTATTTATTATAAGAAATGTCACTCAGATGTAATTGTGACACAAAATAAATAACATACACACTATCGTATTAATATTGTTAAAAGTCATAAAAACCACGCACGCTCCTTTCCTACCACTAACCTTAAGTACGAGTGGCAATACGAAAAATATAGCAATTACATGTGATTTTATGATTTTGCTGATTAGCCTTAAAATTAGTGGTAAAAATTACTGAACTGCTTAAAAAGTTATAATGTACCGAAATAGGATCAGTTTACATTATATTTATATCTAAACTGAACCCCCATTCTTAATTCTAAAATAACGTTTCAGTGTGCTCACACATAATCGCTTAAAAAAGTAGAATCTCATATGTTTGGGGTATTTTAAATGTAAATGAAAGTTGTTTTTTTTTTTAAGTTAACAAACTTCTCAATGTTTGCTCTTTATTTATTCTATCCAAAATTTTGATAAATTTGTGAGATTTTCATCTATATTTTTACTTGTACGAAAACCAAACAAAATATAAGGAAACATGAAATATTTCAAAGGATGTTGTGAAAACCAGTGCAAGAAAAAAAAAAAGAAAAAAGCCAAGCATGTTAAATCTTTGATATTAAAGTGTGAAGTCTCTGATAGACACCATATAGCCATTTATCAAATAGGTGCGAAAAACTTTTTAAAATCCATGAACTTTAGAATATTTACAATAAAAACTAATAAAAACAAATTAAATTAGGTTTGGAGTGTCTACATCTGGGAATGGATGAGGGCACAGACATTTTAGCAAATAGATGCAAAACGATTGCAAAGGCAATAAGGCAAGTTCTCTCATTGATAAATGACCAATAAATAAAATAAATTAAACTTTGAATCAATGTTAAATCTGTACATGAAATTTAAAACTCATTCTGTGGCCTTTCTCAGTCTTATGTGTTGTAAAGGAACAACTTCTCATAAAAAAAATAATACAATTTGTGCTTGTTTCATTTTTTTATTTTAAAATTTTAAAGAATCAGAAATTAGACTATAATTTTTCCGATTCCGATATCCCAAAAAGTTCTGATTTTTCTTATTCCTGATTCCGATTAATTGTCCTAACACTAGTTTCTACCAGCGTTTGTTTAATTTTCGATTTTGAGTGGTTATCAATGGTCCTTCTGTTGTATGGTGGTGTTCCAAAAATGGTGTAATGTGTACGATAGCACCATATGCCGATATGCGTACTTGGGACGAAGGGTTCATCCTGATGTGTATATTCATGTCACTAAATGTCTATGGTTGGTGATTCTTCACTTTCTGAGCCCTAAGTTATGTTGCTGCTGTCTATTTATGTTATATTTATATCTAATTGTTCATGTGTGTGCGTGTGTGATACATGTACTTTGGACATACCTTCATGCGTCGTTGATCTTGTTCACCTAGAATTCATCTTGCTCTTGGAGAGGAGGCTGGAACCTGTTTGGACGAATATTCAATCACTTCCAAGAATGTTGGTTGGTTTAATAGTTTTTATTTACTTTCCCAGGTGTCGATCACAGAAGAACGGAAAGTGAATATCTTTGATTGCATGGTTAATTCTAGGACCCTATTTTGACACATGTCAGCTCCCTCCCCAGTGAAGGGGAGGATGACCTGTTAAACCATCCGCCCTGCTCAACGTCCAAATTCCGACTCTCTATGATCTCCAGCTAACCTGATCCATGTAGCATACACATAGTTCCGTCAGCTGACCAGCTACTTCTGGTAAACTTGTCTCTGATATAATTATTTTGACAGATTTTATAAACATTCTTCATATTCATCTCTTGTTGATCTCTCCAGTTAGATAGATAGATCGATCTGGATAGATACAGAAACAGATAGATAACCAGACAGAGAGATACATCAATAATACATATATAGATAAATACATCAATAATACATATATAGATAAATAGATAGATCGACAGACAGATAACAACTAACAAATACTCTCTTGTGTTCGACCTACTACATAACACTTCTGCAGGGGTTATTGGGCAACCATTTAAAAAAAATTTAACTCAAAGAGCAGACACTAAGTTTGTTTTGAACCAAATACATACTTTAACATAAGTTTAAACACAAAAACTTATGTAATAGATGGATGGATGGGTTATTTAATCAGCATATCAACCTTTGTGGGTCATTCAATGCTGTTTTTTTTTTTTGTTTTTTTTTTCTATCAACCCCTTCTGGGCCATTCAATGCTGAATCTAGTCATTTTGGGGATAGCATTTGATGTTGTATCCAGTTATTTTATAGGAGACTTTTATTCTTGAAGCTCTTTGTATTTTCAATCGTTAGTTCGTAACTTTTGGTTTGGTTGTTTTATAATGGATTTTATCATTTTTGTTCTCTGTCTTGCAGGATGCTTTTGCAGAATATAAGGTTTTTACAGGTTATAGTTTTTTGGAAGAGTCCTATTTCTTTAATGTAAGATAAGATTTTTCTGGTGGTGTTCTCTTTGAAGATTATTTGAAGATCTATTTCTTTATAGTGTTTTTTCCTAATTTGTGAAAGATCAGTGCATTCAGTTAGTAAATGTTTTACAGTAAGTGGTACTTGATAGGGAATGCATTGGGGTTGCATTTCTCCTTTTAGGAGGTAGGAATGGGTTAAGTGTGTGTGACCTATTCTATGTTTTGTTAAAATGACATTTTGTTTTCTGTTTGTTTTTTGATAATCCTGCCTCCTCTCTCCAAGTGTGGGTTTTATATTGTATAATTTGTTATTTGTATTTTTATTCCATTGACTTTGCCATTTCCCAAGTATATGGCTGTTGATCAGGGGTCTAATATCCGTGTATGGGATCCTGTACCCATCAAGGTTCAACTTCATTGCCTCCTTAGCCATAGCATCGGCTCTTTCATTGCCTCTGATTCCCATGTGGCTAGGGATCCAGGTGAATATTATTTTCTTTTGGTTGGTAATGAGATTTATTTTGTTTAGGAGTTTGATAATTGTGGGGTTCTCTTGTTTTCTATTTTTTATAGCTGTTAAAACGGATAAGGAGTCAGAGAATATAATGAATTTTTTTGAGTTTTCTTCAACAATGATATCCAGTGCTAAATCTGGTTTCAGCACTAAATATAGAGGCTTCATTTGGAAGTCGTTTGCTAATTTTTGTATTGTTGTAGGTAGCTGCACATCCAACTCTATCGTTATCCTTCGAGCCATCTGTGTATATGTATGTATAGTCAGAGTAGCATAGCTTGATATTTTCAAGTTCTTCTTGAAATATGGCAGGATTTGTTTTTGATTTTTTATTTTCATTTAAGTTCAGCATTACGTCTGTTTGTCTCATAGTCCATGATCGGTTTTCAGATATTACAGAATGGTGGATATTTGTTATTGGAATTTGAGATTCTTCTTTACTGGTTTCCATTCGAAGTCTGAAGGTTTCTATATTTGGGGTCAAAGGTACATTGATAAGCGGGGTTTGTTGGGCAAGACTTTAGTTTCAGGTAGTATTGTAAGCCAAGTTTTTCCCGTCTGAGCTTTAGGGGTGCTTCTTTGGGGGATGTTCTATATGCTTCCAAGATTAGTCTTAGTCCTTCATGGTGAATGGGGTCAAGGATATTTATGTAGGAAGGCCTGTCTGACCCATAAATGAAACAGCCATAGTCCAGTTTCGAACGAATTAGAGTCCTGTATATTTTAGGAGCGTTTGTTGGTCTGCTCCCCAGTCTGTGTTAGCAACAACTCTTAATAATTGTAGTGCTTTGTGGCATTTCTGCTTTAAATATCTCAGATGGGGAATAAAATTCAATTTTTTGTCAAAAATGATCCCTAGATATTTATATTGATCAGTAATATCAATTTTTTTGCCATCGAGTTTGAGGGTTGGATCGTTGTGCATTTTTTTAATATTACAGAAGTGCATGCACTTCGTTTTAGACTCGGAAAATTTAAGACCATTTTCTGTGGCCCACCGGTTTATTTTGTTTAGGTTCAGCTGCAACTGTCGCTCTATTGTTTCAACATTTTTTGATCTATAACAGATCAAGAAGTCATCGACATATAGGGAGCAGTTGGTTCCAGGACTTAGGCATTTGGTAATATTGTTAATCTTTATATTAAATAAAGTGACTGATAGTATGCTTCCTTGTGGGACCTCTTCCTCCTGGTTTTCGAGGTCAGAAAGGGTGGATCCCACATGGACCCTAAAGTCCCTGTCAGATAAAAAATCTTTTATTAGTTTGGGTAGTCTTCCCTTTAGACCTAGATTGTGCAGGTCTTTCATAATGCCATATCTCCATGTTGTCTCGTACGCTTTTTCCAAATCAAAGAAGATGGTCGTTATGTGTTCTTTTTTATGTAACCCTCTCTAATGAAAGTTTCCAGGCGTACCAGGTTGTCAATGGTGCTTCTTTTATTTCTAAATCCACTTTGGAGGTCTGTTATCAGGCCATTTGCTTCGAGGTACTAGGTTAATCTTTTGTTTAGCATTCTTTTGAATGTTTTGCATACGCAACTTGTCAATGCTATGGGTTGGTAGCTTGTGGGATCAGACTTAACTTTATCAGGTTTGGGGATGGGGATCACTGTTGCTGGTTTCCATATGTCAAGGAGTTTACCCCTGATCCAAATGTCATTGAAGATGTTTTGGAGGTAGATTAAGGATTTTTGAGGTAGTTGTTTCAAGAACTCGTAGTGGATCTCATCTGGCCCTGTTGCAGTGTTGTGTGAACTGTTTATGGCGTCGGTTAATTCAGATAGGGTGAAAGGTTTGTTGTAGTCTTCTACATTGTCTGAGTTGAAGTTTAGTTTGTTTCTTTCAGCATCTAGTTTGATTTTTTTGAATTTTGGTTTATAATTTTTGCTAGAGGAGTTTTTTGAGAAGGTTTTTGCGAGTACATTTGCTATATCTTTTTTGCTGGTTATTTTTGTATTATCTTTTGACAGGTGTTTTAGCGGTGTTTGTTGATTTTTACCAGCTATCTTTCTAACCATATTCCAGATTTGTTTTGTTTTGGTGTTAGAGTTCAGTTTGCTGATATAGACTCTCCATGACATTCTTTTAGCCTCCTTAATTGTTCTACGGACTTTTGCTCGGTTTGCTGGTCTCGATTGTGGGTAGTGGGACGACTTTTAAATTTTCGCAGTGAAGCTTTACGTAATCTTACCGCCTTTTCGCAATCTTCATTAAACCAAGGTCTTTTATATTTTTTGGATTTGGAGCCTTTGGGTATACATTCCCCAGCTATTGACATCAACGTATCAGTGAAGTGTTCCATAGAGTTCTCCGGTTCATCTTTGTCTATTAGCTTTGCATTGCATTGGGTTTTATATTCCTCCCAATTTGCTTTGTTTAGCTTCCATCTGGGGAGGTTATCTTCAATCGGGATTGAGTTTTCAAGTATGATGGGAAAGTGATCGCTACCACATGAGTCATCATACACTTGCCAGCTGTAGTCCATTAATGTGGCTGGGTCGCATAGCGACAAATCAATGGCTGAGTATGTACCTGAGGCAAGGTGGAAATATGTATTGGAGTTTTGGTTCATGAGGGACAGATTGTTATTGTTGATGATATTTTCTAGTTTTTTACCTTTTATGTCTGTTTTATTGCTTCCCCATATGATGTTGTGGCTGTTGAAGTCTCCTAGTAGGATGTATGGTTTAGGAAGTTGTTCTATTATTTTGTTGACTTCGGCTTCATTTATGGGGTCATGTGGTGGGATATACATGGAGCAAATGTTGATAGTTTTATGTAAAGTGGTTTTCACAGCAATTGCTTGTAATGTGGTGTCTAGAGTTATTTCGCTCTGAGGCATGTCGTTTCTAACTAGAATCGATACACCTCCGGAGGCCTTCTTTCCAGTATTGTGTATAAAGTTGTATTGGGTGTAGTTTTTTATAGTGATGTTATCATGTGTCTTTAGGAATGTTTCCTGGAAGCAGATGATAGCAGGTCGTAGTTTAGATATTAACAGTAGCAAGTCGTTTATGTTCGCCTTAAGTCCTCAGCAGTTCCATTAAAAGATAGTTTGAGTTTTTTTTATTGTGGTCTGCCATTTTATTTGTCTGGGGGTGTTTTGTCTTCTACTTCCATCTCCTCCAGTGTTCCTATTTTGTTTCTTTCTCTTGAGGTTGATTGGGATCTAGATCTTGGTTTGTTTGTTTTTTCTTTAGTTTTCGTTTTATTGGGTGATGGTGTTGTTTCATTGGATTTGTTTGTAAGGGTTGTTTTCATTTGGTGAGTTTTTTCTTTTTCTTTGTTTGATTTAATTTGAGTTTTTTGATTTGTTGGTTCTGTTTTTTTTGTTGTACTCTCTTTTGTAGATTGATTATTTCCAGAATTCAGGATTAGTGTTTTAATTTCTTTCATTAGGTCTTTCATCTCTTTTATCAATTGAGATATTTCTTCAGTTTTTATTTCTGGAGGATTTTTTGTATAACTTTGACAACTTTGATTTGTGTGTATTTTAGCATTCTTGGTTACTTCTGAGTATCTTGCGTTCATAATTTTCCTGGCTTCCGGGAAGGTTATATTTTTTGTGTACTTTATTGTTGTTATTTCTTATTCTTTTAGCCATGTTTTGCATCCTTTGAAGTCAGCTGAATGGTTTTCCTTACAGTTTGAGCATTTGGGGCCTTTTTTGCAGTCACTATGTTTTGAGTTTTCACCACATCTTATACATATTGGTGATTTGGTGTATTTGGATTGGTGATGTCCAAATTGTTGACAATTGTAGCACCTTAGAGGGTTTGGGATGTATTTTTCAACGTTCACTTTTAGGTATCCGATTTTAATCTCACTTGGGGGGTTTGTGGAGTCAAAGGAGAGTATATATGTATTTGTCAATATAGTTTCTGCATTTCGTTTTATTCTCATTCTTTTTACTTCTGTAACACTTTGAGATGCTAGATTAGATAAAATTTCCTCAGTCGAGCAATTTGATAGTTCGCTGCATCTAATGACTCCTTTTGAGGAGTTTAGGTATGGGTGGGGATAAGTTTTAATTTTGATATTGTTAAAGGTTTGCCATTTGAGAATTTCTTTAGCTTGTGTTTTTTGTTTCAATTCGATAAGTATGGTGTTATTTTGCAGTCTTTTTATCATTTTGGGTTTTATTTTTTGAGAGAAAATTTTTTCCATTGTAAAAGGTGAAATTTTATTTATTTCATTTTTTTCAAGTGTTTCCATTACTAAAAATATTGTGTTTTCATTGATTAAGCAATTCTGTTCGTCCTCTGAACTTGAGATGTCGGAAACATCAGAGAAGTTTCTTTTTTTGGGAGTTTTGGGGGTAAAAAAAGCCATAATCAAAAAGGTTAGTTTTTTCATCATCTTTGCTCTCCACCCACCTCAGAGCCCTATATGGGAAGTGCCTGGGGGGAAACCCATTCGCCCAGGCTCAACAAGGATACAAAGGTGATATACTCGATTTATGTGATATCATTTATGAGCACCTGTTCTCCTTTGATGTTACTTTGGGATACAAAGTAATTTAAAGGGTTTGCAGCCATGTCATAGATATTTCACTTAGTCGATTGACCCTCAGCCACCGCTTTCTACCATATATTAGGGAGTGGATGTTATTTGTGGGGAAGGGATAGGCATATTGTGTTGATGATAGGTTTATGGGGTGGGCGATATATAGTGGGGCTTGACATGACCAGCCGATTGGTCGGATCGGGCCCCTCCGACCACCCGTCTAGCCCAGTAAGGGCCAAAGTTGGGAAGTTGGGAAGTGGGGGTACTAAATCCTGACCTCCAAATCTCTCAACCACCAGGATCCCGTCCTAAGGGTATTACGGGTCACTACCTACAGCCAACAGGTAGCCCCATTGAGGGACTTCTACTCTCTGCAGGGGTTTAGTTGGCATATTCTGATGCGCTGCTGACAGGGTCCAGTGGAATCTGATCAAATTTTGAAGAATAATTTTTTAATAGAATGTATTTATTATTATTTATTTATTTATTTTATATTTTTTTATTTTTGGTTTGTTTTTTATTTAACCCATAGTTGGGACCCTAACAGGTACTACCACTCCAGGTCAGAGTGGACCTGGGAGCAATGGCAATTAAGGGGTGGCTCCACGCTCCCCAAAGCCTGCAAACTGGGGCCTCACCATCAGATATAGTTTAAGGTCATATCTAGGACCGGGAAGTAGGGAAGGAAAAAGAAAGGAAGGGAGAGGGGCTGTTGATTTTGTTTTTATTTTTGTAGAACATAATTAAGTTTTACAAAATAGAATAGAAAACAAAAATAGAAATCGATGTAGGTGCATTTCGTCTCAGAAAGCCAATAGGCAGCCTGATCTGGTAGCACCAGAGGTATGTAATAGAGTCTTGCTTTTGGTAACATTTATTTGTTGCATATTTGTTTTTAATTTTTTGTTTGTTCTGTTAGTTACAGTAAAAAAAAATGCCCCAATCTCTTTCTTTTTAATTTCCTTTTTAATTAAGTAAATCTTTAGAATGTTTTCTCTTTAGGATTTGGATGAATGCATCGTGAGATTTTCATCTATATTTTTCACTTGAGTCCATAGTACCATAAAACTTTAATTATTTCAGAAGAAGCCGATTATGGACACCGCCAATCTACAGCTGGCGCCAAGAAAATGTCAAAAACCCTTCCAGAGCATTTAAAACCTTTTAATAATCAATTGAACTCCCTGGAATGGAGGCTTATGGACATTTAGTGAATATATGTAAAAAGTTTAAAAAGGATATATGCAAGTTATCTCTCCATAAATGACCAATAAATAAAATAAATTAAACTCTGTGAATCAATGTTAAATCTGTAAAGGGGATTTGTAATCCATTCTGTGGCACTTGGTCTTATGTTGCAAAGGAACAACTAATCCCCCCAAAATAATTTGTGTTTGTTTCTTTTTTTTTATTGTCAAGAAAAAAAAAAAAAAAAAATTATATATATATATATATATATATATTTGCAATAATTTGTATGACCAAGTACAAACTTCAAAATTAAAAAAAAAAGAAGAAAGTTTATCTTTTTAAGAAAAACTTTGCATTTGCTGGTTTGATACTTGGAATTATTACTCCATATTATTTTTCCTAATTATAACATATGAACCCTGAATCGAACATTTTTTCTTTTAGACTTCTAGAATGTGAAAGTTTGAAAGAAAAGAAAAAAATTTAAAAGTTAAAAATAGAGAAAAAAACAAAAAAAAAAACAATAAAAAACCCTGAAAATATTAAATTATACAATGTTATAAATTGTTGAAATTCCAATATTATGCAAATGCAGTAATTGTGGACAGACAGACTGCTTGTATTAGGTTGGTGCAAAATTAATGTTTTTATATATAGTTGAATGTTAAAAAACAACATTTTTCTTGCACAGACTGAATAATAACTCATTATGCATTTCGACCGAGCAGCTCAAATTATACTGGTTGCTACTTATTTTTTTCTGACAATCTTGGAATGTTGGCTTGACTAGTTTTACTTTTTATGCCTGTTGGTACAAAAAATCAACAGGAGTCACTGTTGCCAAGACAATGTACAATTGTACCAATGGGTCATTTTATAAAAGCTGTAAAAGCGAAAGACATGTCTTAAACTGACCCCCCTCCTCACTACAATGTGGAGAGAATCCAATTTGTCAAAAAGGGGGAATTTGAATCAGAAATAAAAAAAACCCTGTCAAGTTATGTTTGCATTTATCTTTTATCTATCTCAGCTAGTTACATTCATTGATCTTGCAGCAAAACTTCACAATTATACTAAGCATTCATGTACCATGCTTCATGCAACAATTAATAAACACATCCACCTTTTGAAAGGAAATTATACCTAGGATAATTGACCTCCAGAAACTGAACATATACTACACTTTCACCCACAGCCTAGGTTGGTTTATAAGTGTCCTACAACTGCAAAGTTAGTTTATAGTTGGAGCCCAACTCCCCAAAAGAGTCACTGGTCCAGTTGCAAAAATGTTGCTCATTTTCTATGTTGATCATAGGAATCTCCCCTAGTGAAATAGTGAAAAGAAACATGGGAATACTACAATGCGTGTTAATTTTATCTTTTGAATGTATTGAGATATCATAACATGGTGACATTGAATACAGGAATAACAAGAAATACATTACAATTATTGTTTATTGTTTCTGTATTTTGTGGCAAGTTTTGTTGCAATGATGAGAAAACACATGTGAACCTGTTTTGTGTTGGAGGTTCACAAATCTGGTGGATTCATTCAGATTTTTAAAAAAATGTTGCAACTTTTTAGTCATAAATATTTCAGTAGACAATCATCATCATTTTGCAGCCTCAGCCGAGATCGAACTCATTACACCCTTCCAGTATTCCCTATTTCTCATAACACCCAAAAGATCTTCCTTGGAGATAAATATATCTTGTTCTATTTTATCTGGAAAACTTTTGTGATCAATTGTGAGATGATGGGTACCTTCACAGCACAAATGATGAAACAAGTTCGTGGCACGTGTACTATACCCAGCAAACTGAACACGTCTCTTGCAAGTTGATACTCTCGGTAAGTCTCCATTGTAGCAGAGAAGAGATTGAGCAAGAGTTAAGCTAATTTACATATAAATCAACTCAAACATAAAACTGGTAGACATCTAAAAGGCAAGCGACAAATGCAACCTGAGTAACCACTGCGACGAACGGACCTTGCTAAAGTGGTGAACCCTTCTTCGATGAACACATTATCCCTGTACAAAAAAAAACAAAACAAAAAAACAAAAACAAAAACGCATTCGAGCTAACATCAGGTCAAATATCCTACTGGAATTACAAAAGTGCAATTGACTCAAAAAAAGTTTTGAGTTTGTGAGGATTTTAATTTTGTGGCTGTTGCAAATGTTAATTAGCTCAACTCAGTCTTGGTAGCATTCACGTGAAGCCCTGTACAGTTTGCTGCTGATTCAAGATAGGAGTGCCAGGGCGCTAATGAGGTTGTCAGACATCAGCACAATGTCATCAGCAAAATCATCATCAGTAATGATTACGTGAGTTTCTTCTCGGTTGATACATCAGTCCATTGTCATTGATTGTATCCACAGAGGTAGGCATGATGTAGTCTATTACAATGATGAAAAGGAAAGGTGCAAGTGTATCACCTTGGAGAATACCAGCCAGAATGTCGAATGTTTCACCATCTGGGGCCAGGACAGTGGTCTGTGTGTTTGTATACAATACTTTCATTGCTTCAGGTTCAGTAGACAAACAGGTTGATTACATTCTGTTTCTGGCTGGAGAAAAAAAGCCTTAGAAGTTTCATACATGGAAATTTGAAAACGAAGCCGACCAGAATGACCCAAGAGTTTTTTGGGCGAAAATTCAACGGACGATAAGATTTGCATTGCACATTTTTACCTGAGTTGGTATAGGAAAACTAACATGGAAAGCGTAGATGATTTCTGGCAAGATGCAGATTAGAGGCAAATAAATTCAAGTTCAAAGATTCTCAGTAAACTGAATAAAAATTAGAACAAGTTATCACTGAAACGAGGTACTCAGAATTTTAAAAGAAGCTTTTAGCAAAAAGGTGAATAATTCAAATTCCGGGAAGTTATGAATTATGACAGGACACAAAGATTCTATGAATGAAGCAAATGGCCAGAATCCAAGAAAGAAAGAGCTAAGAAGTAGATGCCATTAGATACAATCACTGAAAACAATGAGATAGCATTCATTTCCACCAAAACACTAACAGCTTCTTTCCAAGAACTGCCAAGCTTGTGGAATATTCTTCCTGCTGACCGTTTTCCTCTTACCTAGTTTTTTTTTTCAATTGTCCTATCTTTGTGATAATCATCTTTCATTCTTGTTAACTTCTTATAAGAAGTGGCTTCACATCTGCAGCGATTTCCATAAAAAATATAAACAGAAAATATTGGATGAAAGTATGCACCAACAAAAAATAAAAGACGGAAAATTATTCCACATTTATTGAAAACTGATCCCCGACTTATCAAGTTATAAAATTTTTTTTTTTTTTTTTTAAATATTATTTTTAATCTGAAAGTTAAATTTGTAATCAATGTGATTAACGTAAAAAAAAAAAAAAAAAAAAAAAAAAAAAAAAAAAAGTGTAAATTGTGGAATTTAGAGTTGGGGGCAATTTCCTAAATGTGTGCCATTTTTTATTTTTATAAACTGTGAAGAAAAAGTTGTAAGAAGCGCATATAAAAAAAAGCAAGTTCTTTATTACCAAGTGATTCTTCAATGATTTTTTTGGGGTGATTTGTTTTTTATCAAGTAAATAATTTTAAGCAAATATTTTCAAGGAAACGTTCAAAGGAACAGGTTTAGATTTTATTTTATTATTTTATTTTTTGGTGCGTGGGCTATTTTTAAATAGTATTTTCAAGTTAAATTCAAGTTTTATGAGATTTTTTTTTATTAAATTGTTAGGTGAAAGTACAGAAACACTCCTCTCCCCGTATTAAGAATGGCTTTTTAAAGGGTGGTACTTAGGCACTTATTGAACTGTGCTGAAATAAAAACGTTATTCTAAATAATAACGTTTTTATTTCACAGTTCAATAAGTGCATAAGTACCACCATTTAAAAAAGAAAAAAGAAAAATTTGTTTGTTTAAAAATGTGATAATTACATTTTTTTTAGAAGGAAAATTGGAAAAGAGCTTTTACTGTCGACATTCGCACATCTCCATTGCCGTCGGTTATACTCTCTTTTTTTTTTTTTTTCTAGGCTGCACTTGTGGCCATATATTGTACATTATATTGTTTTTGCCAGTAGTTTCCACTGTTGACAAAAATCAATTACGGCATCTAATGTCTGTAGCTGTTGTTGGTCCAAGACGGTCAACTTCATGTTTTGCTCTTCTCTTCCTGACTGACTTGCCTGTAAGAATTGGTGTTTGTGTGCGTTTTTTGCGGTTTGTTTTACCAAACACTGTAAGGAATTTAATTCTCACAAACTCAATACTCCCTGGCGGTGGTTCTGGATATGACCTTAAACTATATCCAGTGGTGAGGCCCTAGCTTGCGGGCTTTGGGGAGTGTGGAGCCACCCTTTAATTACCATTGCTCCCAGGTCCACTCTGACCCGGAGTGGTAGTACCTGTTAGTTGAATAGTTGAATAGTTGAATAGAAAATGATTTGAAAACAACAAATATATTCTATTAAAAATTTTTCTTCAAAATCTTTGGATTCGTCATTAACTTGAACGCTGACCGAAAGTCCACTACACAATCCAACAATTAAATAACCCGAAAAGGGTTGATATGCCGTAAAACAAAAACAACCAACCAACCAACCAACCCTGGCGGAGGCAAAATAAATCCACAAATTACAAAAGCCATACCTTCAAACTCAAAATGTATTCAATAATAACAACAAAGAAAAGTCATTGGTCCTGGTACAGTGCATTGCAAAATGGTGGGGAAGTTTTGCCTCCCTTAAACAGGGAGCCATTAGTTAAACTCTTTTTGTTGGAGTGGTAGTTCAAATTTTCCTCAAAAGATCTATGATAATTGTTGTGAAGGAACATAACTGGCTATACACCGGTTACAAACTGTATATATATGGGACTGTTTGGCAGACAGCGGCAGACAAGCAGTCGCAGTAAGACGGATAGTCTTACGTGTTGATTATCAGACTTTCTTCCCCATACTTGTTACTATGTACTTCTATTTACCTTAGGCGAGCAGCCTTACGTTTCTGTATTATAAATAAACCCCATTACACATACCACTCGGTGTAACTCACGTTTGTCTTTATTTCCTAAGTATTTAGGAATATAACAATGGCGACGAAAGGATGTTCTTTCTCTTAACAGAGATAAATTACCGTACCAAGGACTGTGTACAATGCAAGGATTTTTTGTTTTACGAAAAAAACAAACTACACAAGGATTTTTGACCACGTGCGTCAATGAATTTAAAAATTTTTCCTACCTAAAGTAGCGAAAAGTACGGATTTTTCTTCGTAAAGAACTCACAAGAAATTATAGAAACATGTTCAAGGTAAAGTGGAATTTATATTTATTTTGACAAGTAAAAAAAAAAAAAAAAAAAAAAAATGGTCGCAAGTTGAATTCGAAACTACACTAAAGGATTACGAGTTTCGAAAGAAAAAATATAAATACAACGACTATTGTACCATTTTATGCCACGTGGGAACGGCAGCCATATATTTTTTTTTTTTGGAAAATTAATTGTTTGTTATTGCCTTTATATAAATAATTGGAACTATTTGTCGTGGGAAGTAAGAAATATTTTGTGTATGAACTTACGTTGTTGAAAAAAAAAAAAAAAAAAAAAAAAGAATTATTTTACAAAGCCTGTTGAATTACTATGGATGAACTTTGTTGAAACGTGTTGTGTCTGCATATTGCTACTAATTTACGATATACGTAAATTTACGATTTTTCTTTGGAATTATTGTGTAGAATTCGAAAAGACATTTTTGTACTAGAAGCTAACATGGAACAATTAGCAGAGTTAACTAAGGCTCTAGCCCTTAGCATCCAGGAACAGACAAAAATGACTCAACAATTTTTAGCGCAACAACAACAACAACAACAAATTCAACAACAACAGCTACAGCAACAGCTGCAACAACAACAAGAAAGAACACAAAAAACTTTAGAGGCACAACAAGAACAAACAAACATACTACAACGACAAATGTCGACACAGCAAAAGAATTTAGAAAAGCTAATTCTAACGTCGACCGGGAAGAAGACTAATTTTTCTGCCGAGGGTATTTCAAATTCACTAACGGAATTTCGTTACTCCCCGGATACTGGTGTTACTTTCCCTGCATACTACAGAAGATACGAAACAATTTTTACGAAAAGATGTTTAGACTGGACCGATGAGGAAAAAGTTACCCTGCTACTACAAAAACTGGGTACTGATGAAAACACCAAGTATGCAAATCTAATTCTACCAAAAAAACCGGAGGAGGTTTCGTTCGAGGAAACAATTAGTACCTTGTCGAAAATATTTGATAAAAGGGATAGCCTATTTCACTCTAGATACAAATGTTTGAACATTCAGAAGGCAGAAGCTGAAGACTATCTAGAATATGCTTGCACTGTGAACTGTTTATGCGAATCATTTAAATTGAATGAAATTTCCGCAGACCAATTTAAATGTTTAATCTTTGTACAAGGTCTCACAGCACCAAGGGACAAAGATATACGTTCACGGATCCTAACAATTATGGAGGCGGATCCTAACATAACATTGCAAAAAGTCACTGAAGAGTGTCAACGTCTGATTAACATAAAGAAAGACAACACTCGCATTGAAGAGAAAAATATTTTTAAGGTGCAGCAAGTAAAAAGGCAAGGGACCACAAGAAAGTCCAGGTTCCAAGAACACAGGATCCTTAAAGGATACAAAGACCCAAAGCTAAAGTGTAAATGTTGTGGTAGTTTAAGACACAACAATAAGACCTGCTGGTTTAGGAACAAAATATGTTATGAATGTGGTCTCAGAGGTCACAAGGGAACATACTGTGCCCAGAAGAAAAGACAAGGGACCGATAATGTAAATACGCTTCGCATGAATAAAGAAAAAAGCTGCGAAAGACGGAAATATGTTGATGTTCGGATAAATGGACATCTGGTTACATTGCTTCTGGATAGCGGTGCAGATATTAGTATTATAAATGAAGATATATGGAAAAGGATAGGTCGACCTGAATTAACGAAAACCAGAAAGACGGCGAGAAGTGTGTGCGGCAAAAGATTAGAGTTCAAGGGAGAATTAAAATGCAAAGTGACATTCGCTAACCAGACTCATAAATCCAAAGTGTACGTCGTACCAGGAAAGAATACATGCCTGTTTGGGGTAGATTGGATTGTCCTGTTTAATTTATGGGAGAAACCCATAAATTCGTTTTGTAACGTTTTAACTGCAGAAAAAGCAAACCAAAGGGAAGACTTCCTGAAGGATTTGAAAACTGAATTTCCCAATGTTTTTGCCGAAGGACTAGGACTCTGTATTAAGACAGAGGCAAAATTTGAATTAAAGAAAAATGCCACTCCAGTATTCAAACCTAAAAGGAATGTGCCTTTTTCAGCGATGGACGCAATCGAAAAAGAGTTGGATAGACTTCAACAACTGGAAGTCATTGAAAAAGTTAACCACACAGATTGGGCAAGTCCAACCGTGTATGTAAAGAAAAAAAATAACAGAATAAGGGTCTGTGGAGATTTTTCAACGGGTTTAAATGACTGTCTATTGGACCATAATTATCCCCTTCCGTCCGCAGAAGATCTGTTCTCTAAGCTTAACGGAGGAAAAATTTTTTCTAAGATAGACCTCTCAGATGCTTACTTGCAAATTAAGATCAGCGATGAATGCTCCAAATACTTAGGCATAAATACTCATAAGGGCATTTTTAAGCTAAAGAGGCTTCCTTTTGGATTAAAGGTTGCTCCTGCTATTTTCCAGCAAATTATGGACACGATGCTGGCAGGGTTGGAATTTTCAATGGCCTACCTTGACGATATCCTAATTAAAAGTGAAAATTTGCAAGATCATAAGAAGCATGTAAAAGAAGTATTCAAAAGAATACAGGAATTTGGTTTTAAATTGAGCCCAGAAAAATGCGATTTTTTTATGAAAAAAATTAAATATCTAGGTCAAATAATCGACAAAGAGGGTCGAAGACCGGATCCACAAAGGACTGAAGCAATTGAAAAGATGCCTGCTCCAGATTCAGTGACAAAATTAAAATCGTTTTTGGGATTAGTTCAATACTATGCAATTTACATCCCTAACATACATAATTTAAGAGCTCCTCTTAACGAGTTACTGAAAAAGGGTGTTAAATGGAACTGGAATAAGGAATGTGAATCTGCTTTCCAAAATATCAAAAGATGTCTACTGTCAGACTTAGCATTGGCACATTTCAATCCAGAAAAGGAACTAATACTAGCAACGGACGCCAGTGATTACGGTGTTGGCGCTGTATTACTTCACAAGTATGAGGATGGTAGGACAAAAGCTATCGCCCATGCTTCAAGAACGTTGGTTGCAGCGGAGAAAAATTACAGCCAAATTGAAAAAGAGGCGCTGTCGATAATATTTGGAATTACAAAGTACAATCGATTTCTCCATGGACGATCTTTTATTTTGCAAACCGACCATAAACCCCTACTTACCATATTTGGATCAAAGAAAGGCATTCCCACACATACTGCGAATCGATTACAGCGATGGGCTGTAACTCTCTTAAACTATCAGTTTAAGATGGAACATGTATCCTCAAAAAAGTTAGGACACGCAGATGCATTATCACGGTTGATCCCTAAAAGAAGCGAAAGTTTCGAAGAAACGGTAATTGCTGCGCTTAAAGACGAAAGTGAATGTACAAGTTCAATGTGTAATATGATACGTGAACTTCCGGTAACTTTCGAAAAAATAAAAAAAGAGGCAGTAAATGACATTTTCATTAAGAAAATGAAAAATCAATTGGGATGGATAAAAAAAAATAAAAAGGTAGATCAAACAACGCCTTTTTCCATCTGTGAAGATGTGCTCATGTATGGTGAGAGGATCGTAATTCCACTAACGTTACAGAGGAAAATTCTGAAGGAATTTCATACAGGTCATCCGGGCATTTCGAGAATGAAATCCCTTATGAGAGGATATGTGTACTGGCCTGGTATGGACAAGGAAGTTGAAAAATGTGTCAAGACATGCAGAGGATGTCAATTAGCAGCTCGAGATCCTCCAGTAAAAACGACGCCATGGCCAAAGACGGACCTACCCTGGTCACGTCTGCATATTGATTATGCGGGACCTATAAATGGTTATTTTTACTTGATTATTGTAGATTCTTTTTCAAAATGGCCAGAAATATTTAAGTTTAGACATCCAACAGCAAAAAACACTGTGAGTGCGCTTAATGAAATTTTTAGCCGTTTTGGAGTGCCAAAAACCTTAGTGAGCGATAATGGAACAGCATTTACTGCTCATGAATTCAAAGAATTCTGTGACTCACTAAATATTCTACATATGACAACACCTGTGTACCATCCACGATCGAATGGGTTGGCCGAAAAATTTGTAGATACGTTTAAAAGGGCACTTAAGAAAAATCTTACTACGGACACAGACGAACAATGTATTCAAACATTTTTAGCAATTTACAGGGTGACACCAAATCCTAATAATAATGTCAATTCTTCCCCGGCTGAGCTAATGTTTGCAAGAAAGATAAGATCTGTCTTCGATAGGCTGCTACCAGAGAAAAAGAAAGTTTTCAAAAAAGAAAACCTTAATACCAAGTGCTTCTCCCCAGGTGAAAATGTATATTTCAAAAATTTTCAAAATGGACGAAATCAGTGGGTTGAAGGTATTATCAAAAAAAGGATTGGGAGCATGGTCTATACCATCCAAGGATTAAGTTTTGTCTGCAAAAGACACAGAAATCAAATACGTCCCAGACTGTCTCCAAATGTGGAAGAGACACCAATGGAAACATTGTGCGATATTTTTGATATACCAAAACCAGCGTGTGTACCGCAAACAATGAATATTTCGCCTGAACCGACCATACGGGCTGGACAGAAACCTTTACCCCGGGTAACGCTGACCAGAAGGAAAAGCGCAAGAAAGAGAAAAGTTACCAGGAGATTAAGCCCTGACCCTAAAAGGAAGAGGTATTTAAGCTAAAATCAGGAAGATTTCAGCTTCAGGGGGAGGTGTTGTGAAGGAACATAACTGGCTATACACCGGTTACAAACTGTATATATATGGGACTGTTTGGCAGACAGCGGCAGACAAGCAGTCGCAGTAAGACGGATAGTCTTACGTGTTGATTATCAGACTTTCTTCCCCATACTTGTTACTATGTACTTCTATTTACCTTAGGCGAGCAGCCTTACGTTTCTGTATTATAAATAAACCCCATTACACATACCACTCGGTGTAACTCACGTTTGTCTTTATTTCCTAAGTATTTAGGAATATAACAATAATCCATGGTGTTCTTGGCAAGAATGTTGACATAAAGCGAGTCGCTTGGGACTCTAATAGAATTGAGATGAGTCCCAATATTTAGTAAATATAAACATGAAGAAAAGTTCAAAGGATGCCATCCCGTACTTAGGATATCTTCGGCAATATAAAGGTGTCTCTGCTTGTAGAAATGTAAGTCCTTTGTTCACCAACAGTTTGGTGAAAGAACATGAAGAAATAGTGGCGGCTTTTCTTGGAATCCCCTCCTGTGAGTCCTTTTCTTGCCGAGAGATTCACGTGGACTGAAAAATAAAAGCATGATAAAAAAAAGGGCGCCAAGCAATTGCCTTGACTCATTCAAACTAACTAATCATGGGCCGTCTACTAGAACTGTGTAGGCGGCTTAAACAAGAAACATGGCGGCTGTAAATGGAATTTCTCACACACTGCTAAGGAGGGGGGAAAAGTAATGGATAATCATTACTTTTTTTCCAATAATATGGTCGGATAAATGACAAATAGCGAGTTTATCCAATATACATAACTCTCAACTCAGACAAATTTATAAATTTCAATGTTTTAATTCAGTTAAACTTCTTAACTTTAATATGTGTTTGTTTGTTGACAATTCAAATTGAGATTCAATAATTATAACTTAATTAAGTTAAAACTCCTTAATATTAATGTGCCGCTGTCTACTGTCAATTTCCAGTTGTAACTTCAATAATTCTAATGCATCCAGATATTAGCTAATGACCATTATATGTAGAATGACCTGCAGAGCCTCATACTTAGAATTAGAACAAAGTCACTCCCCTAAGGTATCTTGCTGATTAACTCCTACGCAGCTGAAATGATAACAGCTGTCACAGGAATCGCAGCACACCATTGGGCACTGAAGAGGTTGGACAGAAAAAGGGACCTCTTTCCTCAATAAACTCGGCCGATACAATATCATCATTATCCTTAATTTCCAAGGACACAGGATTTTTAAGGAATGAACCTGTTCACACCCGTCTTTAAGGACGACAGCGGAACGAACATTATTGTCACTTGCAGTAATTAATTTAATTATTTTACCAAGGTTCTAAAATTGTCTGGTTTTGTTGAGAGACTTAATAAGCACTGTCTCTCCAACAGATAACTTGGGGGAACAACTGCTCCCAATTTTGGCATCGACTTCTCTTAATGACAAGAGGTAATCATTGTGCCAGATACGATTGAATTTTTCAACAAATTTATTCCTCATTTCAAGGAAATGTAACAAGGCAGTCCTATTTGGGGAGTCAGGACATAATTCACAATCATAATTATTAATAAGCAAACTAGGTTGATAGCCTGTTTGTAGAAAATGATTTGGAGTTAAAATACTAAAGTTTCTGTCAGCAGAAACAATATAAGTGAGGGGTCTGTCATTTATTGCTTTTTGCACATCAGAAAGGGCAGTCAGAAATTCAAAATAATCCAACTTTCTTCTGCCCAATAGTTTCCTCAAACATTGCTTGACAGTTTTAATTAGCCGCTCCCAAGCTCCCCCTTTGCCAGGCAGAATAAAGAGGAATTGTTCGATGGATGATGTGAATAGATTTAAATTGTTCCTTCAGCTCATCAGATTCGAGCACATTCGACAACAATATTCCGGATGCAACAAAAGATTTCACGTTATCAGAATATAGGGATACCAAATCAATTGGTAAACCTAACAAAGACCAGCATGAAGGAGCGGGTGCTCATGTCCGGCAATAATTTTAAGTGAATTGTATGCAAACTCATGCATGTAAAGAGCAATATATACATTTTAATTTTTACCCCTCTAACCTTTATGAAAATTGTCCGGTAAAATCCACACCCACTTGTTTAAATGGGCAAAGTTCACCTTGGATTCTGCAGGTGCCTTACAAGGCAGAGAACTTATTTTTTTACATACAATACAAGTACGCAAGAAGGCTTTTATGACTTGTCTCCCAAGGGATCCAGACCCCAGACAGCCTTAACTTACTGAGGGTTGAATTAACCCCCATGTGATAACAGTTAAGATGAGCTTCCTTAATCGCCAGTTTTGTTAAATAATGATTTTTTTCCCAACAAAAGTGGAAACTTGACCTCAAAGAGAAGAATATCAGAATTCTGTATCCTACCTCTGGTTCTAATTAAGCCATCTTTATCAAGGAATAACCCTAAGGCACTTTATCGGAAGGTTGTTTCAAGTAACATAGTTCATGTGAGCAGGCCTCCATTTGCATGTTAGCAAATAACAATAATTTGGCTCTATTAAAATTGTCAGCACTACGGTGACGTAACAAATCATAAAATTTCAACACTTTTTCTAAGACACCAATTGCCTTAGATAAGCTGGAATACCTTGTAATATCCAATGGGAAGGTATTTTCAAAAAGATATGTCTCCAATTTTTTAATTAGTTTCGGTTAGACAGTGTAAGGGTGAGAGTGGCCAATCAATACCATCTCTATAAGCCATTCTGGGCCATGCATCCAGAAATTGAATAACTGGGAAAATTTAGAAGTGTTGATACCTTTAGTTAGAAGATCTGCCTGATTTTCCAATGAAGAAACATTTTAATTTTGGTAGAATGCCAAATTTAATATTAATATCTTCTGAAAATTTTTTGATATCTGCGATCCTGTTTTCAATGAATATATTTTTCTTGGATCCTTTACTGTTCAGGACCCACGAGAGAGCAACTTGGGAATCAGACAGCAGGAAAAAATTATCAATATCAAGGGGCGTCAAGTCACCCAAAATCTGAGGGGGTACCTTAAGGGCTAAAAACATAACCAATAGTTCCAAAGTGGGAACTGACTTCCCCTTAATTGGAGCCACTCTGGCCTTTGCGAACAACAGGGAACAATTTGCTCCATTTCGCATACAAGGTGAATCCGCATGTGTCTTTCAACGCGTCACAGAAACAAATAAATTCGACAGAACGATTTTCTGATAATACACGCCTGGGAAATTAAAATTTCCCCAAATCATTTAGATCCTTGGCATGGTTTTGCCACACGTGGTTGAGCTCTTCAGGAATCCGCTCATCCCATGAAAACTTGCTTTTCCAGATAAAGCTGACAAGGATCTTCCCCTGTATCGTGACGGGGAGAAGCAAAGATAAAGGATCATATACTCCTGAAAAAAATCCCCCTATTTGGTATTTACCCCAGGGTCTACTAAAGTGTGAGAGAGTTTGAACGTATACCTAATAGGATCATATTGGTATCCCAATACCTTCTCAAAGGCTGGGAAGGGAGAAGAACATTTTATCTTGTATCTTAGAACAGTTAGAATTGCAGGATCGCAAATCGAATCCTGGCCCTAACAATCTGCTACAAACATTGTCATAAATAGTAAGTAAAGATTCTCCGTCACAACTGGTGGTGACAAGATTATCCACGTAAAAATTGTTGGAAATAAGCATACGAAGCTGAATCCTTCGCATATTTTTCTGCATGGAATTTCAATATAAAGTTCAGTATGAAAGGGCCAGCATTGAACCCAAATATAATTGTTTGTACCTGTATGTACATAATCGGTCACCTTTTTTAAGTAAAAAACAAAATCTGTTTTTATCCTCTTTTGATTTAAGGTGAATTTGTAAAAAGTCCTTCCTTATATCAACTAGAAGGACATATTTGTGTTTGCTGAATCCCAGCAACAAATCCAATAATTTAGCACGCTCATGTTGGCAGCGTCATTAATGGATGTCCCCTCTCGATGTTTCAGGGAGCAGTTAAATATGGGATGAATTTTTGTTGTCACTCCAGGTCCCTCCTTAATAACGGATCTATGCGGAACCCAAATATAATCTTCATAATTCTCAGGCAGGACAAAAAACTGCTCCACTATTCCACATTCCTCATAATCCTCAAACACTTGGAGGTACTCCTTATAACATTCCCTTACTTTCTCTTTCTGCCACTCTCTCCATTATCCTCAAGGAAGGCACAAAGTTACTTTTTACCTGTGGAAGTTTATCCTGATGCCACGGCAAATTTACATGATATTTCCCTTTCCTTAAAATGATGGAGTCTTTAAACTCGTCTATCTTCTTTTTGTCCACGGCAGATAATTTGACCTCTACATCGATTCCTAATGAATCGAGAGTGAGCAACGTCTCTACCCCTCATTTAACTGTAGATTCGGAGAAGAAAGGTCTTAATCCGTCCTCATAGGAGAGGTTGGATTTAGAACAGAACTGATTAAATAGCTGTTGCATTCAGGAAGGGATTTCACAACGCTATTAAAGGGAGGCGACTCTACCTTATTCAAAAAATGTTGGTACTCGCCAAATGGAATTACGTAATCACCGTGTTTCCATGCGTTGCCATCAAGACACCTAACCAATCTGAGATTATTTAATTTACCCAGAAGGTCCAAACTAATAATCCCGTTAATGGGAGTTCCGTTTAAATTCTTATAACCGGAACAAAGCCGGAATCCTTTTTGTGTTAAGTTATTATCAAAATTATCAACTTTGGATTTTAAATTCAAATCTCTGAAAAATTTTATAGATATATTGTGCTCCTGCAATCTCAAGGAGTCACTGCAAATTAACATTTCAGAGCCATATCAACCTTCTTGGGTTTTATGTTTTTAGCCGAACACAATTTAAATAGAATTGCCTGGGCGAAAAACGATCGTTGACTCCTGGTATCAATCAAACAGAAAAAGTAAATAGGTCGACAATGAGCTTTCATCTAAGAACAGGAAAAATACTGTTCTGCTGTCCAGCCCACAAAGGACTTATTTCCCTTAGGGCACATTACACGTAAGTGGCTTTTTAATCCACAAACTGCACATGGGTAAGGAAACCCCTTACTTTCTCGACAAACAGCATCCGAATGTTCATCCAGGCTCCGTGTACATAATTTCAATTCGTTGGCCCTTCGGCATTTAGCTTTGAAGGAAGGATATTTATCACAGTTCTTAATCAAATGATCTATAGCATCGCACAGCTTACATAATAAAATGGCCTTCACCTCATGTGGAGAAGACGCCATATTGGATTTTGTATTAGGTGAAGAAGATGCCAATTTTCCCACTGAACATCGAGCGGGGTGGCACTCATGCATTCCGTAATTTTGAACACGAGGACATTATAGAATTTAGAGAATGGAACCATTCGCCACTTCTACTCAATTTTTTTCCTTATAAAATTAGGAAATTTTGCAAATAATACATCGGCTATCAATGCCCCTGAAGTTCCACCCTCAGTAAAAAAGTCAATCCTGAAAGACTTATCTAATTCTGTCAGATCTCGTTTAGCCTTTTTGAAAAATGACCTTAAATATTTTAGATCTGTTATGCAAGACGGACTAGGAATAATCTCATCGAAAACCCGATTTCTAATTAAATCTAGATTTAAATATTTTTCGCTTAAAAGTTCCAGGGCTACATCATAATTGTCTGATGTTACATCTAGACTGGAGATCACATCATAGGCTTCTCCATCTAGCTTAGATTTAAGCACTAACAATTTGTCAGCTTTGTTCAAATTATCTGTACAAAATTCGAATTTATTCAGAAAGGTTCTGAACGAAAACTTATCTTCTATGGACGTTCCGGAAAACTTCGGATAGTCCAGTTGCATTTTTACGGGCATAACCGTCAAGGATTGAATATCTCGAGGTGTATCTATTTTCAATTTTAACGATAACAATTTTTCTTCAATTTCTGAAGAAAATTCCTCCGAAATCTCACAAAGATGCGATTTCTCCTCATCTGGAGTCTGGATTAGTACCATGTCTATCAGACCATTCAGATCCTTCAACCAACCTCTAATTATCGTCTCTCGAGACCTTAAAATATCTGGTGAAGGGTTGTTAACATGGGTCAGGAAAACCCTTCATCGCACTATTTATGCAAAGCTTTTTGGCTTCCCATTTAGTCATTAATTCCTTTAGGGCCATATTTTGTCCCTAGTGAACAATTAATAAAATAACAGAGATCCGCTAATGTATAAGGTCACAAAAACTGCCAATATTATTCCAAAATGGAATCGTAACCACAATCAATACACACAATGCTAAAGAAATCTGCCGTCAGCAATTTATCGGCCCCAAAATTGGGGCAAAATGCTTTAAGGAATAGAATCAAGCTACACCTCTAAACTAAACTAATTCCCGAGCGACACCAAGAAGTGCCTGAAAAAAATGGGGGTTGGGGGTGAAACCTTTTCCTTTTCCACTAATTTTCTTTATCAAATAAAATTTCAATCCACAGTATTATTTTGAAAACTGACAAGACAGTAGCACAAAATGAATTCTATGTGAACATTAAAACATGGAATGCAAAGCAAACAAAAACATTAGCAAATCTCAATTCAATTCAATCAATTAATTTGAAATTAAATTTAATTTAATGCGTGAAGATAGAACACATTCAAATTTAGTGTGATTTTTTACATTTAAACATTTAAATCAAGGAAAAAATAATAATTACTCTTTTTTTTTACGTCTACAGAATCGGAACTGATCCCCTCCCCCAATTCAAATCACGCACAAGTAATCCACATGGGATTTTAATTCGAATAAATGCAATTTAATATGCTTGTAACTTACGACCCCAATTTCAAGGTCGAATTAAATCATTACCTAAACGCAATTTCAAATGTAAAGAGAATTCCTTTATTTACTTTTTTTTGTGCAAACATATCGTTAATTGAGACTTAAAATATTAGTTTTTAGCGACTGAAGTTAAGTTCAAATTCGAAATTAACGAAAAAAAAAAATATACTTTTCTGATTTAATGAAACAGAAAAAAAAATTCTCCTCCCCTTTTTTTTCACGGTAACAAACTACGGCTTCTAGGAAGTAAACAATCTATGTACAGTCATTTAAATTCGGTTTTCTTTTGTATTGTATCGATATTCATACTAAAAAACTCTTTTCTATTTATTGTATTTATTTGCTCCCCCACCAAAGCAAATTAGGCACAAGGCCGTTTTTAATGTGGGATAAAAATCAGCTACCCTAAAAGTAGGCAAAAAGGGGGCACTCTGGTTAACAAAAATAATAATTGTCCCAGTATAGAGGATTTCCCCTCCATTGACTGGTACAAATTATCTTAAGTGCAGCATCTGCAGAACAGCTATTACACTTTGAGATATTAAATCTTTTATTCAGGCAAAAAAAAGAAACTGAACAAAAAACTTAGGCACAAGGCTAACTCAAAAGGGTGGGGGTGAGATGGGGATCGTTGGTCATCCTTGTCACTCTAGAACTAAACAAAAGTTTCTCTTAGCTAGAATCTTCTTTCACTATAATACTGCATTCGCCCTTTCGTACTTGGGACGTCCTACTTGGCACCCAATTGTTTAAAACATTTTTTATTTCCGTGTAAAAACAAAAAAGATAACAATGATGATACGATAATTCATTTGTGTCGAGGGCAGGGGGAAAAAAAAGAAAAAGAAAAGGTGGTTAGTAGAACCCTCCCAACCTCGTCTAGTTGATAGACCGTCTGTTTCACTTGGTTTGTAAAGGAACCTGAGCTCCTGCAGGCCGGTCTCTAAGTGGGGATGCTCTATAGATGGGACGAAATGGAGAAAAGAAAATTTTGTGGGTGAGGGATGGGGAGTTAGTGATTGATTTCTTTCTCTCCAAGATGGGTGAAATTTAGAGTGAGGGGCGAGAAGAAAAAAATTGCAGATAGGAGGGGATGGGGATCTTGGAGGCTTCCTACTTGGGGAGGGATGAAGCATTTACTCGGCTGGCTAAGAGCCTGAAAATGGATTATGCTTGAGGGAACTGCGTGTTCCACACCTAGACGGGGAACACGTATTCAAACTTGGCTCCTTTTCGTACACACAGACTTGCTACATGTATCGATCTTCTGTCAAATGCCGCACGATGCAGCCTTCTTCTATCACATCTGATCTTCACCCGTAGTTGGTCTTTAAAGAAAGCAATCACATCCTGATCAGAAAAAGACAACACCCCCCGGCAACCTTGCAGACGCGACGTCCAAATCACCATTCTCGCCATGGCCAGGATCGTAACGTAGACCATTTGTCTTTCCCGGTCCCACGTTGTCAACGACATTGGATATGTTAATTGGGCGAGGATGCTCGGGATCAATGCGAGCTGTCACCTCACTGACATACGACCAGTACTGGTGGAGTTCATGGCAATCGAAGAAAGCGTGATCAGTCGTTTCTACGGCCGTTGTCCCGCAATGGGGACAAGCAGGCGACTCCAAAAACCCAGAACTGCATTGTATGTTGTAATGTGGAAGTGCATTTCGGGTCAATCGCCAGGTTAGAGAGAACTCCGAATTGTTCAGATGACTCGAACCTGGCGCCCAACAACAATCTGAGCAGATCTCACTCTGCTGCAACCCAAACACGTGCATAGCGGGTCGTCGGCGGCCCCACCTTACTAGATCCCTGTGGAGTTCCCTACGTGTAGCAGTCACAAGGTCACTGGACCTTGGTAGTCGTTTTAGCGCGGCTCGGCACTGTTTCAGGAAGGCTGAGTCTCTCCGCGGCCTCCGACAATTCTCGATAGCGGGATTGAGAATGAGGTCGGGGAAGGCAGCAGTAATCACGGGGTGCCATGGTTGATCTTTTTGAAGGTGGTGGCTCAGGAAGGCCAGCCTCTTGGCATCTCGATGACACTTCAAGTCTGGCAATTCCCAAACCTCCCTCACACGGACATTGGAAGCAAGACCTGTCTGCTCACCCAGTGTCTTCCTCTGTCCCAAAGGAGGGAGGACAAGAGTTCGACAAGAGCTTTTAGGTGTTGTGCAGGCAGGGTAAGTATGGCCAGTCGGTAAAGGATGAGAGGGAAGACGTATGTAGCGCACGCCTCAGCTCTACCTTTTAAGGAAAGTTTCCTAGGAAGCCACGCGTTGACCACAGCCTCCACCTTTGACCGTACCTCCGACCAATTCTTATCAAGCTGGAGACCTGGTCCGAACCACACGCCAAGGATCCGAACCATGCCATCCGTCCAGCTGAAGGGCGCCGGGAGGTTTGCGTTACCACTCCAGGTGCCCAACCGCAGTCCGACAGACTTACTGCGGTTTATCTTGGCCCCCATGATTCTTTCATACTGTGCAAGCGCCTCCGACATGATCTCGATGTCTCTGAAGCTCAACACGAAGACTGTGACATCATCGGTAAACGCGGATACCTTGGTAGCTGAGCCGCCAGGCAGAGCCATTCTGCGCAGGGCCGAATTTGCCTCCCCATGTCTCAGCTTACAAAGCAGAGGCTCCAAGGCCAGGACGTAAAGCAGGGGCGACAGCGGACAACCCTGACGAACCAACCGAGAGATAAAGGGCTTCGAGTGCTTTCCGTTGACTAGCACGACAGCCGTGGGCTGTCGATACATCAAGGAGATCCACTGGCAGAAGTCCAGTTTAAAACCGGCGGCCTCCAAGACAGATGCCAGGAAACGATTGTCGACCCTATCAAACGCTTTGGACTGATCTAAGTTGATCAGCGTGGCTTCCGTGTTGTCATCTATTCCCCCCTCTAGGATCGTGCAGATCAAGTGCAAGTTGTTCTGAATCGATCTCCCCTTTACAGCGTAGTTCTGTTCTGGTTCAACCAACTCGTCGATAACAACCTGCAGCCGATTCGACAGGATCTTGGCTAAAATCTTCAACTCTGTGTTTAGCAGAGTTATGGGCCTGTAGTCATCTAACTCTTCCCCTCCATGCCCGTCACCTTTCTTCAGCAATGTGATCACTCCCTTGGTTACCTGCCCTGGGATGGATCTCTGAGCAAACCAATGGTTGAACACATCCGTCAGAAGAGGCAGAAACATGGGCGACAGCCTCAAGTACAGTTCGTATGGCAGACCATCAAGTCTCGGCGATCTGTTACAGTTGATAATAATAGGGGTCAAAGTTTGAAAAAAATTGACCGTTTTTTTTTGTTTGTTTTTTTTTTTTTTTTGCGCAGCATACACCTCCAAACAACGCCGGGCACCCATTCTAATATATATATGTATATGTCTATATATCTATAAAAGTGAACGTGTCTTTGTGTGTGTGTGTGTGTGTGTACATTTCCCTACACAATAACTCTGTCAATTTTTAGTCTACAGACTCGAAATTTCATATACAGAGTACTGAGATTTGGAAAAATCGATGTGATTGGTTTTGGCCAGAAATTTTGCGATTAAAGGGTCAAAGTTCAACGATTTGACATTTGAGAACTCTATCAAGCTCCTCTGACAATTTTGGGTCTACGCACTTGAAATTTTAGATATAGGTTCCTTGGACATGGATCTAACTTAATAACTTGATTTGAGCCCAAAACGATAAATTTTAAGGGGTCATAATAGGGGTAAAATTAAAAAAAAAAAAAAAATTGACCTCTGCAGTCTCTTCCAAATTACTCAGACAATTTCTGGTCTAAATATTTGAAATTTTACATAAAGGGTATTCAGAGATAGGGCAAGCTTTTTCATCAGTTTGTGTCGAAAATATTTAGTTACCAATATATAAATGTATGCATGTATGTCTGTTTGTATGTCTGCCTTAAACTTTCAATAGAGGCGACAGATTTTACCAAGATCAGTATCGTTTTAAATTTCGACCTTTCATGCGACAAATATTGAAAAATTAGCTAAAAACATTAATATCTTCTCCTTCAACTAGGCACTTTCTACAGGGGGGGGGGTCACTTTTTTCGCCGATATTTTTTAAAGTTATCCTCTCCTTTAGATTGTCTAGCCTTAATTTTTAAAAATGTCGCCTCTGGTTTGGCGGTAGTTGTAACAGCATAAACGTTAGGTTTTACTCCGTTCTTTTCCTCCTTTGTGGTATGTCTTCCTACTACCACTTTTTTTTTTTTTTTTGCTCAACATACACATCCAAACACCCGGGCAACGCCGGGCTAAAATGCTAGTATATATATATTTATAAAAGCGAACATGTGTGTGTGTGTGTGTGTGTTACACAATAACTGTCAATTTTTAGTCTACAGACTCGAAATTTGATATACAGGGTACTGAGATTTGGGAAAATCGATGTGATCGGGTTTCGGCCAGAAATTTCGCTATTAAGGGGTCAAAGTTCAACGATTTGAACTTTAAGAACTCTACCAAACTCCGACAATTTTGAGTCAAAACACTTGACATTTTATATATAGGTTCCTTGGACATGGATCTAACTTAATAACTTGATTTGAGCCCAAAACAATAAATACTAAGTGGTCATAGTAGGGGTCAAAGTTAAAAGAATTGACTTTTTTTTTTTTTTTGCTCAGCATACACCTCCAAACACCCGGGCAACGCCGGGCACCCATGCTAGTTATGTAGAAACTTATAAAATAATTTGATCAAATTATATATATAAAAAAAAAAATACAAACACTAGGAACCTGCTCGTTTGGTAAAATTTTACATTAAGGCCCGTCTCACGTTCTTATATAACAAAATATTTTTTTTGTAGATTTTGGTGTGTATGCACACACAAAATTGCCACTTGTGATAACATAGAATTACATGGTTTAATATTTGGAAAACTACTTGTTTTTCGTCTAATTTTAATTTTTCGCCAATACTACACTGTGACAAGGCAGTTTGGTACGCGAGTGCACATTTAACAGCCTTCGTTTATGCTTGCGTGTGGCGTAAACGAAGTCTAGGCTGTGAAGTGGAAAATAGTCCCCGAGTTCAGGGGTTAATACCATGCAAAAGAAATCAAACAAAAAACTTTTTAGCCAATAAGCACACAAAAAAAAAAAAAATGCTCCCTCTCTCAGGTGGCCAGAAAATGGGTGCTCACTTTAAGTTAAATTTACATGGAAAAGTGATCACCCACTTTTCGAAAAAGTCATTTCTTCATATCATGAAATTTTTGCGACAGAAACGGTTTTCAGATTCGTTTTTAGCACACCGAAATCTACAAAAAAAAAAAAAAAAAAAAAAAAAAAAAAAAAAAAAAAAAAAAAATTTGTTATACGGACGTGAGACGGGCCTTGAAGTAAAATAATACCACCACTCATTTTAAATCAAGAACTTGCACAGAAAACAAAAATTTGCAAAAACCTTTTAAAAAACTAAACGTTTCTCAAACTTAAGAATGTGAGAAATTTAATTCTCACAAACTCAATACTCCCTGGCAGAGGCAGCGGAAATAACGTTATTATTTAAAAAAGCCAATCTTAACATAGGGAGGGGAGGGACTGGTCGCGATTAGAGTTCCCTGCCGAACACCCTAAAAAAACACTGACTTCTCCCTTAGTTGCCATAGTAACTAAACGATCATGAATTTTTATCGACTTTGTTTTACTGTTTATGAATATTGAAATAAAAGGCATTACTACACATTTATTAATAATATCTCACTTTTAATCACTTTTATCGACTTTTTTTTTTTACTGTTTATGTGTCACTTTTATCGACTTTTTCTTTTCTTTTTTAAATGACTACATTTTACTGTTTACGTCTCACTTTTTTTTATATTGTACTAGTGCACTTTATTGATCCGTGCTGAAATAACGTTATTATTTAAAAAGTCATTCTTAACATGGGGAGGGTGTTTTCTCTACTTTAACCTTACAATTGAATAAAAAAACATTTAACTTTAATTAAGCTTAGAAATACGATTTTAAATATAGCGCGGATCATAAGTGCACTAGCACCCATTTTTTTTATTAATAAATGTTTAGTAATTATTTTTCTTTTAATATTCATAAACAGTAAAAACGTCGTTATTTAAAAAAGAAAAGAAAAAGTCGATAAAAGTGACACATAAACAGTAAAAAAAAAGTCGATAAAAGTGATTAAAAGTGAGATATTATTAATAAATGTGTAGTAATGTCTTTTATTTCAATATTCATAAACAGTAAAACAAAGTCGATAAAAATTCATGATCGTTTAGTTACTATGGCAACTAAGGGAGAAGTCAGTGTTTTTTTAGGGTGTTCGGCAGGGAACTCTAATCGCGACCAGTACCAAACATTAAAACATTAATTAAACTTGGAAATACGATTTTAAAAAAATAGCGCGGATCAGTAAGTGTTTTAGCACCAAATCCACAAATTACAAAAGCCATACCTTCCAACTCAAAATTTATTCAATAATAACAGCAAAGAAAAGTCATTGGTCCATTGCAAAACGGTGGGGAAGTTTTGCCTCCCTAAACATGGAGCCGTTAGTTAAACTCCTTTTGTTGGAGTGGTAGTTCACGGTTTGTATTACTGTACACAGATTCGAAAAAGTGGTCAAAAATTAAAATATACAACGAAGAAATATTAACAGTAGCTATAAAAGTTACTTTGCAACCTACCTCAATCATTTATTAGTGTTTTTAAGTAGTTTTAACCGCTGTTTATTTGATACCAAATATTAACTTTTTACGAGTCGTAAGAATTCAAGATGGCCAAAATTAATACCCCCCCCCCTTCTTCGCAGAGAGAAGCCTCGTTTTCAAATTATAGTTCGCGCATATTTTGGGGAGGAGGAGCTTGCCTCGTTTTCAGCACGTGTCTCTGCGGACATTTTGCGTTTCCATTTTTTTTGTTTACATTTTTTAGAAGTTCCGTCCTCGTAATGAAAGTATTTGTAAACATTACATTTAATTTAGATATTTATTGTGCACAAATACTTTTTAGTTTTTTTTGTTTTATTTTGGGAGGGGGGGATAACATATAAAGTGGTCAAAACGGTAAATATTTTTTTAAGTTTACATTTTTAAGAAGTTTTGGTACTAGTGCAGAGAGTGACCTCCTGGACGTAAATAATAGCGTTATTATTTAAAAAGCCATTCTTAACATGGGGAGGGGAGGGTGTTTTGTACCTATTCTATGCTTTAACCATACAATTGAATACAAAAAACACACCATAAAACTTTAATTAAACTTGGAAATACGATTTGACACGGTAAGTTTGGGAAAAGGAATTATAAATAAAAAACTAGACAAAATACGGTTAAAAACTCGCTCAATATATGTTTCCGTGACATAGGTTGACATGTATTCAGTGGGTTTTTAACAGTATTTTGCATATTTTTTTATTTTCAACTCCTTTTCCCAACCTTACCGTGTTAAAGAGAGAGTCGGTCGCCATTCTTAATTTTCCAATACATCGATAAACATTGTATGTTTTTCGAGCTGAATAAACATGCTACATTAAATAAAAACACTAAAAACATATCCAGTTAGGTAGAAAAGTAACTTATCTTGTTTTGATAACATTTATTTAAAAACAATTTGCGCTTGAGCCATTTTTTTTTTTTCAGAAATTTTCAGCACATCAGGGATTTTCGGGTGTGCTGAAAACGAATATCACATTTTCACGATATTACAAACATACTTTTCTGCATGTTTCATCCAGTAATATACGCTTTTCGGAAACTTATATTTTAAATCATACACTTTTCGGAAACTTAAATTTATATCATACACTTTTCCGAAACTTCTTTTAAATTTATATCCATCGATTCCTGAAACTGTATTTTTCTGAAACCTAACAACTTCCAATTTCTGAGAAAAAAAAAAATATATATATAAAAAAAATGGCTCAAGCGCAAATTGTTTATAGGGCTTTCTGTGAATTGTCCCTGATGTCAATGGGCGCAACCTTCCGTCAGCACACTCGAAAATCCCTCGAAAACACGTTTCGAGTTTGTATTACTGTACACATAGATTCAAAAAAGTTGTACGAGCCTTTTTCAAGTCTCACACAAAACACACATTCATATTTCAAGCTGTCATATACATACGCGCACACAAACATACGCGCACACGTCCACACATGTACACATATTCACGTTCGCGTACATACACTCACATTCACGTATATATACACACACGCTTACGTATACACATGTACTCACACATGCGAACACGAACACACACATGGACGACGTCACTTCCGCTTTCTAAGGAAATACACATGCGCAAAAGACACTCCAGAAGCGAGTATAAAACATGGAGACAAGCTGTTTCTAATCCTCTTTTTAGGACCAACTCTCAACTAGAGAGGTTGGGCGAACAAGCCGCCACCGTTTCGGCGCGCGCGCACGCGCACCTCACGCCCACTTCTTACTATGTATGGGGCACGAGCTAATGACTGTATGTATACATTCTCCCTCTTTCTCTCTCCATCTACTACTGGCCACTAAGAACACCTTCGCGTAGCTGACTACTAACTGATGACAACTCTAATATCCTCTTCCTTGCATACACGCTGGATTCTCATTTCCACTACAACACTCACTTCAATTCCCACGCGCGAACAAACAATAATGACCCAAACTTGAGATGAAAACACATTTCCTAATCTTGCTACAACAGCAGTCCTGCAACGAACATTGGTTACATACACGCGGACATGTTATAACTAAAACGTTCATTTCTTTCAACAGCAAATAAACGACGTTTATCTTATCCATTACTTGAGTCTTTGTTTCCTTCAATTCCCATTCGTTTCATTATTCTTTTGTAACGGGATTGGGGTATTTATATATCCTAGTCCCCTACAAATTTGGTGACCCCTTTATTTAAATGAAATGGATGAGGTTGAACGAAGCACTCATACACACACAGACTCTTTCTCTACAAAGATAAACTTTCCCTCTTCACCACTTAACGAGAGACGCACGCCAAGGTATAAACTTTTCCTCTTCACCAGCTAACAGAGAGAGACGCCCGCAAAACTAACCACGTGTGGTACCCTTTTCTTTTACTTGTTTCTTTCACCAAAGAAATTCCTGTTCGTTTAATTCAATTTAACACGTCGTTCGTTTCTTCCTCGAGACAATTCATTTTCCCTCGGAACGCAAGAGGAGCACGCATTTCCTCCTATGCCACAAGTCCACAATAAACTGGCGCCCTACTGACGTGGAACGAGCAGGCATGGCGACCCTACCGTTTTGAGATTAATTGTTTTGAGCGAGACGCGCGTTTTATTTGATAAAGAAAAAAACGAATTTCTCAACAAAGAAAACCAAGCGAACCACTACCCACAGGAATAACTACTACCAACTACAATGACGAACCCTCGTCAGACTCAGCAAAAAAAAAAAAAAAAAAAAAAAAAAAAAAAAAAACGAACACGGAGCTGTCGACTTTCATATCGCATTTAAAAACAAATTCGAGCTTGACAAACATTTTCACGGTTTCCTGACATTACCCTGCAACAAACGCGAGGAGCAAAATCACATAGGCCTATGCAATTCCCTCCCGCACAAGCAGACGCAACAACAAAGAAACAGGACATCCCTATCAACACATAGGAAGAAGTTGAATCAACAATACGAGTTGAGATGCACGACGCACGCGGATAAACTCAAAACTTGGAAGTTTCGTTGACAGCCGGCAACCACGAACGAATACACAACAAACGCCCGTACAGACAATGTACACACACTACCGCAGACGCACTTGCGAAGACAACAGTAACCAGACCCCGTTCAACAAGAACGAACGCGCGACTAGCGCCCGTCCAAACGATGCACACATTACCGCAGAATCACATGCGAAGATACCGTCAACTGGGCACACACACGACACCGTCAACACGAAACAAAAATTTTCCTTCCAAACGGAACAATTCACTTCTCTGTCCAAGCAACGCTTTGCACATGTCAGCACACAACAGAAACCAACCAAACAAATGTCAGCCTAAAAAAAGAGTAAACGCATTTTCCACGCATAAGTAAATACTTTTTTTTACGAACACACTCCGTTTTTGACATTCCGTTCCTTTTTGACGTTTTTTTCAAACAACCACACCAACAGCAAAAAAAAAACAAAAAAAACAGGACAAAAAAATCAACTGCCGAAAACATTACTCACAAAAAAAATATATATATATACATAAATATATATACATAGCATGTATTTTTATTTTTTCCTAGGAAGGGGAGTATTTGTACGAGCCTTTTTCAAGTCTCACACAAAACACACATTCATATTTCAAGCTGTCATATGCATACGCGCACACAAACATACGCGCACACGTCCACACATGTACACATATTCACGTTCGCGTACATACACTCACATTCACGTATATATACACACACGCTTACGTATACACATGTACTCACACACGCGAACACGAACACACACATGGACGACGTCACTTCCGCTTTCTAAGGAAATACACATGCGCAAAAGACACTCCAGAAGCGAGTATAAAACATGGAGACAAGCTATTTCTAATCCTCTTTTTAGGACCAACTCTCAACTAGAGAGGTTGGGTGAACAAGCCGCCGCCGTTTCGGCGCGCGCGCACCTCACGCCCACTTCCTACTATGTATGGGGCACGATCTAATGACTGTATGTATACATTCTCCCTCTTTCTCTCTCCATCTACTACTGGCCACTAAGAACACCTTCGCGTAGCTGACTACTAACTGATGACAACTCTAATATCCTCTTCCTTGCCTACACGCTGGATTCTCATTTCCACTACAACACTCACTTCAATTCCCACGCGCAAACAAATAATGATGACCCAAACTTGAGATGAAAACACATTTCCTATTCTTGCTACAACAGCAGTCCTGCAACGAACATTGGTTACATACGCGCGGACATGTTATAACGTTCATTTCTTTCAACAGCAAATAAACGACGTTTATCTTATCCATTACTTGAGTCTTTGTTTCCTTCAATTCCCATTCGTTTCATTATTCTTTTGTAATGGGATTGGGGTATTTATATATCCTAGTCCCCTACAAAGTTACTTTTCTACCTAACTGGATATGTTTTTAGTGTTTTTATTTAATGTAACATGTTTATTCAGCTCGAAAAACATACAATGTTTATCGATGTATTGGAAAATTAAGAATGGCGACCGACTCTCTCTTTAACACGGTAAGTTTGGGAAAAGGAGTTGAAAATAAAAAATATGCAAAATACTGTTAAAAACCCACTGAATACATGTCAACCTATGTCACGGAAATCTATATTGAGCGAGTTTTTAACCGTATTTTGTCTAGTTTTTTATTTATAATTCTTTTTCCCAAACTTACCGTGTCAAATCGTATTTCCAAGTTTAATTAAAGTTTTATGGTGTTTTTTGTATTCAATTGTAAGGTTAAGCATAGAACACCCTCCCCTCCCCATGTTAAGAATGGCTTTTTAAATAATAACGCTATTATTTACGTCCAGGTCACTCTCTGCACTAGTACCAAAACTTCTTAAAAATGTAAACTTAAAAAAATATTTACCGTTTTGACCACTTTATATGTTATCCCCCCTCCCAAAATAAAACAAAAAAAAAAAACTAAAAAGTATTTGTGCGCAATAAATATCTAAATTAAATGTAATGTTTACAAATACTTTCATTACGAGGACGGAACTTCTACAAAATGTACCTATTTACTATGCCTCCCCACGGGACAGAGTTAGACACCAGGGTCGTTTTTTAACGTGGAGAAAAGGTACAAAAATAAAAATTGTCTCAGTCGTGAAGGATTTCTCCTCCACCGAAAGAGAACAAGAAATAGAAGTGCAGCATCTGAAGAATAGATACTACACTTTGATCTTGACCAAAAGGCCATTTAACTTCTACAAAATGTAAACAAAAAAAATGGAAACGCAAAATGTCCGCAGAGACATATGTCCGCAGAGACACGTGCTGAAAACGAGGCAAGCTCCTCCCCACCAAAATATGCGCGAACTATAATTTGAAAACGAGGCTTCTCTCTGCGAAGAAGAAGGGGGGGGTGTTATGATTTAATTTGTTGTTAAGAGTTATCCCCCTTGGGATTGACATTCATAATAAAAGCGCCCTCTGTTTCATTTTCCCGCTCGATCCTTTCATGAGCGTACGTGTATTTTACAGTTAATAAAACCTTTCTAAAAGGCAATTCTTTACTTACTGATACTATTCACTTCAATTTTATTAACTGTAAAAAAAAAAAAAAAAAAAAAAAAAATAATGGATTGAATCTTACGTCCCGACAGATTCGAGGTGGAACCTACATGCCCTAATTCCGAAAAATCCTATAGGCATTGGAAATTAACCCTCCAGAATTATATCCGCTCACATAATAACGGATTAATCGAAAACACTTCAGATAATTTCTTTGCCTTGATCAATTGTATTTCAGCCTCTGTTTTCGATTTAATAAGCGATAAAACCGACTACGATAGTGCATTAAGAACATTGGACGCCGCTTATTTAAAACCTGAAAATATTGTTTATAATAGATATCGATTGATGACGACGAAGCAACAAACAACACAAAATATAGATGCCTTCATACTACAATTGGAAATGCTTGCCAAAACATGTAACTTCGAAGCGGTTTCTGCTGAAGAAAACAAAAATCAATACATTCGGGAAGCTTTCATCGGCGGAATTTCTTCTTCGTCCATCCGACAACGACTGTTAGAAAAACCCATCCTGACTTTACAAGACACATATGCCACGGCCAGATCTCTTGAACAAGTAGAAAAGCATTTGATAAGCTACGCAAATAACTTTACTGTAGCAGCTACAAATAATCCTTCGGGCTACAATCATATAGCTGTGACTAAAGAAAATATGCATCCAAAAGGGGTTTGTTTTTTCTGTGGAAAATCACGTCATCCTCGATATTTATGTCCTGCACGAAACGCCGAATGTAAAAAATGCAAAAAAAATGGTCATTGGGCTAAAGTGTGTAAATCTTCTATTTCTAACACTCATACTGCTGTTCTTTATGACGACTCTGACTACCCCTCACCTTCTCTATCCTGACTAGGAACTAACTCCAAAGATGTCACATTCACTCAATGCCAAATTAACGGGCACTTCGTGAATGCTATGGTGGACTCCGGCAGTGTAAAAACATTCATTAATGAAAATACTGCTAAAAAACTTAAACTCTTCACAATACCTAAAAACAAAACTATAGCTCTGGCTGCTTCCGATCAACATGCTAAAATAACTGGCGAAGCTGTCGTGGATTTAATACTGAAAGATAAAACCCATTCTGGAATAACAATTGAAATCATTGAAAACCTTTTCATTGATTTAATAATCGGAAAAGATATTTTAAAAAAATATAAAAAAGTAACACTTAAATTCGACGGTCCTAGAGACAAACTTATAATTGGAGCTATAAACACGAATAATTTTTTTCCTACCATAAACGTTCCACCCCCTCCTCTCTTTTCTAATCTTTCTCCTCATACTACTCCTATTGCGACAAAATCCCGACGTTACACTTTTGCCGCCAACAAATTCATAAAAGAAGAGACTGCTAGAATGTTGAAAGAAGGCATAATTGAACCTTCGATATCTCCGTGGCGAGCGCAAGTTCTTGTAACTTCGAATGAGAATCATAAGAAAAGAATGGTAGTCGACTACAGCGATACCATTAATAGATTCACGGAACTAGACGCTTACCCAATGCCTAATATCAATAAGATGGTAGACGACATCGCTCAATATAACATCTTCTCTACTCTCGACCTAAAATCTGCTTATCACCAAATACCTATAAATCATGCTGATCGTAAATTCACTGCGTTTGAAGTAAGTGGCAAACTTTTTCAATTTACTCGTCTTCCTTTTGGCGTCACCAATGGAGTAAGTGCTTTCCAGAGGAGCATAGAGTATATTATAGAAAAAGAAAATCTAACCGATACCTTTGTGTATGTTGATAACGTAACTATATGTGGGGAAAAATCAAGAAGAACACGATTACAATCTTCAAAAATTCTACAAAATTGCTAAACAATATAACATCACTTTAAATGAAAATAAAAGCATAATTTCTTCTAGTTCTATTACTCTACTCGGCTACACCATAGAAAATAATCAAATAGCTCCCGATTATCAAAGACTAAAACCATTACTCGAAATGCCACCTCCGCTGAATCTTAAATCTCAAAAAAGAATAGTTGGAATGTTTTCCTATTACTGCAAATTCATTAAAAAATTTTCTGATAAAATTTTATTACTAAATCAAAACAAAGAATTTCCACTACCTCCATCTGTATTAAAATCTTTTCAAACATTGAAAAATGATCTAAAAGACGCCACTTTAATAACGGTAGATCCAAATAAAGAATTTGAAGTAGAAACGGACGCTAGTAACTATTGCATTGCTGCAACACTAAATCAAGAAGGTCGTCCTATTGCATTTTTTTCAAGAACTCTCAATACTAACGAAATTAAGCACCATGCAGTAGAAAAAGAGGCAGCCGCTATTGTAGAAGCTCTCCGTAAGTGGCAACATTTTCTACTCGGCAGGCACTTTAAAGTCATCACAGATCAGAAGAGCATCAGCTTCATATTCGACAATAAAAGAAAATCAAAAATTAAGAATGACAAAATATGTCGTTGGCGTATAGAATTATCCCAATACAATTTCACTATAGTTTATCGACCTGGACCTGAAAATATTGCTGCTGACACATTCTCTCGCATCTCTGCTCTTACTTACAATCTACAAGATCTTCGTGATTTACATAAACAATTATGTCATCCTGGTGTTTCAAGACTAAGCCATTTTATAAGAACGAGGAACCTCCCTTTTACTTTGGATCAAATTAAGAATATTACTGACTCTTGCTCATCCTGTCAATTACTGAAACCCAAATTCGCCAATACCAATGGAGGGACTCTCATTCAAGCCATATTACCTTTTCAACGATTAAATCTTGATTTTAAAGGCCCTCTACCTACTTCTATACATGGCAACAAATATCTACTTACTCTAATTGATGAGTATTCCCGTTTTCCTTTCGCTTTTCCTTGCAGAGATATGACAAGCAAAACCATTATCCACTGTCTAAACAAACTCTTTTCAATTTTTGGTTTGCCTGACATGATACATACTGACCGTGCTTCTGATTTCTTAGCAAGAGAAATAAAGGATTTTTTACACAAAAAAGGAATTGCTACTTCTAAAACAAGTAGATATCATCCTGAAGGTAATGGACAGATTGAAAAACTCAACGGTACCTTATGGAAGGCCATTCAAACAACATTACATTCTAATCAAATGAAACTACCTTATTGGGAAGACATACTACCGGACGCACTTCATTCAATTAGATCATTACTTTGTACTGCCACTAATATGACTCCCCATGATAGACTATTTAAATATAGTCGTAAATCTGCTTCCGGAATTTCAATTCCTTCTTGGGTTAAACCAGGCCCAATATATATTAGAAACCACACTAAAACAAGTAAACATGACCCTCCTGTAACGCCTGCCACCCTAATAGATGTCAACCCCCACTACGCTTATGTTCAACTACCTTCTGGTACTGAAACCACTGTCAACGTCCGAGACTTAGCTCCAAACTCATCAAATGAAGAAAACTCTAATAATAATCCTACTACTTCAGAGACTTTATTTGAACCTTCTACTAATGAAAACATTGGTCATGAGGAAGACAAAAATCAATCGTCTGATCTTGAAGAAAATCAGATTTCACTAAAAAATAATACTGAAAATCAGCATTCCTGCCAATCTGTGCGGAGGTCGTCCCGAGTTCGACAATTCCCTAGTAAATATAAGGATTTTGTGACTAAATACTGAAAAAACTGCAGTTTGGGTTCATATGTTATTTGTAAATAAAATGATTCTTATGTGATTGTAAAAAAAAAAAAAAAAAAAAAAAAAATTTGTCTATAATTAATTACCCCTTACTTGAATACTTTAGGACGGGGAAAATGTTATGATTTAATTTGTTGTTAAGAGTTATCCCCCTTGGGATTGACATTCATAATAAAAGCGCCCTCTGTTTCATTTTCCCGCTCGATCCTTTCAAGAGCGTACGTGTATTTTACAGTTAATAAAACCTTTCTAAAAGGCAATTCTTTACTTACTGATACTATTCACTTCAGGGGGGTATTAATTTTGGGGTACTTATGCAGAGAGTGATCCGGACGTAACTCGGCTTGCCCCGTAAAACGACGTCAACAGCCGGAGTTAGCCGAGCGTCGGCGAGGAAAAGCAAGCCGAGCGTCGGCGCTGAAAACATAACAAGAAAAGAGAAACCTACCTTAATGTAAAATTTGTTAAAACTTTTATTTACTGTAACGGAAAACAAATTTTTTTTGTATTTTTTTTTTTTTTTTTTTGTAAATGTAAAGTGTTTTTTATATACAAGAAAGTTATGTTTTTTTTTGGTACTTGTGCATTTAACGAACCAGACGTAACTCAGCATTTGCTCGGCTTTGTCCGACGCATGACGTCAACAGCCGGATATAACCGAGCGTTGCCGATTAAGCAGACGAGAACTTCGCTATCAATTGGAAGAGTGTCACAACTCAAGAAACGCTTATTTGAAGAGAGTTTAAAAAAAAAAATTGTTTAAAAAAGATAACTGACGAAATAATGAATATTACAAACCTTGCGGACCAGCAGCTCCAGACCCCAGAGGCTGCACTAAACTTTTGCCAGCAACGGAAATTGTTGGCAGAAGAGAAAAGGTGTTTACATTTTGGCCAGGAATGTGTACTTGCAAAGAGAACAAGCCTTTCCGACGGTTACGGTTGGAGGTGTAGAAGTGTCGTCGATGGACCTCCATTAGGATTGGGACCTTCTCAAAATCCCGATTAACCATCGCGTGTATCATAAAAATAATATACTTATGGGCGTTCGAGATGGCATCTACAAAAAAATCTCCATCGCGAATGTGGGTTACGTTCTCGCCACACAATTGTGGATTGGAAAAATTCCCTGCGTGATATATGCAGGGATTATTTTCTTAGGAATCCCCGGCAGATTGGAGGCCCAGGCCATACGGTAGAAATCGACGAGTCCGTTTTTAACCGCCGGCAGACTTGTGACACCGGTCTGGGTCTTCGGTGGATACGACCCCGCCGAAAAGGAGGGTTTCTGGGCACTGTACCAAATAGGAAGGCCGAAACCCACCTTCCACTAATAAATAAAAAGGTGTTTGTATTACTGTACACATAGATTCGAAAAAGTTGTCAAAAAACAAATGGTCGACCTAGACGAGAGGATCCAAAATGGCCGACCAGGACTGAGATATGACACGTGCCGTTGTTTCCTTAATAAATTATTTCAGTTAGGAAGAAATATCTCATGTATTAATAAATGTTAAATAATAATGAAACCTTACCAAAACAAAACGAAGTAAAAAAAAAAAAAAAAAATATCTGACAATTCATCGGCTCTAGCTGAAATAATTTATTAAGGAAACAACGGCTCGAGCTTATACTAATAAATAGCAACTTACACACAATTCATCGGCTCTAGCTGAAATAATTTATTAAGGAAACAACGGCTCGAGCTTATACTAATAAATAGCAACTTACACACAAATAAATGTTAAATAATAATGAAACCTTACCAAAATAAAACGAAGTAAAAAAAAAAAAATATCTGACAATTCATCGGCTCTAACTGAAATAATTTATTAAGGAAACAACGGCACGTGTCATATCTCAGTCCTGGTCGGCCATTTTGGATCCTCTCGTCTAGGTCGACCAAACAAATATATAACAAATATTATCAAAGGCAAGATAAGTTACTTTTCTACAAATCCTTGTTTCTGGCGAAAAAATGTACAAATAATCCTTTTTTTACGTTAAAAATTGAAACCCCCCCCCAAAAAAAAACAGTTCAGACAAAAAAAAGTTAAAAAAAACTTGTCTTATATGTATTTATTTTGAAAACAGAAAATTCCAAACAATAATTTAAAAAAACATAAAAAAAAAACATAAATGAACGGTAGGTTTTTGCTTTTTATTTATTTAATTTTTTGTTTCTACATTTTACAATTTCATTGTACAGTTATTTGAATTTAGGAAAACTCGTCCCGGGAAAACTCGTCTCGGGAAAACTCGTCTCCGGAAAACTCGTCCCCTTTCGCTAGGTAGGAAAACTGGTCCCGTATTGAATAAATATCGATTGAAAACACATTTTATGATCGTTCTTGAAGGAGATATTGCTTTTTAAAATAAACTATAGCCCCCCCCCATAATATTTTAAAAAAATATTTTTATTTGTTTAATGTTTTTTTTTGTTTTTTTTTTTCTACCTACATGGCTAAGTTCTTAGTGGTTTCACTTATTTTAAAGCGTTTATTATGTTCATACAAAGTTAATTAAAAAAAATTTTTGTTCTTATTTTAACGATGTTTTTTGGAGTCATAAAAACAATAATAAAAAAACAAAACAAAAAAATTAAAAATTGGGAGCGTTACTTTTTTGTTTTGGTTTTTTAATTATGATAGTTTTTTGTTGTTATGTTTTCGTTTTCTCTCATACCAAATGCAATGCACTCATGCGTTATTTAAAATTATAATTCTATCAATTATCAACATTTATTGTCGTCTTGTCAAATTTTGCAAAAATTAACTAATAAATCAAAAGCGAAATATTTTTTTGGCGCGAGAGATGCCATGTGCTAACAATCTCTCGTTAACTCATTTTTAATTTTTTTAATTTTTACTTCAAAATTCTAAAATCAATCATTCAGAGAAAAAGTAATCACTAAATAAATTTATTAATCAATTTTATTGAAAACTCCGCGATCGTTTATCAAGAATCTTTTTAATTTCATTTTTTGTTGGTTGTTTTTCCGAGGGAGATATAACCCCCCCCCCTCTCTAAATTATATTTCAAAAAATATTAAAATTTTGGTTTGTATTACTGTACACATAGATTCGAAAAATAATAAACTAGACAAAATACTGTTAGAAATTCGCTCAATATATATTACCGTGACATAGGTTGACATATATTCGGTGTTTTTTTTAATAGTATTTTGTCTAGTTTATTATTTATAACACCTATTCCCGAACTTACTGTGTTTAAGAGAGAGTCGGCCGCTATTTTGAATTGTCCAATACATCGGTAAACACTGTATGTTTTTCGAGCTGAATAAACATGTTACATTGAATAAAAACACGAAAAATATATCCAGTTTGGTAGGAAAGTAACTTATCTTGCCTTTGATAACATTTATTTGTTATATATTTGTTTTTTGACAATTTTTTCGAATCTATGTGTACAGTAATACAAACCCAAATCGATTTTACCCTTTTATAACAACAGTAAATAAGTAAATTCTTTTTATATTAATATAAAAAAATATGCGGTCTCGTTTATGAACATAATAAACGCTTTAAAATAAGTGAAACCACTAAGAACTTAGCCAGTTAGGTAGAAAACGGACACTTAGAAAATCGATTTTATTTAAAAAAAAAAAAAACATCAAACAAGTAAAAAAAATTTTTTTTTAATATTATGGGGGGGGGGGCGGGCTATAGTCTATTTTAAAAAAACAATTTCTCCTTCAAGAACGATCATAAAATGTGTTTTCAATCGATATTTATTCAATAAGGGACCAGTTTTCCTACCTAGCGAAAGGGGACGAGTTTTCCCGAGACGAGTTTTCCGGAGACGAGTTTTCCCGAGACGAGTTTTCCCGGGACGAGTTTTCCGGGCACCAGTTATTTTGTTGTAGCGTTGTTTTTATTTTATCGCCAACGCTCGGTTTTATCCGGCTGTTGGCGTCATGCGCCGGACAAAGCCGAGCACATGCTGAGTTACGTCTGGTTCGTTAAATGCACAAGTACCTTTTTTTTTTTGAAGAAGAAGAAACAGCGAAAAAAAGGTAACAAGCAAAATTTGTTTTTTTTTTTACAAAACATGTTTTTTTTTTTTTTTTAGGGTTAGGGTTATTTTTTTATTTTTTTAAGAATAAACAGCGAAAAAGGTACTCCTGCAGTATTTTACCCACCGATTTCACGATCTTAGCCGTTAACGCCGACGAAAGCCGAGAATTCGGAGCTCCGGTGCAAGAACGCTAAAAGTATCTGAATAGCAACAACATTACAAGGAAAAGATATTACACACACACACAACAAAATGGATAAAATTATTCACAAAAAATTTGGATAAAATAAATCACAAACACTTACCGTAAGTTTTTTTAAAGTAAAATAAATTTATTTTGTTGAATATATATATTTTTTTTTTTGGTTCATTTTGTTTTCCGATAGCTTTTTTTTTGGGGGGGGGGGGTAAGCAACAGTAATAATAAACACTTCAATGTTTTTTTTTTTTTTTTTTTTTTTTTTTCAGTAATGTTTGTAGGGGGGGGGACAACAATTACTGTTTATCTTTAGTTCCGACTGGAAGATTTTCTACTGACTGTAGGGAGCAAAGGGTTTTCAGAGGGTGTGGAAAAAAGCTCCTTCCCAAACCGGGTAGCCTTCCGCGATTTGATTTATTATGGAGACAAAAGGGTTGTGTCCAAATTTTTGTCTCCACATAAATTCGCATAAATATGTTTCCAACAGCTCCCGGTTTTTTTTTTTTTTTGGTTTTTTTTATCGCTAAATTAAATAGCTGAAATGAAAGGCTGTGTATTTTTACTTTGACCAATAAAATAACTGAAATGAAACGCTATGTGTGTAATTTCAATGAAAATTATTCGTCTGCTGCGCGTTCGTTTGAAGCGCCCTGATTGGCTGATAGAGTATGACGTACCGCTCGCCATGTTCCGGCGTTTTCCGACGGATGTCGATCAACGCTCGGCTAAGATCGTGAAATCGGTGGGTAAAATACTGCAGGAGTACCGCGAAAAAAAAGGTAACAAGCAAACTGTTTTTTTTTTTTTGTACAAAACATGTTTGGTTTTTTTTTGTTGGGTGGTTAGGGTTAAGGAAAAACCTGGTAAAAGAAAAATGCGAGGAATATTTACTGTTGGTATTTCCTCAGACTGTTGGAGGGCATCACACGACTATGAGGGACAGGTTTTCTTTTTTGCAAGCAAACTCTTTTCCTGACAAAATTCCAGGACACCCGGCGCTGCTGTTTGCAATTTTTCCGACAAATATGTTAAGTTCATATTTCCTTCCATAGGTACGCAATTTTAAGGGTTGTTAAATAAATCTCAAATTGTAACGGTTGTTGTTAAATAAATCTGATTCTGTACTGTTTTACTTTCTTTTCTTCTTTTTCCTTATTGTCGTCTGCTGCTTTGAATTTTTTTTCTTGCGTCGCGCATGCGCATAGCGTTGACTACCGTCGAACTACATCGGCGACGCTCGTTGAAAACCGTCCCGTCGAACTACATCGCCGACGCTCGGCTAACTCCGGCTGTTGACGTCGTGTTACGGGGCTAGCCGAGCGTCCGGTGAGTTACGTCCGGATCACTCTCTGCATAAGTACCTAAATAACAAATAAATGTTATCAAAGTAAAGATAAGTTACTTTCTACCTAACTGGATGATTTTTTAGTATTTTTATTTAATGTAACGTGTTTATTCGGCTTGAAAAACATACAGTGTTTACCGATGTATTTGAAAAATGCAAATGGCGGCATGTTCGCTGTTGAACACGGTAAGTTTGGGAAAACGAGTTTAAGCAAAAAAATTATACAAAATATTGTTAGAAACTCACTCAATATATGTTACCGTGACATAGGCGGACATATATTCGGTGGGTTTCTAATAGCATTTTGTATAATTTGTTTGTTTGAATTCATTTTCCCAAACTTACCGTGTTCAACAGTGAGCATGCCGCCATTTTTCTTTTTAAAATATATTGATAAACACTATAATTTTCGAACCGATTACACGTTTTAAAGTGAGTAAAACCAATGAAAACTTTTCCAGATAGGTAGAAGAGTAACTTATCTTACGTTTGATAACAATTATTTGTTATATATTTGTTTTATGACCACTTTTTCAAACAACACAAACCTTTTTTTTTTTTTCTCTTCCAATATTTATCCATTTTTTTTTCTGTTGCTTGGGAGTAGTACTCGCGCATACGCGCGTTGAGTTAAAACTAAACGCAGTGTGTTGTGATTGGCTGATCGTCATGTTACGTCAGACAGCAGCTAAAGCCGAGCTGTTAATATCATGTTCCGGGGAAAGTCGAGTTACGTTTGGTTCAAAGGAATACCAAATTTTCAAATTATGAAAACATCTATATATATATAAATCTCAAACGTCTGGTAGTATGTATGTTTCTATATATATAAATCTCAAACGTCTGTTAGTATGTATGTTTGTATGTTTGACAGACACAATCAAACTTGACAAATTTGGTATCATATTGAAGCTCGAACCCCGGACAAAAAAATATCGAAATTTTGGCCCAAACGGTCAAGTCTAAGTTGGTCAGCTGGCCGTTTTTCTGCAGGGCGGAGGGCCCAAAAATTGATATTTTTTCGTTTTTCCTATGTGTTTAAGTAGTAATAAAGTGAATCTACTGATATTTATACGTAATTCAAAAATTGTTTAGTCATGTCACGTGACGTGACGTCACTACGCTGTAATGGGTATGATTGCAAGCAAAACAATGAATATAATAAGATAATTATCGGTAAAAATTCGAGCATCATACAAATTAAAATATTAACTTACACATTATGAAAACGATACATAAGTTTTTATCGGGTTAAAATAGTAAAATACGATAGTTAAACGAAAAATTACAAGCAAAACTGTCCTAAAAAAAAAAAAAATTATGCTTAAAAATAATTACCGATGAGACGAAATGATAGCTATGTTTACAAAATAATAACAAGCCGTCATTTTCTTTTTAGTATTCTTCTTTGTTTATGGGAGAGAGAGATGTCTAGACAGGAAACCATCTTGATGTGTTTGTTTATTTTTTCTTTTAGAAACAATAATTGTCGAGTGACGTTTGTTTCTCCATTAGAATAATATACAATCATTGTTATACTATACGAGTGATCTCCCTTGGATGTAACATGGCCTTTTGGACAAGATCAAAGTGTAGTATCTGTTCCGGCAGATACTGCACTTAGGATGGTTTGTACCAGTCAATGGAGGGGAAACCCTCTATACTGGGACAATTATTATTTTTGGTAACCAGAGTGCCCCCTTTTTGCCTACTTTTAGGGGAGCTGGTTTTTACCTCACATTAAAAACGGCCTTGTGCCTAATTTGCTCAGTGGGGGAGCAAATAAATACCATCTGTTCCGGCAGATGCTGCAAGCTGTGACTGGCAAAGACCAGATGTGGGGGCAACCCCACATGTCTGACCTTTAACCAGCTCCCATTTCCCACCTCTCGGGAGCTGGTCCCCTTTTTCCCTTCCCCCTCCCTTCACTCCTCACATTAAAAATCGGCCTTGTGCCTAATTTGCTCTGTGGGGGAGCAAATAAATACCATCTGTTCTGACAGATGCTGCAAGCAAAGACCAGATGTGGGGCAACCCCACATACTTGACCTCTAACCAGCTCCCATTTCCCACCTCTCGGGAGCTGGCCCCCTTTTTCCCTTCCCCCTCCCTTCACTCCTCACATTAAAAATTGGCCTTGTGCCTAATTTGCTCGGTGGGGGAGCAAATAAATACTATCTGTTCTTCAGATGCTGCATTTCCATTTCTTGTTCTCTTTCGGTGGAGGAGAAATCCTTCACGACTGAGACAATTTTTATTTTTGTACTTTTTCTCCATGTTAAAAAACGACCCTGGTGTCTAACTCTGTCCTGTGGGGAGGCATAGTAAATAGGTACAATTAGATTAATAAACAATCATTGTTATAATATGCGTGTGACTTCCTTTTGAGAAAGATAGGACCGCTTGAATTCTAAGAACAGATACTACACTTTGATCTTATATATATATTTTTTATTGCTGGTAAAAATATGATTTATACAATAATGAAATTGGACAAAACAGTAAATTCACTCACAACAAAATTAGGCACAAGGCCCTATAAGAAATTGGGGAGGGAACGGTACAGGGTCTTTGTAACAAAACTTTGGAGTCTTACTCTTGACTGGCAACATTTACCATAATACCTCATTCACTCTGTGGATCCTAATCTAGCTAATGATTCCCCAGCGTTAGGAATAAAAGAAAACATATTTACAATTGTAAAAAGGTATCTGTATGTTGTGTGTGCATTTTTTATTTATTTTTTTAATTTAAAAATAGTGTGTATGTGTATGATGTTTTTATTTAAAATAGTGTGTATGTGTATGATGTTTTTATTTAAAATAGTGTGTATGTGTATGATGTTTTTATTTAAAATAGTGTGTATGTGCATATGTATGATGCTTTTATTTAAAATAGTGTGTATGTGCATGTGTATGATGTAAAAAGTTCAATTTCATTAGAAAATAAAAAGTTTGTAATTAAGAATATCAAAAACGTGGAGTGGGGAAGCTAATCAAAATGTTCATTTCAAAAATAAAATGTAATTCCTACTTGGTTGTTAGTATGGACCCCCCTGTACTAGTCTAAGTGACTAGACCCTCCCACTGTTTTCCGGGGAACCGAAAACAAGCAGGGAGATCCCTATTGGGGTTGGAGAAGAGCCTTAATAGGAGTGGGAGAAAATAAAGCAACGGGTGAAGGGGGATGGAAGGTGACCTCTGAGTAGGGGATGACCGGGGGTATCAAACCACAAAAATGTGCTGCAAAAAGAGGAGGTGGGCAGACTCAGAGGCTCTCTAACACCAAAAAATAAAAACAGGAGCGGGATCTCGTTTATACCACCAGTCAAGAGTCTCTTTAATGTGACTTTGCTAAACTAAGTGGGATGGGTTCCGAAGGACCCAGCACCGCCCGTGCCATGGGAACACGTATTCGAACTTGGCTCCTCAACGGATGCACAAACTAGTCTTATTAAACTCCACTCTAGGCAACCTCCTCCAATCGCATCTGATCTTTACTTTAAGCAGATGTTTAAAGTAAACGATCAGATCCCGATCTGGAACAGATGTCCCTTCGCGGACCAACTTGAGGCGCGTAATCCAGATCACCATATGCGCTACTGCTAGGATCGCCAGGAAAAAATTCTTTCCTCCCTGGGAAACGGCAGCTCCATGTTGTAGGCAAAATATCCTGCGTTGAGATTGAGTGGCCACTCACCATCAATGCAAGCCATTACCTCTCCGACGTACTCCAATAGGGCCTGGATCCGGCTGCAACGAAAAAATGCATGCTCGACCGATTCGGTGCTTTTTGGACCAGTTGCCAGGTCAGGGAAAATTCCGAGATAGTCAGAAAATTCCGTCCCGGCGCCCAACTCCATTGAGAGCGGATAACCTCCATCGACCAACCTAACCGCCTACAAAGAGGATCCTTCGCGGTGCCCACCACTAACTCCCGATAAAGTCTCTTCCTAGGCTGATCGAGGACACTAGTCCCCGGCAAAGCTCTAAGTGCAGTCTGGCATTCAGCAAAGAACTTGGACTCCCCCTTTGGTTTACGATGACCTTCTACCAAGGGGTCGGGTTTGAGATTGGGAAACGAGTTCTCAACCGCAGGGACCCAAGGAGCATTCTCCTCTAGCGAACGACACAGAAAAGCCAATCTCTCAGCGTTTTTATGACACAAGAGACTAGGCTGACCCAGGCCTCCCTCGCTGAGACTCTGGACACAGAACTCTCTGCACACATAATGCTTACCCTTGCCCACAGAAGTGAGTCGAGGCGCTTTTGTAAGCGGGTTAGGCGTTGTGCAGGGAGAGGAAGTACAGAAAATCGGTAAAAGATGAGTGGAAAGACGTATGTAGCACACGCCTCCGCCCGACCCTTCAACGACAATTTCCTTTGAATCCAAGTCTTGACCGACGATTTGACCTTGCCATATACTTCCGACCAATTTTTCTCCAGCTGGTGCCGGTCCAAACCAGACACCAAGAATATGGACCGGCCCATTGATCCAGCTGAAGATGTCTGGAAGCCCCCAACCGCAGGCCGACAGACTTGCTGCGGTTGAAGACGGCCCCTGTGACTTCTTTGTATTGAGCGAGTGCCTCGACCACCGCTTGAATGTCCGTGTGGCAAGACACGAACACGGTGACGTCATCAGCGCACGCGGAAACCCTGGCTCGTGTGCCTCCAGGTAAATCAATTCCACGCAGGACTGGTGTAGCCGCCTTGTCCCTTCACTTGCGGAGAAGGGGTTCCAATGCCAGGATGTACAAGAGAGGCGAAAGCGGACAACCCTGACGCGCCAACCGGGAGATGGCGAATGACTCCGACAGCTTACTGTTGATCTGCACCGCTACCGTCGGCCTATCATACAGGATAAAGATCCACTTGCGGAAGTCCGGATTAAATCCGGCGGCCTTTAGCACAGACCCCAGGAACCGATGGTCAACCCTATCGAATGCCTTGGACTGATCCAAACTGATCAGCGTGGCTTCAGTGTCGTCTTCTATTCCCTCTATGATCGAGCGAATCAAATGAAGATTGTCTTGAATCAATCTCCCCTTCACAGCATAGCTCTGGTCCGGTTCAATCAAGTCAGTGATGACAACTTGCAAACGATTCACAAGAATCTTTGCAAAAATCTTTAACTCTGTGTTTAGCAGAGTCAAGGTCCTAAAGTCGTCGAAATTTTCCACCCCACCATGCCGTTGACCTTTCCACAGCAATGTGATTACTCCCTTGGTCACCTGTCCAGGGATGGAACCATGAGCAAACCAATGGTTGAACACATCCTTCAGAATAGGGACCAACATGGGCGACAGTCTCAAGTAGAACTCGTAGGGTAAATCATCAAGTCCCGGGTACTTGTTGTAGCCGACCTGCTTCAACGCAGTAATGACCTCATGTTCCGTAACAAGACCATCACAGCTAGTCGCCCGAGCCGCAGTGAGGCGGGGCGAGTCGGCCAAATGGCTGCCAAACTCTTCGACCCTGAGTCTGGGTAGTTGGGTGAAGCGCTCCGATAGATGCTCCCGAAACCCCTCGCAGATCTCCTGAGTCGACACAAGTGCGTGTTCTTCCAGGTCATAACTTTCTGAATGTACCCGTCCGAACCACACCTTAGAGCAGCCTTATGGTCAACAGCGTCAATGTTCACAGCTTCGTTAGAGACTTTCATTAACCTAGCCCTAAGTACTTGACCATTATACCGCTCGCTAGCCAAATGGCTGAGGTCTTGTTTAGCTAGTGCTATCTCTAGGGATTCCCCCCCTCCACCGCCCAGGTCAGTTTATCCTCTATACGCTTCTTTGCCTTAGCCTTATCTAACGCGAGGCGTTGGCTGTACTGAACAGAGAAGCATCTAATTTTGGCCTTAAGACTAACCCACCACTTACTTCCTGTAACCGCCCTACTAAAGCTCACTGAATTAGTTCGTTTACCTTCAACCGGTAGTCCTCCAGCTCCAACAAGGTGCTGTTGAACTTACAGTATCTGGCTAATTTGGGCCTAACACTTAAGTTCAAACGGGCCATAAAGAGTTTATGGTCCGAGTGTCCTAACAAGTGGAACGTAGCACAAGATAGAAAGTCTACGTCGCCTCTTCTAACTAACATCCGATCCAAGTAAGTACTCTGATGGGAAGGCCACGTCCACATCTCCCGCCCTGGGTAATCCAGATGAAATCTGTCGACGAGGTCGCATGAAGCCATCAGATCAGACAGACTGTTGTCATACCACACCAACCCGCTAGTCCCCCCCCCCAACCTTATTTATATTGGGATCAAGGATTGCATTCCAATCACTCATTAGAACTAACCGATCCGGATCCACTAGGAAGCCCTCCAACCATCGAAAAAAGAAGACCCTCTCTCCATGAGAATTGGGAGTATAAACAGCGACAATCTGAAAAACACTGCAATTAATGGCAACATCAACAATAATCGCCTGCCTGTCCTTGCCTGCGTGAACAACATTCACTAACGCTGACAGGGTGCCACTCACCAGCAAGGAGATTCCATGACTATCAGTATTGCCATATGCTGAGTAAACATGATAGTCATTTACCAGCACCTGACAATCCTCGTCACAAACAAAGTGGGTCTCCTGGATAGTGGTGATATCTACCTTAAGGGACACCAAGTCTCTCACAACGTGCGAGGTCTTGCTTCGACACCTGATGTCCCTCACATTAAAAGTGGCCAAGTTCAAAGACATGATCACTTACCGTAAGCAGTGTCACAGACGGGTTTTAAATCCGTGGCAATCAGGATGTTGTAGGCCTAGCCAAGGCTTCCAGTGAGTAAGTCTTCTTCAGGCTGTCCATCCTTGGCCACGCCTCTCACTTCCAGGAGAAAATTAGTTTCAATGCCCTGTATAGTGATGGGTGGACACAGATGGGGGTTCTACCTTCGCATTTTACCAGAGTCTTTAAGAGCGAAGGATGATTCATTTCTACCAGCTTCAGGCCTGGTATTGCTTCTTTAACTGCCTCCAACATTGACCACAGGACTTCTGTTCTTGAATCCTTATTGTTGTTCCTTATGAAGGTGGTCAACATTAGAGCGTCTGGAAATTGGGTGGCATCGGTAACATTGTTGCTCCCGATGTAAACCAAGTCTCTGAGCTTGTTGTGTTGGGTCTTCTGCTTGCCCTTCAATTCAAGAGCTATAAGGCAGAAGACTTGTTTCACAGATCCTACCTCCAGGCAGGAAGGGAAGTTTTTAGTTCGCTCTGTGCGAACCGTTGATTTCTCCTTGTCGAGAGGAGGAGGAGGAGGGAGAGGGGGGGCAGGTGTGTTTGGTACTGGGGAGGGTTGCATCTCTTTGCCTTTTTTATCGCTGGACAAGTTCCGAGATAAGTCTCTGGGGGAAGAGATTGGAAGGGGGTTGATTGCTATGGCTGTGAGGGGGTTGGAGGTTTAGGGGATTCAGCCTCGGCATTTACCTGAATGTCTTTCTCAGGGGGTATGGGGTCACTCTTTGTCCTCCTGCTCTTCTTCCTGGACCTTCTTGACTCTGTTGCTGTTGCTGATGCTTCAGTGATTTTGCTTCAGACACCACCTCCTCCTCCTCAGACTCTTGTAATTTCCTTTTGGTCAAGGAGGTAGGAATCTCCGTGTCCATGGGAGTTGCTTTGACTGTTTGGTCACTGGTCACCATTTGCTTGGGCTGGTTTTTGGCATTTTTGCCCTTTTTGGTGACCATTGACCAACTGCCTTCAGTAGTTGACACAGTCTGCACTTTGGCTGAAGTTGTGGGTGCAGCTGCAACTGGGACTTTGACTGAGGGCTGGCTGTTCCCTGTGGCCTTGGTGGCTGTTTTTTCTGGTGGTCTCTTGGGGCAGTCCTTTGCCATATGCCCCTGCTTCTGACAGTGCCAGCAATGTGGTTTCCTGCCTTCGACTATTATCGACAAGGTCCATTTGCCAAATTTAAACATTGCTGGCACCTTGTCAAATTCGGCCCTGTCCATGACCATCAGTAATTTATAGTCCCCGGTCATAGCATTCCGTTTATCGTGGACTGGGGAGACTGTTTCGATGTCCCCATACTGACTCATAATTGCCCCGAGCTGTTTGCCTTCTATACAGCAAGGGACATTCAGCAAGGAGACGTTGACTCTCCTTTTGTCGAGGTATTCAGAGGCCGAATTTGGTTGCTCTCCCTGAGCTGGGCTCAGAAGAAAAATAGAGTTTTGACCTCCCCTTATGAGGATGTCGGGTTAGCAGCTCGGATCCCCTTGTGTGGGGGGAGAGCAGAGAAGAAAGACGCAGTGGGTGCTAGTGAGTCAGAGTGCTGCGTCGCAATTAAGAGAGAGAGGGGATAGACATTTCTGCCCACAGAGAGGAGCAGAAACGAAACACCTGCCCTACCCACATCACCCTACTCACTAACAACCTCAACGGAAGCGAGAAAGAGAATCCTGTCTGCTCGATCTAACGGAAGAGCAGCGAAGAAAGACAAAGTTTTGGCCTGGCAGGTCAGTGTGCTGCTCAGGTAATTAAGTGGTGTAAGAGTAGATTTTCTGTCTCGAGAGGTGAGACAGAAACGAAAAAAAAAACAAGAAAACAAAAACAAATGAAAGCTGGTCACAACTACCAACTAGTGGTGCTGGTCCCGAAATTCCAGGCTCCCAAGAAGGGAACGGTTTTCGAGTCCAATCTCCCACAATGTGGAGTCGGTCCTGACTCCCCAAAAGAGGGTGTTTGGTCCTTTCTAACGAAAGTTAGTAAGTGAAAACACCTTAAACCTAGCCCGAGAGCCCAATAGTGGATCCCTTCCCAAAAGATCAAAAGTTTTGCACTAGACTTTGATCTTAGCCAGGTAGGCCGAGCTTAGCCAAAAGACCAGGTATTTATTTGCTCCCCCACCGAGCAAATTAGGCACAAGGCCGATTTTTAATGTGAGGAGTGAAGGGGAAATGGGGACCAACTCTCCGGGGAGTAGGTGAGCTGGATAGTGACAATTGGTATGAAGGGTTGCCCCTACATTGATCAAGGTTTTATCTGTGGGGTCGCCCCCACATAGGATAGTATTTATTTTCTCCCCCACCGAGCAAATTAGACACAAGGCCGATTTTTAAAGTGAGGAGTGAAGGGGAAATGAGGACCAGCTCCCCGGGGAGCAAGGGAGCTGGATAGTGACAATCGGTATGAAGGGTTGCCCCTACATTGACCAAGGTCTAATCTGTGGGGTCGCCCCCACATAGGATCTTTGCTTGCAGTATCTGCCGGAATAGATACTACACTTTGATCTTATTTATCTATTTTATTGTTGTCAAAAATGAAATTATAATTAAAAATCACAAAAACAAAAATAACAAACAACAAAATTAGGCACAAGGCCCTATAAGAAATTGGGGAGGGGAGGGTTCAGGGTCTTTGTGACTACTTAACAATTAATAAAATTGACTTTGGAGTCTCACTCTTGACTGGCAACATTTACCACAATACCTCATTCACTCTGTGGATCCTAATCTAACTAATGAATCCCCATCGTTTAGAGTATAAATAACATATTTACAATTCATAAATAAAAAATATCTGTATGTTGTGTGTGCATTTTTTTTTTTTTTTGTGTGTGTGTGTGTGTGTGTGTGTATGTGTGTGCAAAAATAAAGTTTCACTTCATTTATAAAAAGTTTTTTTAAAATTATCGGTAAAAAAGTTCGTGGAGTGGGGAAAACTAGTCAAAAAAAAGTTCAATACAAAAATAAAAGTATGTGACCTACTGGGTTGTTAGTATGACCCCTCTGCACTAATCTAAGTGACTAGACCCCCCCCCCACTGTTTTCCGGGAAACCGAAAAAAAGCAGGGAGATCCCTATTGGGGATTGGGGAGAGGCCTTAATACAGGTGAGTGAAAATACAGCAATGGGTGGAGGGGTTGGAGGGTGACCTCTGAGTAGGGCAGTGACCGGGGATGTTCAAAAAATAAAAAAGGTGGCGTGTAGGGGGTGGGCAGACTCAGAGGTTCTCTAGTACCAAAAACAATAAATCAGGAACAGGATCTTATTTGTACCACACGTCAAGAGTCTTCTTAATTTGATTAAGCTAAAAACCTAGGCAGGATGGGTTCCGAAGGACTCAGCACCCCCCGTGTCATGCTCAAGGGGGGAACACGTATTCGAACTTGGCTCCTCGACGGATGCACAAACTAGTGTTGTGTACCCACCTCTTATTAAACTCCGCTCGAGGCAACCTCCTCCAATCGCATCTGATCTTTACTTTAAGCAGATGTTTAAAGTAAACGATTAGATCCCGATCCGGAACAGATGTCCCTTCGCGGACCAACTTGAGGTGCGTGATCCAAATCACCATGCGCGCTACTGCTAGGATCGCCAGGAAAACCATTCTTTCCTCCCTGGGGAATGGATGCTCCATGTTGTAGACAAAATCACCTACGTCGAGCTCGAGCGGCCACTCACCATCGATGCGAGCCGTTACCCCTCCGACGTACTCCAGTAAGGCCTGGATCCGGCTGTAGCGGAAGAACGCATGCTCGACTGTTTCAAGCTTGTGTTCGCCACAGCGCAGGCACAAGGTCCTTGTTTCTTCATTGTACAGGCAGAATTCGTCGGAGAGGGGCAGTGCCTTTCGGACCAGTCGGCAGGTCAGTGAAAATTCCGAGTTAGTCAGAAAATCCCTTCCCGGCGCCCAACTCCAGTGAGAGCGGATAACCTCCATCGACCAACCTAATCGCCTACAAAGAGGATCCTTTGCGCTACCCACCATTAGTTCCCGATAAAGCTTCTTCCTAGGCTGATCAAAGACACTAGTCCCCGGCAAAGCTCTAAGAGCGGTCCGGCATTCAGAGAAGAACTTGGACTCCCCCTTCGGTCTACGACGACTTTCTACCGAGGTGTCGGGTTTGAGATTGGGAAACGAGTTCTCAACCGCAGGGACCCAAGGAGCGTTCTCCTCTAGCGAACGACCCAGGAAAGCCAATCTCTCTGCGTTTCTGTGACACAGGAGACTGGGCTGACCCAGGCCTCCTTCGCTCGGACTCTGGACACAGAACTCTCTGCAGACATAATGCTTACCTTCGTCCCACAGAAGTGAGTCGTAGCGCTTTTGTAAGCGGGTTAGGCGTTCTGCAGGGAGAGGAAGTACAGACAATCGGTAAAGGATGAGCGGAAAGACGTATGTAGCACATGCTTCCGCCCGACCCATCAAGGACAATTTCCTTCTAATCCAAGTCTTAACCGACGATTTGACCTTGATCTTTACTTCCGACCAATTTTTCTCCAGCTGAAATCCAGGTCCAAACCAGACATCAAGAATACGGACCGGTCCATCGGTCCAGCTGAAGATACCTGGAAGCGAGTTTACCCCGGTCCAGGCCCCCAACCGCAGGCCGACAGACTTGCTGCGGTTGAAGACGGCCCCTGTGACTTTTTCGTACCGGGCGAGCGCCTCGACCACCGCTTGAACGTCCGTGTGGCAAGACACGAACACGGTGATGTCATCGGCGAACGTGAAAACCCTGGCTCGCGTGCCTCCAGGTAAAGCAATTCCGAGCAGGACTGGTGTAGCCGCCTCGTCCATTAACTTGCGAAGGAGGGGTTCCAACGCCAGGACATACAAAAGAGATGACAGCGGACAACCCTGACGCACCAACCGGGAGACAGCGAATGACTCCGACAGTTTACCGTTGATCTGCACCGCTACTGTCGGCGTATCATACAGGATAAAGATCCACTTGCGGAAGTCCGGTTAAATCCGGCGGCCTCTAGCACAGATCCCAGGAACCGATGGTCAACCCTATCAAATGCCTTGGACTGATCTAAACTGATCAGCGCGGCGTCGGTGTCGTCTTCTATTCCCTCTATGATCGAGCGAATCAAATGAAGATTGTCCTGAATTGATCTCCCCTTCACAGCATAGCTCTGGTCCGGTTCGATCAAGTCAGTGATGACAACCTGCAAGCGATTCACTAGAATCTTTGCCAAAATCTTTAACTCTGTGTTTAGCAGAGTCAAAGGCCTAAAGTCGTCATCATGCCGTTGACCTTTCCACAGCAATGTGATCACTCCCTTGGTCACCTGTCCAGGGATGGATCCCTGGGCAAACCAATGGTTGAACATATCCTTCAGAATAGGGACCAACATGGGCGACATCCTCAAGTAGAACTCATAGGGCAGACCATCAAGCCCCGGGTACTTGTTGTAGCCGACCTGCTTCAACGCAGTAATGACCTCATGTTCCGTAACAAAACCATCACAGCTAGCCGCTCGAGCCGCCATGAGGCAGGGCGAGTCAGCCAAATAGCTGCCAAACTCATCGACCCTGAGTCCGGGTAGTTGGGTGAAGCGCTCCGATAGATGCTCCCGAAACCCCTCACAAATCTCCCAAGTCGATATTAGGGCTTGTCCTTCCAGGTTATGTACTTTTCGAATGTACCCATCCGAACCGTGCCTTAGAGCAGCCTTACGCTCAACAGCGTCAACATTCACAGCCTCGTTAGAAACTTTCATTAACCTAGCTCTAAGTACTTGACCTTCATACCGCTCGCTGGCCAAGCGGCTGAGGTCCTGTTTAGCTAGCGCTATCTCTAGGGAGTCCCCCCCCTCAACGCCCAGGTCAGCTTATCCTCTAAACGCTTCTTTGCCTTAGCCTTATCTAACGCGAGGCGTTGGCTGTACTTGACAGAGAAGCATCTAATTTTGGCCTTAAGACTCACCCACCACTTACTCCCTGTAACCGCCCCCACTAAAGCCCGCTGAATTAATTCGGTAACCTTCAACCGGTAGTCCTCCAGCTCCAACAAGGTGCTGTTGAATTTCCAGTATCCGGCTAGTTTAGGCCTAGCACTTCAGTTCAAACGGGCCATAACGAGTTTATGGTTCGAATGTCCTAACAAGTGGAATGTGGGGCACGATATAAAGTCTACGTCGCCTCTTCTAACTAACATCCGATCTAAGTAAGTACTCGGATGGGAAGGCACTACAGAATGCCACGTCCATATCTCCCACCCCGGATGATCCAGACGGAATCTGTCGACGAGATCGCACAAGGCCATCAGGTCGAACAGACTGCTGTCACACCGCACCGACCCACTAGCTCCCCCCCCACACCTTATCTATATTGGGATCAAGGATTGCATTCCAATCACCCATTAAAACTAACCCTTCCGGATCCACTAGGAAGCCCTCCAACCATCGAAAAAAGAAGTCCCTCTCTCCATGAGAATTGGGAGCATAAACAGCGACAATCCGAAAAATACTGCAATTAATGGCAACATCAACAATAATCGCCTGCCTGTCCTTGCCTATGTGAACAACATTCACCGACGCTGATAGGGTGCGACTCACCAGCAAGGAGATTCCATGACTATAAGTATTGCCATATGCTGAGTAAACATCGTAATCGTTTACCAGCACCTGGCAATCCTCGTCACAAACAGAGTGGGTCTCCTGGATAGCGGCGATATCTACCTTAAGGGACACCAGGTCTCTCACAATGCGTGTGGCCTTGCTTCGACACCTGATGTCCCTCACATTAAATGTAGCCAAGTTTAAAGACATGATCACTTACCTTAAGCAGTGTCATAGACGGATCTGAAATCCTCGGCAGTCAGGATGTGGCAGGCCTGGCCGAGGCTCCCGGTAAGTAGATCAGCTGAGGGTATTCCATCCTTGGCCATGCCTCCCATGTCCAGGGGGAATGTTAGCTTTAGTGCCCTGTAGAGAGAGGGGTGGGTGTACACGGACTCTTCCCTCACATTTGAAGGATAAGTTCCTTAGCGAAGGATGCTCCTCATCCACCAGCTGCTGGCCCGGGATAGCATCCTTCGCTGCTATTACATATGTGTGCCGATCATAGCTCGTATAGTCTAGGGATTTATCAGCACCCACATGTAATAAAATTAAAACAAAAGAAAAAGATTTAACGAAAAAGAAATTTATTTAAAAATAAATTAACAAGGATAACAAAAGAAAAGATATACCATGTTTGAAGGGCGACAACTCGCTAATAAATTGTCTCCCTTAGATCATAAAGATCGTAATTCTTAATGTATTGTGTTTTGAAATGGTTTGCTTTATATGTATATGTACTTCGGTCAACAAACTCAAAGAATAAATAAAAACTTTACCAGAATCCAGACTTCAGTGAGGTTTTTGTTTTTACGGCCTTAATGTGGAAGCCGGAATTCGGACGTTGGTTGCCTCTGTTTTGCATCCCAAAATATGTCACGAACTCGTTTTTACGGCCTTATGAGGAAGCCGGAATTCGGACGTTGGTTGCCTCTGTTGCATCCCAAAATATATCACGAACTGACTTTACCCACCAATAGCGTTTCTTTTATATGAGTTTTAAAAGGAACTTCCTGGAACCTTCTAGAGACTCAAAAAAAGAACAAAAAGGCGTTTTTCTACGCCTTTTTATATTTATAGACGCCTATTATTATTTATTTTTATGAATAACGACATTCTAGAAACGTCTTTATGTTTTAATTAATATATCAATAAACATATTTATATATTATAAGAAATATTTATATATTTCTTAATCCAATCATAGGAGAAAATATGTTCTCCTATGACACTCCCCACCTTCAAGGTAAAAGTTTTGATATCTAGATATCAAAACCTTTAATTTCACAAGGCTGGCTATGGTCTGGTACCTGGAAAAAATGAATGTGAAAGCAAACAAAGAAAATGTCAATATCAATAAATATACAAGGTACTGAAAGTTTTTAGTCAATGTTCGTTCTTCTTTTTGTAAGTGAGAAATATGGATAATAGTATTACAATAGATGAATATGTATTTATACAGTTTGTTAATTTGTATAAATTTTGTGTTAGATATGTAATACTTGAGTGTGTGAATTTTTTTTTATTTTTTAATGTTTTTTTTTTTTTTTTGTGTGTGTGAAAAGAAACAAGGTTATGCTCTAGATAGAGCATCGGCGATAATGTTGTCGCTTCCTTTTATATGTTCGATTATAATATTGTACTCTTGTAAAAGAAGAGTCCATCTCGTTAGTCTTTGGTTCTTATTAATCATTTTGTTTAGGAAAGTCAGTGGGTTGTGGTCAGTGCGAACTAAAACAGACTGCACAGTCACATTAATGTAAAAGTCAAAATGCTGTATAGCTGATAGTAAGGCCAAGCACTCTTTTTCAATGGTGGAATAATTTTTTTGGTAGACATTGAATTTTTTTTGAAAAATAACCAATAGCTTTTTCAAAGCCATGCTCATCTTCTTGAGTGAGAATTCCACCCATACCCACATCATTGGCATCAACCTGTAATTTAAATTGTTTGGTGAAATCCGGTGTTGATAAGGCTGGACTTTCAATAAGAGTTGATTTTATCTTATTGAAAGCATTATGGCAGGAATCAGTCCAATTATATTTTGTAGCCTTTTTTAAAAGATTGGTGAGTGGACTTACTATTGTGGAAAAGTTTTTGCAGAATCTCCTATAAAATCCTGCCATACCTAGAAATCTCATAAGTTGTTTTTTATTGGTTGGGGCAGGGTATTTTTTAATAGCGTCCACTTTTGCTGAGATGGGCTTCACTTGTTCTTGACCCACAATATGCCCCAAGTATTCGACTTTTGCCTGGCAGAAATCAGTTTTGTTGAGATTGATACACAGGTTGTTAGTTTGTAATTTTCTGAAAAATTGCGTTAAAATTTTTAAATGTTCCTCCCATGTATTGCTGTGAACGATCACATTGTCGATATAAACCTCACATCCGTCAAGATCCTGTAATATGGAATGCATCATTCTTTGAAAAGTTGCTGGTGCATTTTTCATTCCGAACGGCATAACCTTGTATTGGTAAAAACCATCTGGTGTGACGAATGCGGAAATATGTTTGGCTTCATTGGTTAAAGGTACTTGCCAATAACCTTTCATCAAGTCAAACTTGCTGACATATTTTGATTTTCCAATTGAATCTATACAATCAGCAATTCTAGGAATTGGATAAGCATCAGTCCTGCTGATTTCATTGACTTTACGAAAGTCTGTGACAAATCTGTAACTTCCATCGGGTTTAGGCACGAGGATGCATGGTGAACTCCACTCACTGTTGCTTGGTTCTATAATGTCGTTTTCCAGCATATATTTAATTTCTTTTCTCAGACTTTGGAGCTTGATGGGATTTAGTCAGTAGAAATGTTGTTTTATGGGCTTTGCATTGCCCACGACTGCTGTAGTTTTCCTAGGAACATCTGGAAAAAGATCTTTGAATCTATTGACCAAAGCACATACATCTTTTCTGTTTTCATAAGATAAATGTATAAGTTTGTTGTTTAGATTGTGTAGGATTTCGGAGTTGTTTAATTTACTGTAATGACCTATTTCTTTTTCTTTAAGAAAAGTTTTTTCAGTGTCCGAAGGTGTTTTGCTTGTGTCAATATCTGAAATAGTTTTCAAAGTAAAAACTGGCCGTGTTGTTGCTGTAGCATTTCTACTTAAGTAAGGTTTTAACATGTTGATGCGGCATAACCTATTTTTCTTTCTCCTATCTGGGGTGTGTATAATGTAATTTACATCATTAATTTTTTCTTTTATGACATATGGTCCAAAATATTTTGCCTGTAAACAATTAGATGGATTTGGTAAGAATGCTAGTACTTTATCTCCTATTTGGAAATTACGGTGTTTACTGTTTTTATCGTATCTAGTTTTCATTCTAGCCTGAGAATTTTGTAAGTTTTCTTGTGCTAATTGTTCTTTTGTAAGATTATTTTGTATTTCTCCTGTGGTGTTTCCATTACGTACAGTGCTAATATCTAAATGTTTATTTTTATTATTTAATTTTTCTAGGTCGTGCGCTATAAATGTTTCGTTTAATTTAAATAAAGTGTCTTGTAATGAAGTGTTGTGGTTTTCTAGCAGTTGTTTATGTTCTTCATTTGTGTCTGTTAAATCTATATTATCTGTAATAATCGGATTTGTTATAACTTTACCGTTTGCTAGATCATTCCCTAAGATTAAGGAGACACCTTTTACTGGTAGGGTGGGAAGAACCCCAACTACAACAAAACCGTTTATGTAGCTAGATTGTAAATATATTTTATGTAGAGGTATTTTTGTAGAATTTAAGTCGATACCTTGTAATAGGACGTATTCTCCCGTGAAGGTAGAATTGGATAGATGTAAAATGTCTTTTTGTAAAAGTGTTTGGGACGCCCCTGTGTCTCTTAGGATTTGTATAGGAGTAGTGTTTTTAATGTCACCTGTGGAAACGCAGCCATCGGATAAGAATGGTTTATAAGTTTGCATGATCGAATCTGTATTATTTTTAAATTCATTTGAACTCTGGAGAGATGAGTGAGGAAAAGAATTGGTTTTTCTTGTGTTTGCGAATGCGTGGGGTTTGTAGTTTATATTGGACTCGTTATCTCTTTTTCTTATTCTGCATTCAGATATCAGGTGATTGCGTCTACCACAGTAAGTACATTTAACTATAGGATCAGTTGGGAAAGGGTTTTGTCTGTTATAAATGTTATTATTGCGAGAAAAATTATGAGTTTGAGACCTTATTGAGGATTTAGTAACCATCTAAATGCTTATGGGACAGGTTTGTGTTTTCGTAACGTTTTCGTAAAGTTATCTTATGAGTATCTGCGAGTATCGCAGCGTCATTTATGTTTGTAATATCTTTTTCGTCTAGGTACAATTGTGTGTCTTTGTCGACACATCTGCTAAATTCCTCTAATAATATTAGTTGTGTTAATTTCTCAAAGTCGCCATTTACCTTTTTTGCTCTAAAGCCATCGATGAAATAAGTCCGTTTTTTGTCTGGCGAATTCAACGAAAGTTTGATTTTCAAATTTTTTAAAATTCCTGAATTTTAACCTGTACTCTTCCGGAATCAATTTGTACGCATTTAGTATGACAGTTTTAATAGTTTCATAATCTGAGAAGTTTTGGAACCTAAAAAATTTTCTACCGAGAAAGGCATTTTATGTTATAATTTAATATTTTATATCTAATTAAATTTTTTTTTTTTTGTTAACCGAATATGGAACGCAGTTTCCTTATGTTAACAACTATTTTGAATAATGTAGTTATTTCCGTTAGATTATGTTGGAAAAAAAAATTTGAAAGCGTCTGAGTTTCCGATAGTATTTTTGTCTGTTTTTATTTTATTTTTTTTATTTTTATTTTATTTTATTTATTTATTTATTTTTTTTTTTTTTTTTGAAATTACGTAATCACTTCGATATAAATTTAATATATATCTATATGTTATATTGTTTGTTAATTTTTTTTTTAATTTTTTTTTTTTTTGCATTTGTTTGACACGGTGAAAAATTTTTTTATTTTTTTTATTTTGATAATATATTTATCTCCCTTGCATTTGTTTATAAAATAGTACAATATCATTCAGTAGACATTTTAATTTTTTTTTATGAATGCTAGCGTCTTTTTTGGCCAGGTTGTTTTATTTTTATATTTGAAATATTTTCAAATATTATTTACTTTGTTATTTATCTGAAATTACGTAAGCAAATCAATTTTTTATTATTATTTATTTTATTTTTTATAAATTTATATATATGTATATATTTTGTTTTATTTATTTATTTATTTATTTGAACTATCGTTAGACCAATGTATATATATATATATATATATATATATATATATATATATATATATATATATATATATATATATATTAAATAGCGCACAGGCTGTGCGGTGCGCACAGCTAATAATAAATATTATGCCATTATCTCAGTAAAGAAAGAAAGAACGAATCTTTTTATAATTATTTAGTTTGGTATAAATTTTCCTTTTGTATATATATTCATCGGAAGATTGTTTGACTAACTTAATAAATGGATTTTTTTGTTTGTTTGTACGAGTCCCCATTTATTACATATGTGTGCCGATCATAGCTCGTATGGTCTAGGGATTTATCAGCACCCACATGTAATAAAATTAAAACAAAAGAAAAAGATTTAACGAAAAAGAAATTTATTTAAAAATAAATTAACAAGGATAACAAAAGAAAAGATATACCATGTTTGAAGGGCGACAACTCGCTAATAAATTGTCTCCCTTAGATCATAAAGATCGTAATTCTTAATGTATTGTGTTTTGAAATGGTTTGCTTTATATGTATATGTACTTCGGTCAACAAACTCAAAGAATAAATAAAAACTTTACCAGAATCCAGACAACTAGTTTCTTCAGTGAGGTTTTTGTTTTTACGGCCTTAATGTGGAAGCCGGAATTCGGACGTTGGTTGCCTCTGTTTTGCATCCCAAAATATGTCACGAACTCGTTTTTACGGCCTTATGAGGAAGCCGGAATTCGGACGTTGGTTGCCTCTGTTGCATCCCAAAATATATCACGAACTGACTTTACCCACCAATAGCGTTTCTTTTATATGAGTTTTAAAAGGAACTTCCTGGAACCTTCTAGAGACTCAAAAAAAGAACAAAAAGGCGTTTTTCTACGCCTTTTTATATTTATAGACGCCGATTATTATTTATTTTTTATGAATAACGACATTCTAGAAACGTCTTTATGTTTTAATTAATATATCAATAAACATATTTATATATTATAAGAAATATTTATATATTTCTTAATCCAATCATAGGAGAAAATATGTTCTCCTATGACAGCTGCATTGTTCATTGCCCAGAGGGCTTCAGTTCTGGCATCCTTGTTGACCCTAATAAATGTGGTCAACAAGGGAGTGACTTTAAACTTGGTCAGGTCAGCTACGCTATCGCCGCCGACGTGGGCCAAGCTCCTCAGTTTGTTGTACCGGACCTTTTGTTGTCCTTTAAGGTCCGGTATTGGTGAATGCGAATCCACTTCGAAAATCCTGTTCCCCGGCAGAAAAGGGAGTTTCTTCGTCCTCTATGTTCTGACGGGCTGAGGCATGATTGGTGCTAGTGGAGTGTTGTTGAGACTTGAGGAGGGAGAGGGGTTTGGCATGTTGTTGTTGTCATTAGGGGAGGGGCTTGACTTGGGCATCTCCTGAGGAGCTGATTGAACGGTGGTAACCTCCTCTGCCTGTGCCACTTCCCTCTTCCTTTTGCTGCTTTTCCTCCCTTTCCTCCTCGTCTGATTTTCCAAAGTGTTGTCCCCCTCCTCTCGTTCTGACAACACTGTTTCCTCCTCCGCCTCAGTCGGAGACGATGGGAGCTTCCTCTTGGCAGAGGAAGTTTTTACCTCCATCTCCTCTACCTTAGAAGCCTTTTTGTGGTGGTCCGCGTTTTTACCGGTGGTGTCCTTGTTTTTGTTTGCTATGTGTTTACTGTTTGCGACTGTTGTTTTGTTGTCTGTGCTTGCAATGTTGGTGTCGGTGCTTGAGGTGTTTTTGTTTTCTTGGGTGTAGGTGTCTGTAATCTTTTTATTTGTGTTGTTTGTGCCAGTGGTGTTGTTCCTTGTGGTGCATGTGTCTGTGTTGTGTTTTTTGATGTTGATGTTGCTAGTAGATGTGGTGGGTTTGTTAGTGTAATCTTTTTGGTTCTGTTTTGTGCTGTTGTTGTTGTTCACCGGCTTGGCTGGTCTGTTCTTCCGAACCACTTTGCTCCAACCCGCCTCTTCCTTCTGGCTTGCCGGCACGACTGTTGTTGCTGGTTGTTGGGATGGCTGTTGCTTTGGTGGTCCTGCTGCTGGTGTCTTTGGTCGCCTTCTTACCACAATGACGGAGAGCGTCCATTCTCCGTACTTAAGAACAGCGGAGATTTTGTCGAAGCTAGCAAGGTCCACACTCATAGACAGTTTGTAGTTGCCTGTCATGAGGTTGCGTGGACCTTTCACTGGCCATATAGCCTTGACATCCCCATATTGGCTCAGCACGATGCCCAGCTGCTTTGATCCAAGGTAGCAGGGAACTCCCAACACCGACACCGTCGTCCTTCTTTTTCCTTGGTACTCCGGCTTGAGTGCCAAGTGCTTCCAGGTGACGTTGGCTCTGGACCGCCTCTTCCTTGTCTGGCAGGAGCAGCTCCCATTTTGCATAGCTCCTGCAGACTATGTAACTTGCAGGTGAGGCTTTTACTTTTGGTGTCCTCCGTGATGAAGGAGATGACGCGATGTTGAAGCTCCGCCACTGCTCCCGAAAGGGGTTTGATTATGTTCCCTTCCGTGTAATCCTTAAAAGTGGATTCAAAAAGGTCCCTGTAGTACTGCGGAGTAAAATGTTTCTGCTGTGGGCCCCACGCCTTCTTCTCTTCGCCTTGGGGACAGCTCTTTGCCTCGTCCGCTGGTATAGTTCCACCCTCCTCCCCGGGTATGGAACTTTCGCCCGTGTGGGGGTTCTTGACTGAGTTTAGGGCTGGCCACTCCTCTGTCGATTTGTTGCCAGGGCACAACGCAGGCCAGTCCGCCGTCTCCTTTGTGGATAGGTTTGGTCCAGCCTGAGCTTTTGCCCTCTTCTTCTTGGGAGGCTGCTGGTTGGGGTTTTCCCCTGGACTTGGTGGTGCTTCCCCTCCTGGGGATGTGCCTCCACTGGAAGTTGGTGAAGGTGTAGCTGGGGGTGATGTTCCCCCTTTTTGGTCCCCGTGTGCCTTGCAGCTCCCCTCTTGAAAAGTGTTGCAGGGCGGGTCGTCCTCTCCATCCGCAAAGAGAGCTTGGATGGAAGCGATTCTCTCCTCAAGTTGTTCCTCGGTGTTGCTGGAACTTGCCGCCGGGGAGTTGCCCTTTAGGGGATCGGGGGAAACATGTCCCGATGTTCCTTGACTGGCTTCTGAGTCTCTGGGAGTACCTGGCCCAGAATCTGTAGCCTTAACTTCCTCCAATGCATTGACCGCGCCTTGTTTGGTGGCGTTGCCCTTGTGGGGAGTCGTTGTTGGAGCTCCTGCCGTGTTGACTGGGGTCGCCGCGGGCTGCGGCCCTACCCCGTCGGTCTCGCACAAGGTCGCCGCGGGCTGCGGCCCTACCTTGTCTTCCACCTTCTTCTGGGATAGAATCTTGGTTCCCTTCTTAGGGGAGTCCTCGAGGGGAGCTATGTTGCGCATTTGGGCCGGTACGGACCTCTTGCTTGGCATCGTGGTGGTGTTACTAATGGCTGCTGGCGTGGACCAAAGCGTAGTGGGGAGATAAGAAAACCCAGGGGAACGGGGGGGGTGGTGGAGGGGTGGAGAGGGAGGAACGGGCACAGAAGAAGTAAGAGTTTTTTGACTTCCCCTCACGGGGATGCCAGGTTAGCAGCTCGAATCCCCCCGCGAGGGGGGGAGAGCAGAGAAGAAAGACGCAGTGGGCGCTAGTGGGTCAGAATGCCGCGTCGCAATTAAGAGAGACAGGGGATAGACATCTCTGCCCACAGAGGGGAGCAGAAACGAAGCAACCGCCCTAACCCCACGTCACTCTACCCACTATCTACCCAACGGAAGCGAGAAAGAGAACCCTGTCTGCTTGAGCCAACGGGAGAGCAGCGAAGATAGACAAAGTTTTGGCCTGGCAGGTCAGTGCTGCTCAGGCAATTAAGTGAGGAGAGAGTAGACCATCCCAGTCTCGAGAGGTGAGACCAAAACGTAGAAAAAACAAAAACAAATGAAAGCCGGTCACAACTACCAACTAGTGGTGCTGGTCCCGAAATTCCAAACTCCCAAGAACGGATCGGTTTTCGGGTCCAAGCTCCCACAATGTGGAGTCGGTCCTCGAGGTCCTGACTCCCCAAAAGAGGGGGTCTGGTCCTTGCTAACGAAGGTTAGTAAGTAACAAACACCTTAAACCTAGCCCGAGAGCCCGGTGGTGGATCCCTTCCAAGAGCAAAAGTTTCGTAGCTGATAAGAACAGATACTACACTTTGAGATATTAAATCTTTTATTCATGTTAAAAATACAGTCAAAATCAACGATGAACAAAAAACTTAGGCACATGGCCAACTCAAAAGGGGGGATTGTGGGGGTCGTTTGTCATCCTTGTCACTCCAGAACTAAACAAAGTCAAAAGTTTCTCCCAGCTAGTATCTTTTTTCACCATAATACTGCATTCACCCATTCATATTGGGGGACGTCCTACTTAACTCCCAATTTTTAAAACATTTTTTATTGACGTGTAAAAACAAAAAAGATAACAATAAAATGGTACAATAATTCATTTGTGTCGAGGGCGGGGGAAGAAAAAACAAAAGGTGATTAGTAGGACCCTCCCAACCCCGTCTAGTTGATAGACTGCCCGTTCCACTAGGTTTGTAAAAGGAACCTCGCTTCTGCGGGTCAGTCTCTAGGTGGGGATGCCCTCTAGATGGGGGTGAATGGAGAAAAGAAAATTTTGTGGGTAAGGGATGGGGGTTAGTTTGCATTTCTTTCTCTCCAAGATGGGTAAAATTTAGAGGAAGGGGTTAAAACAAAAATTGCAGGTAAGAGGGGATGGGGATCTTGGAGGCTTCCTAATTGGGGAGGGATGGAACACACACTCAGCTAGCTGAGAGGCTACTTGTTTAATTTTACTTTACAGAACTGTGCGTTCCACACCTAGGCGGGGAACACGTATTCAAATTTGGCTCCTCTTCGTACACACAGACTTGCCACATGTATCCATCTTCTGTCAAATGCCGCGCGATGCAGCCTTCTTCTATCACATCTGATCTTCCCCCGTAGTTGGTGTTTAAAGAAAGCAATCACATCCTGATCAGAAAAAGACAACACCCCCCGGCAACCTTGCAAACGCGACGTCCAAATCACCATTCTCGCCACGGCCAGGATCGTAACATAGACCATTTGTCTTTCCCGGTCCCACGGCGGCCTCACGTTGTCCACAACATTGGATGTGGTAATTGGGCGAGGATGCTCAGGATCGATGCAAGCCGTCACCTCGCCGACATACGACCAGTACTGGCGGAGTTCGCGGCAATCGAAGAAAGCGTGAACAGTAGTTTCTATGGCTGTTGTCCCACAACGGGGACAGTTAGGCGACTTCAAAAACCCGGAACTGCATTGTATGTTGTTGAGTGGAAGTGCATTTCGGGCCAATCGCCAGGTCAGAGAGAACTCTGAATTGTTCAGATGACTCGAACCTGGCGCCAGCTCAACGCGGAGCGGATCTCACTCTGCTGCCAACCCAAACGCGCACATAGCGGGTCGTTAGCAGCCCCCTTCACTAGATCCCTGTGGAGTTCCCTACGGGTAGCAGTCACAAGGTCACTGGACCTTGGTAGTCGTTTTAGCGCGGCTCGGCACTCTTTCATGTAGGCAGATTCTCCCCACGGCCTGCGACGGCTCTCGATGGAAGGGTCGAGAACGAGGTGAGGGAAGGCGGCAGTAACCATGGGGTGCCACGGTTGGTCATCTTGCATATAGTGGCTCAGGAAGGCCAGCCTCTCAGCATCTCGATGACACTTCAAGTCCGGCATTCCCAAGCCTCCCTCACACGGACGTTGAATACAGACCTGTCTGCTCACCCAGTGTCTTCCTCTGTCCCAGAGGAGCGAGGACAAGAGTTCGACAAGAGCTTTTAGGTGTTGTGCAGGCAGGGGAGGTACGGCCAGTCGGTAAAGGATGAGAGGAAAGACGTAAGTGGCGCACGCCTCAGCTCTACCCTTTAAGGAAAGTTTCCTAGGAAGCCACGAATTGACTGCAGCCTCCACCTTTGACCGTACCTCCAACCAATTCTTGTCAAGCTGGAGACCCGGTCCGAACCACACGCCGAGGATCCGGACCGGGCCATCTGTCCAGCTGAAGGGCGCCGGGAGGTTTGTGTTGCCACTCCAGGTGCCCAACCGCAGTCCTACCGACTTGCTGCGGTTTATCTTGGCCCCTGCGAGTGCCTCCGACACGACCTCAATGTCTCTGAAGCCTGACACAAAGACTGTGACATCATCGGCGAACGCGGATACCTTGGCAGCTGAGCCACCAGGCAGAGCCATTCCGCGCAGGGCCGAATTTGCCTCCCCATGTCTCAGCTTGCGGAGCAGAGGCTCCAAAGCCAGGACATAAAGCAGGAGCGACAGCAGACAGCCCTGACGAACCAACCAAGAGATAACAAAGCGTTTCAAGCACTTTCCGTTGACTTGCACGACAGCCATGGGCTGTTGATACATTACGGAGATCCACTTGCAAAAGTCCGGTTTAAAACCGGTGGCCTCTAAGACAGATGCCATGAAACGATTGTTGACCCTATCGAAAGCTTTGGACTGATCTAAGTTGATCAGCACGGCTTCTGTGTTGTCATCTATCCCCCCCTCTAGGATCGTGCGGATCAGGTGCAAGTTATTCTGAATCGATCTCCCCTTTACAGTGTAGTTCTGTTCTGGTTCAACCAACTCGTCGATAACAACCTGCAGCCGATTCGACAGGACCTTGGCTAAAATCTTCAACTCTGTGTTTAGCAGAGTTATGGGCCTGTAGTCGTCTAACTCTTCCCCTCCATGCCCGTCACCTTTCTTCAGCAATGTGATCACTCCCTTGGTTACCTGCCCTGGGATGGATCCCTGAGCAAACCAATGGTTGAACATATCCGTTAGAAGAGGCAGAAACATGGGCGACAGCCTCAAGTACAGTTCGTATGGCAGACCATCAAGTCCTGCCGATCTGTCGCAGCTGATCTGCTTCAGCGCAGTAAAGACCTCCCGCTCCGTCACCCGGCCCTCGCAACTAGCCGCTCTAGCCACCTCGAGGCGGGGAGAGTTGGCCAAATAGTCGCTAAAATCAAGGACCAGAAGATCGGGTTGCTGCGTAAAACGCTCCTCGAAATTTTCTCGAAACCCCTCGCAGATCTCCCGAGTCCATCCGGATGTCTGACTTTTGCAATGTATTTGTCCGAGCCACGCCTAGAAACCTCACGGCGCACGTCTGCATCAGAATTGACTGCTTCGTTGCCTATCTTTCTAAGCGTAGCTCTAACTACTTGGCCTTCGTAACGCTCGCTAGTCTCGCGTAGAAGGTCCTGCTTTTGATCTTAGCCAGGTAGGCCGAGCTTAGCTAAAAGACAAAGTAACTGTATAATATAGTGAAATTTTCAACCAAACATACGCTTCTATTAAAAAAAGATAAATATTTTTATATTTAGCATGTAATTAATTGAGACAAGACGTCATATTCCAAAAATCACATCGCTGGACAGATCATTATTAATTTTGGCGATGTGCATATGATTATGTGTTTGTATTATTGGATTCACTCCAAAACTAATTAACCGATCATTATGAATTTTAATTATGTGTATATGTTTATATATTTCTACGTATTAAGATTCATTCCTAAACTAATTAACCGATGATTATGAATTTTAACAATGTGTGTGTATATATATATATATATATATGTGTGTGTGTGTGTGTGTGTGTGTGTGTGTGTGTGTGTGTATCGGTTTCACTCTTAAACTAATTAACCGATTATTATTAATTTTAATTATGTGTATATGATTATATCTTTTTGTATCTTGGATAAACTCCAAAACTAATTAACTGATCATTATGAATTATATGTAATGTGTATGTTTGTATATGCCTACAGATGTCATATTCCAAAAATCACATACAATACATACATACACTTTTTTTTTTGTTTTACACAAGCATCACCATATTATCAAGGCCAAGAGACTCGTGGATAAGGGTTAAAGAGTATACAGTAGAAATTGGACAATATAGTAATCAATTTGGTAAATTTGTTAACTTATATGGAACGGCTACTCAAAAACTTGTTTACGTTAGACTTGAAGACAACCATATTGTAGTCAGCCGGAAAGCAGGAAAACGGAAGACAATTCCACAGGCATGCAGTTCTAAGAAAGAAGCTTTGTTCATGGAATCTATGTTTAGGTTTAGGCACAGATAAAGAGTGAGGGGAATTATTGATAGTATTTTCAGCGAGACGAGTGTTTCTTGTGAAAGTTTGGTGAGGAGGGACCATAAACTGAAGCTCAGTCGAACACTTTCCAAGAAAGTAACGATACATCAGAAATGAACTCGCAACATCTCTTCTGTGAAATAGAGGTTGCAAGGAAGAGAAAAGGACATCTCCTACGAGGCTGCGAAGTCTATTTTGAACTCTATCAAGGCAGAACAAGTCCTTTCTAGCAGCTCCTGCCCAGATGTGGCAACAGTATTCCATCCTTGAATGTACCTGGCTCTTATATAGATAGAGAATTGCATCAGCAGTGAGATATCTACTGGATCGATAGAAAGATCCCACCATTTTTCCAGCGGCCTTGGCAACAGATTTGATGTACGTGTTCCATTTAAGATCAGGAGTAACGGGTCAAGCCCAGAAGCTTGTCAAAACTTGAGGTCTCCTGAAGACGAGAGCCATTTATTTTAATTGATGCCAGATGTGAATCAGAGTGTTGATGATGTAAAGAGAGAAGCTTGGTTTTAGATGCATTAAAAGTAACCAACCACTCCTTTCCCCATTGTACCATGTGCTCAAGATCAGAGGAGAGAGAATCGGAGAGAACTTGGTCGTTTACTGTCTTAGATGTGCTACCATAAATGGTAGTGTCATCAGCATAAATGTCTATGAATGATGTAGAGATGTGATTTGGAAGATCATTAATGTAGATCAGGAATAGAGTTGGGCCCAAGATGGACCCCTGAGGGACTCCAGCATTAATACTGTGAGCTTCTGATTTTTGCCCCTCTTATGAACCTATCAGAAACAAATGAGTTAATAATTGAGAAGACATTTCCAGCTATACCATAGCTAGAGATCTTGTGAAGCAAACCTTTATGCCATACCCTATCAAAGGCCTTAGATATGTCAAGAGCAATTGCCCTAGAAAGGTTGCCTCCATCGAGAGATTTGCTAATCCTATGAGATATAACTGTAAGCACATCTGCTGCAGATCTAGCAGAACGGAAACCATATTGCGTGTCACTAAAAAGGTAATTTTTGTTTAGATGGTTGATTACTTCTGTATTTAACACAGATTCCAGCAACTTACTCATTATGCACAAGAGACTTATTGGCCTGTACTGAGTGGGGGATCAGCGATCACCTGAATTCTTACATACAGGGCATACTGATGAGATTTTCCAGGGTGATGGGAAGCTATTCTCCTTAAGACAATGTTTAAACAGTTTTGTAAGTATGGGCGCTAGTTCTATTTGCAGTTTTTTGATTACTATAATTGGAATAACGTCAGGGCCTGTTGCTTTACTGGAATGAAGGTTTTTGATTAGCTTGGCAACATCACATACAGATATATCACATAGCGTGTTTTCTGATACAGGAGAAATATTGGGGATTGGCAGCCTTGGTTGCAAAGGTTAGAATTAGCTTCAAAGTTCTTGGCAAAGTGTTTGGTTTTGTCTGATGCTGACGAGATTACCTCAGGTCCATTGATGATAGTTGGGATAGAGCACACGCTTCTGTTCAGGATAATCACTTACTTTGATAATGTATTTATGTGTACAAAAATTATGAAGGTCCTATTTGACAATTTTTAAGGTGCTTGTGCAGTATAGATCCGATTTGACAATTTTGAAGGTGCTTGTGAATTATAGGTCCGATTTGATAATTTTGAAAGTGCTAGTGCAGTATAGGTCCGATTTAAAATTTTTTAAAGGTGCTTATTCACTATAGATCAGATTTGACAATTTTGAAGGTGCTTGTGCAGTATAGGTCCGATTTGACAATTCTGAGGGTGCTTGTGCAGTATAGGTCTGATTTGAAAATTTTGTAAGGTGCTTGCGCAGTATAGGTCCGATTTGACAATTTTGAAGGTGCTTGTGAAGTATAGGTCCGATTTAACAATTTTAAAAGTGCTTGTGCAGTATAGGTCCGATTTAAAAAAATGTTTAAGCTGCTTGTGAAGTATAGGTTCAATTTGACAATTTTGAAGGTGCTTGTGCAGTATAGGTCTGATTTGACAATTTTGAAGATGCTTGTGCAGTATAGGCCCGATTTAAAAAATTTTGAAGGAGGTTGTGCAGTATAGGTCAGATTTGACAATTTTGAAGGTGCTTGTGCTGTATAGGTCCGATTTGATAATTTTGAAGATGCTTGTGCAGTATAGGTCTGATTTGAAAATTTTGAAGGTGCTTGTGCTGTATAGGTCCGACTTGAAAAATGTTAACGTGCTTGGGTTGTATAGATCCGATTGTACAATTTTGGAGGTGCTTGTGCAGTATGTCCAATTTGACCATTATGAAGGTGCTTGTGTAGTATAGGTCCGATTTTACAATTTTTAAGGTGCTTGTTCAGTATAGGTCCGATTTGGCAATTTTGATGGTGCCTGTTGCAGTATAGGTCTGAGTTGACAATTTTGAAGGTGTTTGTGCACTATAGGTTCGATTTGACAATTTTGAATATGGGTTTCTACTTGGGAATACCAAATGTGGATCACCAAATTTAAGCAACAAGTAGCCTGGTCATTATCAGATGGGTGACTACTTGAGAATACCAAATACTTTATGTACATCAACAAAGTTAAGCAACATGGAGTCTGGTCATTATCAGATGGGTAACTACTTGGGAATGCAAAATGCTTTATTTAGATCACCAAAGTTAAGCAACATTGTCATTGTCATTAATATGGGTGACTACTTGTTGGGTATACAAAATGCTTTGTATAGATCACTAAAGTTAAGAAACATGGAGTCTGACCATAATCAGTTGGGTGACTACTTGGGAATACAAAATACTTTACGTAAATCATCAAAGTTAAGCAACATTGCATTGGTCATTATCAGATGGGTGACTACTTGGGAATGCCAAATGCTTTATGTAAATCACCAAAGTTAAGCAACATGTTCTTGGTCATTCTAAGATGTGTGACTACTTGGGAATACCAAATGCTTTATGTAGATCACCAAAGTTAAGCAACATGTTCTTGGTCATTATCAGATGGGTGACTACTTGGCAATACCAAATGCTTTATGTAGATCACTAAAGTTAAGCAACATTATCTTGGTTATTATCAGATTGGTGACTACTTTATGATTTATGTAGATCACCAAAGTTATGCAACATTGTCTTGGTCATTATCAGATGGGTGACTACTTACCACATGCTTTATGTAGGTCACCAAAGTTAAGCAACATTGTCTTGGTCATTATCAGATGGGTGACTACTTGGGAATACCAAATGCTTTGTGTAGATCACCAACGTTAAGCAACATGTTCTTGGTCATTATCAGATGGGTGACTACTTTATACTTTATGTAGATCACCAAAGTTAAGCAACATTGTCTTGGTCATATATATACTAGCAGAATAGCCAGCGTCGCTTGGATTAAATGAGGGTGGTAGAATGTAAAGTTTGTCCTGGAAATGGCTTAAACAATTTTCAATCTCAAAATTACTTTATTTGCGAAGTCGGTTATTGATATGGCTGAAACAGTTTCCGATCTCCAAATTAGATTAATTCATATATATTGTTGGTTTTCTATGAAAGTTTACTCGGCCAGTTTCTGTAGGGGGTGATCCATATTTTAAAAAATTTTTAATTTTATGATCCGGGAATAATGTGATGGTTGTAGTGGTGGGTAGAAAGAAGCATGATTATTTTAATTTTAAATGAGCTCTTGAGTTCTCTTTTGGGGTTGTGTTGGAGAGAGTAATGTCCGTTTTGGGGTCCTAAAGCAACGCCCCACAATGTCATATTCCAAAAATATAGAATATCTGTGGAATCATATTCCGGAAAAGACATAATTTCTCTTACTATTATGTTGCTGGTATGTGGGAGGGAATAACTACATTAATATTGAAATTCGTGGTAAAGTAAAAGTTGCCTAATCACAATCTGTGTCAATTCCTTTCTATACTTACTTGGAAAACCTGCTCAGTTATGTTCAAGAAATAATATCATTTCACTTAAAAATACGGCATCGGTAGTCGGGATGAAAAGAACAAAGCAATGTGTAATTTTGTAGTGAAGCAAGGATTGCCTACTCACTAAACTTAACACATTTGTGTATTTGTTTGTAAAAGCTACTGAGTAATCTTTAGAAAATGAAGTATTTTTCAAAAAAAATTTGGTGTCGGTAGTGGGGAATTAAAATGAAACACAGGAATGTGGAATTTGATAATGAAGCAAGGGTTGTCTAATCACTAACTGTGTCAATGTATTTATGCATTAATTTGAAAATTCTACTGAGACATCGTTAAAAAATGTCATAATTTTTCTTACAATTTTAGTGCCGATAGTGATGAAGGTAAAAACCCAGTAATATTGAAATTTATGATGAAGCAATGGTTGCCTAATTCTTAACAAACATTATGTATTTATGTACTAATTTGGAAAGTCTAATGATCTACTTTCGAAAAATTGTTTAAGTTTTCTTAAAATTATGGTAGCATTGGTGGTAAAAGAAATTATTTAACATGTACAATACCTGTCGATAGTATGTGAAATTGTTTCATGTATGTATTTTAATTACCCGTGTTAAATATGTGTTGCATATTACCATTCCCGCAAAGGAAACATTATTTCATATATATGGTATAAATTACTTATCCTAGATAAGGTACAATTATTTGATACGTGTAATACCCGTCCTAGGGTAGATAAAATATTCTTTTGCTCGAAAAAGCTAATGATACATAGACATTAAAAATTCCTCTATTCGAAAAATAATAAATATGTTCAAAATCAACTTCAATTTTCTCATTGTTTATACAGTTCCGAGCAACGCCGGGTAGCCCCACTAGTTTTTTAGAAGGGTCATTTTAAGTTAGAAACAAAATTTGAAGGGTATTTTTTACGACCTGCCCCAACATAGTATAAACACCTCCAACCATCCCATGTTAAGAACGACTTTCGAGGTTGGGGGGGGTGTTTATTCTGAAAGCCTTTCTTAATATGGGGAGGTTGGGGTGTTTATAATATGTTAGGGCACATCGTAAAAATGTACCATTTAAAGGATATTAAAATGGCTTCGGTAAAAACGGCAAAGTCGTTTTATTTAAAACAAAACAAAACAAAGCAATGTAAGAAATTTCTTTCCTACACGCTCAATTTTCCTCCCTGCAGAAGCAAAATTAATTCCACAAACAAAGCCATACCTTTAAACTCAAATTTTATTCACAATGTAACAGCAATGGAAGTTCTTTGGTTCTGGTAAGTCCTTTGAAAAAAAACGGTGGCCGAATTTGCTTCCATACGCATGGAGCCTTTAATTAGAATTCCTTTTGTTGAAATGTTAGTTCATTGTTCCTTTGGAAGGATCCATGTTGTACATGGAGAACACGGCGGGAATGATGGCGCCTATATTCAGGCAAAAGTGAGTTCCTTAGGACTCATGAAGAAATAAAATAAGTTCCGAACGGTAGTAGGATATCCTCCTTGGTTTGAATAGGTTCAGCAAATAGGTTGTCTCTGTCTGTAGAGTTGAGTCTTTCGTTCACCGACTGTTTGGTGTCTATGAAGGAATTATCTTGGCTCTCTCGACAGAGGTGCCGCTGGGTTGAGTCTTTCCCGTTCCATGTTTTTTCTTAGACTGAAAAATAAGTATGAATACAAAAAGGGCGCCAAGTCAAAATCACCTGACACATTCAAATTTAAACCAATCACAAACCGGCTAGTAAACCGTGTAGGTGGCCTGAAAGAAATATGGCGGTTGAATATGGAATTTCTCACAGCAAAAAGTAACTACTTGATCAATTTTTGTGATTTTTTGGAATATAACATCCTCATTTCTTAATAAGTAAGTACACAATAAAAATATTTCGTCATTTTTAGGTAATCGGTAATCTTGAAGATTCGTCTTCCTTTGTTTACAAAGCCATTTGACGGAAGTGACGTCCGACATATTTTTAGCTACGGATGATCAAGACCGTATAGAATTAAGCTTTTTTTTTTTTTTTTTTTTTTTTTTTTTTTTAGAAGTTTTATTCATTCAAACAATCTGTATTTGGACTTAATGGACTGTTTCTTATTTTATTTTTTTATATTTATTAACTGTTTTATTCTATTTATCAAACAAAAATAGAACTTTTATAATGAAGTATATATTATGGACTGTTTTCCAAACATCAAAATTTTAAAATAAAAAAAAACGAGGCGTTTTTTATTTTCGAGATATTTTTTTTTCTTCATTTATCACTTTGAAATTTTATTCGACAATAAAAAAAATACAAAATTTGGCAAATGTGTATTTCAGCGGCGTAAATTATTTGAGAGACAAAAATTTATAAACATTATTTACCTTATTTTTATATAAAACATTATTAGACCCTAACCCGATGAAATTAAGACCCTAACCCGATTAAATTAAGCGAATTTTTTTCCGAAGAACTTCGTTCCATAACGGATACGTGTAGGCACCGCCAAAACTGGGGGGGGGGCAGGTAAGTACTTTTTGACGGACCGTATTTTTAAAAATCTATCAAAAATCAGATAATTATCCGATCAATATGAAATTTTCAGCGATTATTAAGAGAAGAATGAACTTTATAACAGTGTAGGGGAAGTCGGGGTAAGTTGAGCCAATTTTCCATTTTGGCTCTTCAGAACCCAAACGACTAATTATTTTGCAAAGATGAGTGCATTATTATAAAATTCTTTTATTTGGGAACATTTTGAAACAAGTTGCAGTTTTCTGCTAGTACACCTAAACCGACCATGTGCTTTAAAAAATTCATATCAAATGGCTCAACTTGCCCCGACCATGGGGCAAGTTGATACAACCTCTGGGGTAAGTTGTGCCACACAGGGGTAAGTTGTGCCACGCAAAAATGTGTTGCAAATAAAGAAAGAACAAGCCCAAAATTGTTGCTGTGGTTATAAAACAAATTATAATAATGAAGTAGAAATGTTAATTACAGCGAATGAACCAGCACAAAATTTGAAACATATATCTGAAAGTAAGTTAATGAAGTTGCCACTGTGACAAGTCACAGCTGAAAACGAGCTGGCTAGAACAACGGACAGAACTGCCAACACTATTTGGCTGTGGCAGCTTGTAAACAACATCTTCTGCATTGAAACCCGCTTCATCCTTTGGGTTTGGAACAAACACAGGCTTGTCCGTTCCTACCTTCCCAGCAACTTTTTGAAGGAAAACACCTTCAAACTCAAAGTCCTCCCCATTGAGAGTGTCAACCCGGGCAATATAGTTCACAGTTCGTGATTTGCCAGCACATTTGACAACCACAAAGTCACCTTCGATTATTGGGCTATCCAGATCAATATCACCATCACTATCTGATGACACATCATCAAATTCAAAATCTGAATCATCAGTGTCACTTGAACATGGGGTTTTAGATCTCGGGGGACATGACTTTTTCCTACCAGCATTGAACAAACACTGCTTTGTTTTTGTTAATAGGCTCCTCTTTCTATTTTCAGAAAGGGCTATTAGCATCTGTCGTTCAGGGCTGTCAGTCAAAATCTTTGAGCTGCCCTTTTTGTGACCACCTCTTCTTACCTTTCTTAGTGCTGCTTTTGGAAATGGCTGAATTACACATGGTGAAATGTATGGACGATGCATGACATCATGTGAGCTAGATGAAACACAAGACCCAGATGCAGATGGTTGCATAAGATCATCTTCTTGCTGTTTTTGTGGTCGGACATCATCACTGTGCACGGGCAAGACTGCTCCAGGAACCTCACCTGATGGTCCTGCATCTTTCACAGTAGAATTTGCCTCAAGGCTTTCTGCAGCCACATTTTGCAGTTAGAAGAGAAGGGGAAAAGTCAATTTCACTAAAGATGTCCCGGTTAAATGGATGAATGCCCGAGGCTTGGAATCCAGCAGCAATGTTCAATGGTGTCATGACAATCATCTGGGCTTGGTTCACTAGAGCTGGGATTTCATATATTGTTACTGTTTTCCCTGGATTGGATCGTAGCCACCCATCCATGGCTCTGTTGTACGCTGTTTTGAAGGGTCCATACACTGACCGGTCGAGCGGCTGGAGACGATGGGAAGTGTGTGGTGGAATGGTCAGTAAGACAACGCCATGAGATCTTGCTGTGTTCACAACATTCAAAGAAATGTGTGTGTCATGGTTGTCGAGGATTAAGAGGATTTTCTTTCCTGGTGAGCATCTGGTGTGCTTGATGATGTGATTTAAATATTCCACAAACACCTCTTCATTCATCCAGCCATTTCGTGTTGCCCTCCCTATGCACTGTGTTGGTCCACCTCTGATGAAGTGATCTCTGTAGTGGACTTTGGGAAAGATGAACACAGGAGGCACGACTGATCCAATTGCACTCACAGTGTACACCACCGTTACCAATTCCCCGCGTTCAGCGGAGGTGATTGAACCAACTGGTTTCTTTCCTTTTTCTGTGACAACGGCTCCAGGGTTTTGAACGATGGTGCACCCAGTCTCATCAGTGTTGTAAATGTCACTTGGTGAGAACTTGTACTTGTCCATTATCTTACTCAAGTTGTTGAAAAATTTATCAACAACTGGGCGGTTGAAGGCTGTGGCACGCCTAAAAGATGTTGCTTCTGTCACTCTAATTGCCAGGTTCCGGCGCTTCTTGAAGCCTAACCACCAATCATGTCCTGCTTTTTTCTCACGATCCCAACTTGGTGGCAGATTGAGACAGTTTTTTTTAGCAAACTCATATGCCAGTGTGCGACATCTCAATGACAAACCATGAAACATGTCTGACAATTGTTTCACGTGGTCAGCCAAATCCCTTTCCATTTCAGGACTAAAAACCAATTGCCGTAAGGAAACAGGTGTGTAAGCAGTCCCTGCTGGTTGACTGTCTTGTTTGTCCATGTACCGCTTCAGTGTCATTCGATCAATGTTAAAGTCCTTTGCAGCACTCCTCACACTCTGACCTCCAGTAACAGCGGCAGCAGCCCGTTCCATAACGTATGTAGGAGTTTGTCCACGATTTGTCTTTCGCACGTAGTGGCGCATATCTGGTGGGCTTTTTTCTGTGAAACACACAAAAAAGAAAAATGAAGTTAACACAATAAATCCGATAATGATGTAGAATATTACTAGAGTGAACTAGTTGATTCAGTGGAGTTCCTGGCATAAGTCTGGAACATTGAACAATGAATGCCAGAACAGCTGGCATTTGTAGAGAGGCACCTGCCTCTCCTGGCATGTTTAGCCAATCAGGCGCCTCCAAATGGAATAACCCACTATGCCTGACTAATTGTAGGCTAGTCCATAATGGTGGAGAGGGGAGGTAAGTGCATTCTTGATTCTACAATGATAATAATAATAATGTTTAAAATAATAATGATAATAGTAATAATAAAAATAATTATTATTATTAGAATAACAAAGCGCCTGTACAGCATGCAAATTCCTATCCAAGCACGGCTTACACATCTTAAACATTTACCAGGTAACCCATAGATCTAATTCTTATACAAGTAGAGTATGTAACTTATACAACATGCATTTTGAATTCACTCTATAACAGGCCTACTGATGTGGTGTAAAAAGACATATGGGGCAAGTTGAGCCAGTAGCACAACTTACCCCATTAGCATTGGCACAACTTACCCCAGTCTGACCTCATTGAATTGTCTGTTCAAATGCATGCATCTCATGTGTGGTGAATATAAAAAATCTTTTACAGGTATGAATGTGTTCGTTACAACTCTACTTTCAACTGAGTCGTTGTTTGTTTCATTCACCACACTTTTTTCTTCTACCTCTTCTTTTACACATGTCCGTTCGTTTTCGTGACTCAAACTCGTCTCTCTTCCCGCTTTTCTCTTCTCGTTATTTATCGAATCAGGGTACGAGATTCTCCGAGATTCCACGAGACTTTTTTCCACATAAACGCATGCGGGCGCCATCTTGATTCTTAGTAGCCACTTTCTCCACACTCCCCCCTGATCTCATGATCACAGAGACGACAGGGGGGTGGTGATCGCCGCCGTTGGGTGCTTCTACAAAGGGGGACAGTGCTGCTCTCGTCTTCGCGTGCGCTCTCATCCACCGCCTGATGGTCGGAGAAGGCTTCATCTCCATGGAGGTTACTGATATCAGAGTCACTGCTTGATAGGGATGGTGCAAACCAAAGTGATGGCCCACTCGTCTCAGAGTCAGAATCACTCTCATCGTTCACTGGAGGTGCTACATGTGTCGCCGGCCGTAGGTCCCTAACATGACGGGTACGCCATCAACCTGGACACACTGCTGACTCACCACATCGGTCACTGTGCCTCATTTATACTTGTCAGTACATCGGTTTCCTGGCGGCTTCAACCAGACAGCATCCTTTGGCATATCGATTCCGTTCTATCTCAGTGGCCACAGTTGTATTGGGGTGGATTCCTTTTTCTCGGACACGGTACTGATAGATTGCATTTGCAGGCGCCGTTCCTGGAGAGACGCCATCCTTTGGCATGAGATTATACCAGTACACAGCTTCTGCGATGGTGCACTGCTTCCTGGCTGCAATTGTTTTGATGCTGCGATGGCTTCTCTCAGCTATACCATTGCCAGAAGGCACATAAGCGCATCTAAGCCGCAGCCGCACACCCCATTCTTGTAAGAACTACCTCATCTGATGGCTGCAAAAGGCTGGGTCATTGTCCGTCAGTACTTCATCGGGCGCACCTCTTTCACAGAACACGGATGACAGCTGGCGAATAATGTTGCAAGAGTCCTGGCGCTCGAGACTGCGAAACGTGTAGGCCCACAATCGATGAGGGTAAGGAAGTGGTTGCCACTGTAGTGTGTGATGTCCATGCCCACTCTCTGCCACTTACCACTCACTCCTAACTCCCCTTTCTTCCATCGTGCTGGAGCTGGGTCGATGGATTGGCAGGCCTCGCAACTTTCCACCACTCTTCGGATATCTTTTTTTCCTACTCCTGGATCAATCATCTTGACAAAGTACAGTGTCCGCTTGATGCCAGGATGTCCACACTGTCGATGAATGTCCATGATGCGCGCTGCATCCACATTACACACAACTGCTGCACATGTGTTTTGCAGATTATCAGCATCTCTCCGAGCACCAGCCAGAAGCCATCGTTGAGGGACTCTTGTCAAAGCATCTGCTCTGTTGAGCGCAGACCTGATCAACATTACGTCCACGGTCAGGTCGTACTCTGTGATGGTGTCGACCAAGGTGGCAAGCCGTCTTCGAATTAACATCTCACTCGATGCTCGTGTCGTCAGCCGTGCTCTTCCACTTAATGCATCGGTTATCCACCGATGAGTGCATGCCGAGTCAGTCATATGTAGAACCTTGGCGTGCCATTGAAGCGCCAAGTTAACGCCCTTCAATGTGGCATCAAGTTCGGCCAGGTTTATGTGCCTCGAATCATTCTCTGGCCGAAGCCAACAGGCATCTTCAATAATGGATTGGAATCATTAACTGCAAGGGCAATTCCAAGGGCCAGTGAACTAGCATCCACCCAGACCGTGAACTCATTCCCGCTGATGCACCACTTTCCCTGAACGGGGTCATCACTGGTCACTCTGGACACAGTCTCTGTCAACATGCTCCTTAGGGTGACATCGTGTACTGCATCGTCCCATCCCGACGACACGGCTGTTGCACGTCTCTTTATGGCTGCCACGGCCACCCTGAGCCAACCGCACACAGGGAAATGGCCTACCATCTTTCCACAAAGCGAAAACACTGTTTGTCGAGTGATGTTTGATGGGACCTTGGGAACGTGACTTCCTCTTCTCCAGCAAAGTCCCTCCTTGCTATTGCGCACGTGCAGGCCGAGAACTTTTGCTCCATCGCACAGACGCTCTGGTTCTTTACATGTCAGTCCAAAGCTTTCAAAGTGCATTCTAACCGATTGCGCTGACATGAGGTTCTCATTGACGAATATATCATTGATGTATGAGGATGTTGCCTGTTGCACTGTCTCATCTTGCTGCCGGATAGCATGCATGATTGCTGTCATAATGCCTGGGGCCACATTTAGACCGAACCCTAGCCTGGTTAGACAATATCGAGTTCCTCTAATTTCCACAGTCTGAAATGGCCACAATTTCTTCTCAATGCGTAGGTCCAGAGTTGCCACGTTTGATCCCTGCTGTCGCCACTCCCTTAATTTAAGTGCACACACATCAACCCTTGCTGTATATGGGTCGACATGCTCATTGAGCTCACGGTAGTCTAGGATGGGGCGGACCTTTTGTTTGGTCTCTTGTACGACGGCCATCAAGGGAATCAGCCCTCGCGGGGGGCCAAGCTCATCCTCTGGGTATGGAAGAAGCCAGCCATTGTTGATCCACGTTCGCAGTTCTTCTTCATACTGTTCCCTTAGCCACATGGGTGGGGGATATTCCGATAACCGGTTTCGCAAGGATATTGGTGGCTGATCGTTTGACCACTTCCAAGACGCCGTCCATGCATTGGTGTTTCTATCATACTCTGCATGAAAGTCAGGCTCGTCGAGAGTTATGGCAGCACAAACATCTTCCTCACATCGGGAGAACTGTACCTTGCCGGTTCTGTCCACGGTAATTCCACCCAGTTGTGTAATCAAGTCCATACCCAGGAGTAGGTCGTACCCGAGAAGCTCTCCCTCCATCACCAGGGCTTGCATGGCTACTGCAGGCCCGTCGTTGATGCTTGCGCGGATAATGCTCACCCCACAAGAGGCTAGTGAACCTCCGCCTACAGTTAGTACCGTAATTCTCTCTGCTTTCCAAGTGGCACAGCATATCTTGCTTACGAGAGTCTGGGTGCACCCAGTGTCCACAAGCGCGAGGCACTCGCTTCCATTAATGTGTATGCTTACAGTGGGTAGCGCCCTGCTCAATGACGTTCTTGGGAGAAGACTGGCGCTGTAGCTGTAATCAGAGTTTTTTTTTTTGTGTCTGTTTCGATTTACTCAAAACCGCACACACCTCGTCTTCTCATGTATCGTTCTCTTCTTCCTCTTCTACTTCTTGCTCTTTTTCTTCTTTTTTCTTCTCAGTTGTCAGAAGCGTCGTCTTTTCTTGACTACGTTTTTCCTTCTCGCTTCTTGCTCACAGTGACCCGTTTTTATGGTAAGCTGAACTCTCGTGTGTGCGAGAGAACACGAGATTTTGCGTGATTACTTGGCAATATTAACCGGCCGCCGCCATCTTGCCATTTTTCTTTGGACGTACCCGCTTTGCAGAATGCACACCTCGAGCGTTTGTCAGGTAAGCCCGTCTGTTCGCAATTTATTACACACTCCCCCTGATCTCATTATCACAGAAAGAGCAGGGAGGCGGTGGCCTTTTTCTTCGAGTGCTTCTTCGGAGAGGGGGATTCGGGGCTTCATCATCGTCTGCGCTGTTTTCCGTGACACGAAGGTCGGCGAACCTAAAGCTGAGCATCGCAGTATCACTGTCCAGGTCTTCATCATCAGCAGGAGGGTCAGTACTTTGAAGGCTACCACTCTCAGTGTCGCTGTGCGTTGAAGCCGTCATGAACCAGAATGATGGGTCGCTGGTCACGGATTCAATTTCACTATCTTCGTCAAGCGGCAGCTGCGTTTGGAATACTGATCTTAAGTCTTTAATATGACGAGGTACTCCATCAACTCGCACCGCCTGCGGGCTGATCACTTCAGTGACATGACCAGTTCCGTAGCGAGTCGTGCACTGGCCTCGGGGTTTTTTAACCCAGACGACATCTCCTTCTTTTATGTTCTTTTGTGGTGGCTCCGGTTCGGGTAGTGAGCTGCTCTCCAAACCTCTCACCCTGACACGGTATGTATGTAGCGCGTTGGCTGGCGCGGTGGAGGGTGAAACATCGTCCTTAGGGGTGACGTTGTACCAATAGATTGCTTCAGGTACCGTACACCCCTTCCGCGCTGCGATTGTCTTAACCGTTCTGTGATTGCGCTCAATAATCCCGTTTCCACTGGGAACATGGGCACACCGAAAACGCAGATGGACACCCCAGCCATCTGCAAACTGTTTAAACGGCTCACTAACAAAAGCGGGGCCATTGTCGGTGAGTATCTCAGAAGGAGGGCCACGCTCGAGGAACACACCTTCCAACTCATGGATAATGGCAGCCGCGTCCTGCCGGCGAAGGGGCCGCCACAATGAAAACCTAGATGGTCCACAGTCGATAAGCGTCAAAAAATGCCTCCCGTTGTAGTGCGTTATGTCCATCGCAATCCTATCCCAATTACGCTTCACACTGAGTATTCCCTTATTCCACCGGACAGGTGCTGGGTCGATCGATCGGCAGGTGTTGCAGCTTCCCACAACAGATTTCACAGCCCTCCGAGACACAGAGGGGTCAACCAATCTGGCGAAGTAAAGCGTTCGGTTTACACCGGGGTGCCCACTTTGGCAATGGACATTATTAATATGCTCCGGGCTGAGTCTATGTCCCACTGCAGCGCAATTTACAGGTGCTGACTCGTTCACTTCTTTTGGCAGGTCTAGCCAACGGCGTGGCACTCTGGTCAGACGATCCGCCTGATTCAAACAGGACTGCACCAGTGTCACATCTATGATCAAGTCGTATTCCTTAGTGGTTTCGGTTAGGGTAGCAAGCCGCCTCCGGATCAACATTTCGGCCGACACCTTCGTTGTCAGACGTACTTTTCCGTTCAAGATATTGGTCATCCACCAATGCACACACGTGGAATCCGTGATGATGTGAAGGATTCTAGCCTGCCACTGAAGCGCTAGATTGACTCCTTTCAGTGTAGCATCGAGTTCAGCTAGGTTTATATGCTTGGCGTCATTCTCCGGCCGAAGCCAGCAGGCATCTTCTATTATCCTTCCGTCGACCGCCAGAGCAACGCCAAGGGCAAGTGAGCTGGCGTCTACCCAAACTGTAAATTCACTCCCATCGACGCACCAGCTCCCCCGTACAGGGTCATCATTGGTCACTCTGGCCACAACTTCCACCAGCATGCTTCGCAGGGCAGGATCATGCACCTCATCGTTCCATCCAGTTGACATAGAAGTTGCCCGTTGCTTTATGGCCGCTACAGCCACTCGGAGCCACCCACACACAGGGAAGTGACCCACCAATTTTCCGCAAATGGAAAACGTGCTCCGACGTGTGATGGTAGATGGGATTTCCGGGATTTCACCACTCCTTCCCCATTGAAGGCCATCTGCACTTCCGCTCACCTGCAGTCCGAGCACTTTCGCCCCGTCCTGTAGCCGCTCCGGCTCCTTGCACGACAATCCGAAGTGCTCGAAGTGTTCTTTGACCGCCTGGGCAGACAGGAGGCTCTCATTGACAAAAATGTCGTCTATATACGACGATGTCGCATGTTGCACCGCTTCATCTTGACGCCGGATCGCCTGCATGATTGCTGTCATGATGTTAGGGGCTACATTCAGGCCGAATCCTAGCCTGGTCAAGCAATAGCGAGTTCCTTTGATCACCACCGTCTGGAACGGCCACAGCAATTTCTCAACACGTATTTGCAAGTACGCTCTTCGCAAGTCCAGTATGGCTGCTTCCGCACCCTGCCGCCGCCACTCCCGTAGTTTATGAGCACAGACATCAGCCCCCGCAGTGTGTGGGTCAACGTATTCATTAAGTTCCCGGTAATCAAGAACAGGTCGAACTTTCTGCTTGTTCTCTTGTTTGACAGCCATCAGGGGAATTAGCCCCCGCGGGGGCCCGAGCTCATCCTCTGGGTATGGAACTAACCAGCCATTATCCAGCCACACTTGAAGTTCTGCCTCGTACTGCCCCCTAAGCCACGCAGGAGGAGGATACTCTGTAAGTCGATTCCGCAATGACACTGGTGGCTGGTCGCCTGCCCATTTCCAGGACGCTGTCCAAGTGTTTGTGCCCTTATCGTATTCTGCATGGAAGTCGGGCTCATCGAGAGTGATTGCTGCACACATTTGTTTGTTTGGTCGAGAGAAGCTCACATCACCGGCGCCGTTCACAGTAATTCCGCCTAGCTGTGTGATAGCGTCCATTCCAAGGAGAAGGTCATATCCGAGCAGCTCCCCATCGACCACTAACACCATCACAGCAACTGGAGAGCCATTGCCAATGCTGATATGAACAACGCTGACCCCACAACACACCAATGAGCCTTGGCCGACAGTAAGTACAGGGATCCTTCGTTTCTTCCATGTGGCGCAATATTCCTTTCGAAGAAGGGTTTGGGTACAGCCGGTGTCAACCAGCGCTGAACGTTCACATCCATCAACTTGAACTGTTACTGCAGGCAGCGCTTTGTTCAATGCCGCGTTGGGGAGGGTGCTAGCGCTGCAGCGTCCTCCCCTTGCCCGTTTCCCGGACAATTCCGCGCTATGTGGCCTGGCTTATTGCATTGGTGACACCGTATTACTTGTCGTGCTCCATAATTAGGGGTGCGCCTTGTACCGCTTTTGCAGTCTCTGGAAAAGTGGTTGGGGCCACCACAGGTATAGCATCGTAGACCCTTCGTTGGCGAGTCCAGAGTGTCAACAGCTGCGGAGACTAGTTCTCGATCGTCTTTCAAGATGTTTCGTGCTCTCGCCAATAACTCCTCCAATCCAATCTCAGTGAGTCTTGACGATGCTCGCAGCAGTTGACTTGCCTCATCCGGAAGTCCCGACAAAAAGGCGCATGCCAATATGCGATCACTTGCACCGCCGAAGGGAGTGGCAAGCTTTTTCAAGTCGGCCATGTAGACATCCACTATCTCCCCCGGCCCAAGTCGGCGTTCGGAAAACTGCCTCCAGGCGACAAAAGGGTCTGTACCAAATGCCCCGTATAGCGCTTGTGTAATCTGCTCCATGGTCGGATCCTCCCCTAGCTGCTGGTACACGGCATAAGCCCCTTTAGTGAGTCTCAATGGGATAACCATAGCTGGGTCTTTAATCTTGCACAACCGGCAAACGCGCTCAGCCTTTTCCAGCCATTCGACCACCGAGGGACCAGTGGGGGAGCCATCGAATTCCGGAATTAATCTGATGTCAAATTTCTCCATACCAAAGCCGAGATAGCTTGTAATCAGAGTTTTTTTTTTGTGTCTGTTTCGATTTACTCAATACCGCACACACCTCGTCTTCTCATGTATCGTTCTCTTCTTCCTCTTCTACTTCTTGCTCTTTTTCTTCTTTTTTCTTCTGTCGTCAGAAGCGTCGTCTTTTCTTGACTACGTTTTTCCTTCTCGCTTCTTGCTCACAGTGACCCGTTTTTATGGTAAGCTGAACTCTCGTGTGTGCGAGAGAACACGAGATTTTGCGTGATTACTTGGCAATATTAACCGGCCGCCGCCATCTTGCCATTTTTCTTTGGACGTACCCGCTTTGCAGAATGCACACCTCGAGCGTTTGTCAGGTAAGCCCGTCTGTTCGCAATTTATTACACATTTATTCCCCTTGCCCATTTCCCGAACAGGTGTGGGCCAGGTGTCCGCGTTTTTTGCACTTGTAGCACTGCGGCCCGTCAAGTTTCCGAGTTGGTTGACGTGACAAAAGACAATCACGGGCCAAATGGTTGGGTCCTCCACACTTATAGCAGGTTGTAGCTGCGCCCAAGTCCTGCAATCCAACCTGTGATAGTTGTACAGCTGCCACTTGGTCTATAGTGTTAGGGCTTTTCGTTAGTATTGCTCGTGCCCGCGCCAATACTTCTGATATGTCCATCTCGTCCACTTGGGATGAGGCACGGAGCAGATCTTCCACATTCTTAGGTAATCCTGCAACAAAGGCGCACACCAAGCCTTTGTCTGACATCCCTCCAAAGAGGACCGATAGCTTTTTTAGCTCAGCCAGATACACATCCACCGTTTCCCCGGGATGTAATTTTCGGGCCATGAATTCCTTCCATGCAGTAATTGGATCTAATGCAAATGCTGTAAAAAGGGCGTGCTTGATGCAGGCAAAATCTGTTTTTTTCCTCATCAGCCAACTGCTGGTATACTGCATATGCTCCCCCAGTGAGGCGCATTGGGACCACGCATTCTATACGCTTCACCCCACTGAGCTGACATATTAATTCTGCTTTTTCCACCCATTCCTGCACTGAGTGATCAGTGCTACTGCCATCAAACAGGGGAATTAGCTTGGGGTCAAATCCTGACGTCATGCCGGAATAGCTTGTGTTCGTTACAACTCTACTTTCAACTGAGTCGTTGTTTGTTTCATTCACCACACTTTTTTCTTCTACCTCTTCTTTTACACATGTCCGTTCGTTTTCGTGACTCAAACTTGTCTCTCTTCCCGCTTTTCTCTTCTCGTTATTTATCGAATCAGGGTACGAGATTCTCCAAGATTCCCCGAGATTCCACAAGACTTTTTTCCACATAAACGCATCCGGGCGTCCTCTTTTGAAATTCTGCTGACGAGGAGAGTGAACCTGTTGTTCATTGCCCGGCGCTTAAAATGGAATTTTGACGAGCCCTCCTTCAAAGAAGTAAACTCGGCAAGAAATTAATACCCGGCTGTGACGAGACAGACTTCTGGAAACTATTTACGTGACTACGGTTCTGCACGTATTTTAGGAGGAGTTGAATTTAAAGAAAATACCTTTTACGTGACAAGGTATTATGGAATTTCCTATCCAGACAAGCGACGAGGTCTTGCTCCTGTAATACATGTGTGTCTACGGTTTTCATGCAACATGGAGGGAAGGAAAGTTCTAAAAGAACTTTAAACAAAAAAAAGAAAAAGGCACATGCCAGGCTTTCAATTGTGAGTATGCTCCTAAAATTAATTTCATATGCGAGTGTGATTAGGAGATACTACTATTTTGTATATTCTTGTTGTATTCGTTAATGGATACACACAACTTCTTTATAAGAACCAGCAGTGTTGTTATTTTTTCATTACATGTTACTTTTTTCATATGTTACCTTGGCGTTTAAGTTTAATGCCCGCAAAGGGAAAAATTTGCAACTTATTGTAAATAAAGTTTCTTCTTCGTTTCAAATCAAGACCTTTAGATTTGATTTTTACCCCCTCCCCTTCTTTTGTTTCATACTTTTTTTTTCAGCTTAGTTACTTTAGCGTCGAATTTATCTGGAAGCAAGATAAATTCCGACACCGACACTCCCTTCCCATCTTTAATACTAGCTTTTCTTCCTAAAAATCAAACCTTTTGCTTGGTATCATAACAAATTGTTTTTTCACTATAAAATAAAAACTTGATGAAATTAAGTGAATTTTTTTTTCGGAGAATTTTGTTCCATAACGGATATGTGCAACATAACCTTTTTTCGATATTTTTATTTTTTAATGCCGTGATTAAATTGTACAAGTACCCTTTATTTGAACTTTTCAACAAACTTTTACATACATAAAAATAGATTTTATAGATATGTTATGATATTTTTTTAAATATATTCATCGAAAAATTTTTTTTTTTTGACATTTCACATGGATCAAGCATCATAAAAAAAACCGTATCCAATACATGATATTCCCCAAATAATTGTCTTTGTTTATTTGAACTTTTTAACAAATTTTTGTATAAAAAATAGACTTTATTGACTTTTATAACATAAGATTTTAAAATTTCTTTTCTCCAAATTAAAGGGAGTTTCGTACAAACCGAAAATATACGAAACTAAAAATCATAATGGATACAAAATACAAAAAATCATATATAAGAACCAGATAACCAATAATAAATGTAAACAGGGGGATGCACCATTATTTGTACAAAAACAATTCCAACATCGGCGCTTTACCTGGAGTTATCTCCCCATGGCGTGTCAACAAATTCCATAATCGCTGACTTCCAATGCGCTCTCATAAGAACGTGTTTTTCCACTGTAAAAAAAAAACAAAAAAAAAAAAAACTACTCGATTAAATTAAATGAAATTTTTTTGTTGAGATCTTCAGTCCAAAATGGATACGTACAATATAAGCCTTTTTTTTTCTCGATATTTCCATTTTGGAATGTCTTGATTAAACTGTACAAGTACCAAATAAAGTTTATAATGTAATTGAAAAAAAAAACCTAATTTTTTTTTTTTTTTTTTTTAAATAAAACTAACTTTAATTTCCAAATTTTGATATCAACGTTTATTATAAAAGTTAGGTAAACGTTCATAAATATATTAATGGGTAAAAAACAGTTCATAAATCTAAAAAAAAAAAGAAGTCCATTAAGTTCAAATAAAGACTGTTTAAATGAAACTTCTAAAAACAAAAACAAAAAAAAAGGTTAAATCTATACAGTTTTGGTCATCCATAGCTAAAACTATGTCGGATGTCACTTCCGCCAAATGGCTGTGTAAACTGAAGTGTTCCTAGTTTAGGACAACAAAATTAAAGAAATAAAAAAAAAAGAATTTGTCTTTGCAAGCCAACAACCGCCAGGTTTGAGATCTCCACTGACACCAACCTTCATCTCTCTGCCTCTCCCTGACCTAACCTGTCAACTCCTTTTATATATGTCTCCCGCGTGATTTCATATGATTTTGCATGACTTCCACCAGAGCACACCTTTTAAAACTATGGCCGCCATCTTGATTTCTTTCTCTCTTCCGCCCAACCTTGCCCTACACACATACGGTAAGACCTGTTCATTTAATCTGTTTTTCTCTTTCTTTTTCACCTTTCCTTCTGCTAACTTTAAACAACATACCTCTCTGGATCACATTTCATAATCCCTCATCTGTGGCGGCCGTCTTTCCCTACTTGGTCTCTGAAGTGTCTCGCCATCCTCCCACTGCACATCGCTTTCCACCGTTTCATTTTCCACTGGCCTGATATCCAGAATATGTCTCGGTACTCCATCTACCGCAACATTGTTGCTAGTATTATTCCCAGTTATGCATCCTCTGTTCCACTGTGTGGTACATTGCGCCCTTGGAGGCTTCACCCATACTTCGTCACAGAGTTTGATGGTCCCTGTTGTCTCCGTCTCCCTGCTTGCTGGCTCAACCCTAGGATGCCTCCAGGAGTATTTGAATATTGACAGGTGTGGAACTGTCCCTTGCTGTTGCCTCGATCTAGGTGACATGTTGTACCAATAGACCGCTTGCTCAGGCGAGGTGTTCCCTCTCTCTACCACTGCCTTTATTGTCTATTGGTTTCTTTCTACAATCCCGCTGCCACAGGGTCTATAGGCAGCTCTAAACAATTGGCGGACATTCCATTTCTTTAGCACATCTGCAACTGCTACTGATCTAAACACAGTACCGTTGTTAGAAGCTCTTTCACCGGACCGCACTCCAGAAACACCACATCAAGGGCTGATGCTATTTCACTGCCTGTTTCACCTCGCAGCCTTTTTCCATAGGACAAAGCGCCCAGGGCCACAGTCGATCATTGTCATGTAAACCCCACCCCTGTAATGGGCGACATCAACTGTGAGTCTTTCCCAGGTCCCAGTCACACCTAGTTCTCCAGCTTCATGCACCCTTGGAGCAGGGTCAATTGACTGACACTTGTCACAATCCTGACCACTTGCTTCACTTATTCCTTTGGGACACTTGGATCAACTTTTCTCACCAGGTACAATGTCCTCTCTACCCCCGTATGGTGCAAATTGTGTAACTCTCACACCCCAGACTTATCCAGATCAGTCACTGCAGCAATATGCTCTTTTGTTGACACAAGCCAGCTCTTGTGAGAGCATCTGCTTTGTTCTTCTCAGAGGCAACCATGATTAGGCACAGCTTCAAAGAAAACTCCTGCATCAGCTCAGCCAGCATCCCGAGCCTGCGCTTCACTAGCATCTTTGCTGCCCCTTCTGTTCTTATCCTTTAGTTGGTTGCAGAACGGCCATTAATGGCAAGATGCTCAATTCGACGTCATTTGTCCACGGCAACAGTATCCCCTCCTTGATCCATCTGTCCACTTCTCGTTCAAAATCCTTTCTTGTTCCTCCTTTGAGCGAGTTATCCTGTTTGTTAATGTCGGTGGTTCATTCTTCCATGCCCACTCCACTGCCCACTGATTCCCATCGAATTCCGCTCTAAAATCCGGATCACTGATTGATATCCATTTCTTTTCTCCAACCTGTTTGATTCCTTCGTTGACCTGCTCTGTTACTGCGCATCTAGCTGGTCCGAACCTCATTGCTGCCAACTGCGACATCTCCAAGTCGGCATATTACATACATTCTGACAATCGCTTGGACGCCAGGCACCAGGTGATCAGTGACAACCGCATGAACTCTCATCCGGTGATACTAGATTTCAATTGTGACAGTCCTCCTCCCTAAACATTTCACTCTTGACGCATCGAATGCCACTACTTCGCCCTTCCCTTTCCATCCTCTGACAAGGCTAGTGTGCACCATGGTAATGTGCACCTTGCTGTTGGAAGCAGATCACTCACCTCCAAAGTCTCGATACCTGGGACCTCTTGGAAATCTCCTCCAGGAACTCGATAACGAATGCCATCTTTGCTATGTGATTCACTACCTGTCTCCGAATTCCTGCCAGTTCCACCAATCTTTTGACTTCATTTGCATACACGTCGATGGATTCTCCCATCCACCTCTTCTCTTTTAATTTGTTGTATGCCTCAAATGGCCCTTTCGCAAATGCCTGGATCAATCTGGCTATAATCGTCTCAGCTCAGCTCCAAATATAGGGCCAGCACATCACCCTCCAGGAACAACAGTATCACTGTGGCAATGTCGCCTACCTTTTGGAGCTTTGCCACTAAGTCGACTTTCTTTAACCAAGCCACCATGTCGCATTCGCCACTGAATGGCTTTATCATGTTTTTCAGGCCGGTAGCCATCGCCGAAATAGCTTGAAGTTTAGGACAACAAATTTAAAGAAATAAAAAAAAAGAATTTGTCTTTGCAAGCCAACAACCACCACTGACACCAACCTTCGTCTGTCTGCCTCTCCCCGACCGAACATGTCAACTTCTTTTATACATGTCTCCCACGTGATTTCACATGATTTTGTGTGACTTCCACCAAAGTACACCTTTTAAAACTATGGGCGCCATCTTGATTTCTCTCTCTCTTTCGCCCAACCTCGCCCGACACACACGCGGTAAGACCTGTTCGTTTGATCTGTTTTTCCCTTTCTTTTTCTCCTTTCCTTCTGCTAACTTTAAATGAATCTTCAATATAACCAGGTAATCTCCTAAATCAGTGCTCAAAAAAAAAAAAAAAAAAAAAATCAAGCTACCGGAGGTGGATATGGTTGATTGTGTAAGACAACTGAATGGAATGGAGTCACGGAGACACGAAAAAGTGAAGAAATATATTTATTTAAAAAAATTATTTTTATACAAATAAAAATAATTCCTAGCAAGGCATTCGCTTCTTAGTCTCAAGCATCTGTCAGAAGCCACAGGAAAGTGGGTACCCTAACCTTTTCTGACAAAACAAAAGGTCCAAACATTCCGATGATCCATGTGGAATTGTCCAGTACGGTCTTGCAAGTCCACAGCCAGTGTGAGAAAAGGGCCATTTTTTGAGAGAAGCCGCTTGCCACTGAATAAATTATTAAAGTTATTATTCTAGTGGAGCATGGAAATGCCTCAGTGCAAAATTAAAGAAGAAATCGAAGTAGCAGAACACACTATCGTGGACTGAATGTCTTTCGTCCGTGAAATATGTGAGAAAGATATCATAGGCAATCCAATGATGCTGGGTGGAATAAATGAAAAAGCACACATACCCAAAGAAGTTTCCGTTCTGCAAGATCTACCGCAGATGTGCTAACGGTTATATCACAGGATTAGTGAATCTCTTGACAAAGGCTTCCTTTCTAGGGCAATTGCTCTTGACATATCAAAGGCCTTTGACAAGGTATGGCATAAGGGCCTACTTCACAAGATTTCCAGCTACGGTATAACTGGAAATGTTTTCTCAATCATTAAATCATTTCTCTCCGATAGGCTCATAAGAGTAGTGGTCAATGGACAAAAATCAGAGGCCTGCAGTATTAATGCTGGAGTCCCTCAAGGGTCAATCCTGGTCCTAACTCTCTTCCTGATCTACATCAATGACCTCCCTAAACACATACTTAAATCATTTGTTGACATCTATGCTGATGACACGACCATCTACGGCAACACATCAAAGGCTGTAAATAACAAAGTTCTCTCTGATTCTCTCGCCTCTGATTTCGAGCACGTGGTTCAGTGGGGGAAGACGTGGCTAGTTACCTTTAATGCATCTAAAACCAAATTCCTATCAACGCTCCGATCCCCATCTGGCATCAATTGAAATAGATGGCTCTCGTCTAGGAGAAGCCCCATGTTTTGACAAGCTTCTGGGTTTATCCTTTACTCCTGATCTGAAATGGAACATGTACATCAAGTCTGTTGCCAAGGTCGCTGGAAAGATGGTGGGATCCTTCTACCGCTCCAGAAGGTATCTCACTACTGATGCAATTCTCTATCTATATAAAAGCCAAGTATGTCAAAGGAGGAATACTGCTGCCATATCTGGGCAGGAGCTGCTAAAAACAGCCTATCCTGCCTTGACAGAGTACAAAATAGACTTCATGACTTAGTGGGGGATGCCCTTTTCTCTACCCTGCACCCTCTCTCCCACAGAAGAGATGTTGCGAGCCTATCCTTGTTTTATCGTTATTTCCATGGCAGGTGCTCATCTGAGCTCCAATCTCTGGTCCCCCCTCACCAATCTTTCACGAAAAACACCCGTCTAGCTGAATCCACTGTCAAAAATTTCCCCCACTCTTTATCTGTGCCTAAATCAAAACGTGGATTCCATGAACAAAGCTTCTTTCTTAGAACTGCACGCCTTTGGAACTGTTCCGTCTGCCTGCTTCCCACCTGACTACAACCTGGATGTCTTCAAGTCTAACGTAAACAAATTCCTAATGAACCGCCCCCTTAAGTAAACACTTCATCAAATCTCCACACTAACGTACTGTACTTGCAATAACCCTTATCCCTGAGTGGCTTCTGGGCCTTGATAAGTGGTGACCACCGTGTAAAAAAAAAAAAAAAGTTGAGATCGAACAAAATTTCATGGACCCAGTTGACCCATCACTGCACACACAAACTGTGGAGGGATTCTGGTCACATGTAAAAAAATGCGACTGATGAAAATTTGTTCCATTCCCATCTCATGGAAGAGTTGTGGAGACGGCGTGAGAAAGGATACATATTTCCACGAATTATTAAAAGCATAAGATAACAATACACTTTCTAAGAAATGTTTAATTTTCAAAGTTGTTTTTTATTTTTTATTTATGTCACAAAGTTGTTTTTTATTTTTTATTTATGTCACATGACTCGTCTGCCATAAAAGAGGCTTGTTGCACATGTCTTTTCTTTTTCTTTTTTTTTTCGGAGCTTCACTCTCGTTTTGGCTCAGGCCATTTTTTTTGTCTACATTGGCTATTAAGATCCTTTCGGGTCTAAAATTATTTTTTCTGTGATAATTACCTGACCTTGGTACAGGAATTTACTATACAAGGTCGCAACACTTCAACATGTTGCAAGAAAATTAAAGTAAGGTATTTCTCTTCTTTTTTTCTCTTCTCCATCAGTTGCTGTTGTTGGGTGAAACTATTTCCTTTTGTTTCTTGCTAGGGTCAGCTCCCTCCCTCCTCTCATGCCAATACTTCCCATTGGAAGTCAGCATACTTTACAACAGGTTATTAATTACAATATATTTGTGAACCTTCTTGGTTACTGGATATTTTCACTTTACCAGATGGAGTCCACACAACGTCCTTCGCTACTGAATGAACAGAGAGTAACAAGAACTATGGTAGATTTAACGCTTGAGAATCTCATTGCTCTTCACTCCCTGGAGAGAAACATGTTTGAGCTCCACAAATGTGAGATTCTCCAGTGGTTACAAGAGCTTTCACAACTAGATAAGGCTATAACCAGGAGTTCCCCACCAGAAGAAGTCAAAGAGAGCTTAGCAGACAGCTTTTTATATAAAACCAATGTAAATAAAGCTTTACTAGAACTAGATGCCTCCTTGTGCAGTCTTGATATTCCTGCTCCTGTGATGATGTCAACTCCCTCTCCGGCTTTACCATCAGCACCGTGGCCTGGGATTGAATTGGCTACACCAAAAATAACATGCCCAACTTTTAATGAACTTGATAAGGCCAATAAATTTGCCCTCCATGACTTTTTAATGCGGTTTGAATTTTGTACAGCTGGGCTGAGTACAGACAAGGAACAATTGATATGCCTCAAGGGGCGGCTTTTCCATTTGATCCATCATCTATCAGAAAACGACCGGAACTACCATATGGCTGTCAACATACTGAAGGAGGAGTATTGGAACAAAGAAGGAATTTGAGAAGAAATTTTAAAGAAAATATTAAATTTCACACCAAAAATTGATAAGTCTTATCAGCAAATAAAATAATATCTTGCCCAGGTTCATTTTGAACTGGGAGAATTAGATACAGATTTTGGGTATGATTTTCTGGTTGAGGATTCTGGAAGTGGAGCCCTGGTGGCACATATGTTGTTTGATAGGATCCTAGAGGAGATCAGGGCTGAACTTATTAGAGCATCAAACATTCCATATCCTAGCTTGAGTTGCACTTTGCAAAATAGTAAGGATGTTATAAGAGCGCTGATCTGGGTTTGACCAACTTTGACTCCTCAAACAGACTCCAGTTTACGAGTGAAAGGTGAAGTTTTTGCTTGGACAAAGAACATGACCAAGAAATCTGCTTTAGAAAGTTTTTATGCAGATCTTAACATTGCGGACAATGTCCATTATTGCAATTTTTGTGCTAGGAATAGACATGACAGCCTCAATTGCAAGATTTATCCATCCTATGATGAGCACCTGATACGTTGTGAACAACTTGGGATATGTGAATTTTGTATGGTCGCGGGCCATGATGGTGAATCCTGTCCGGGTGTTAAAGGATTCAGATATCCATGCAAGTTCTGTAGATCTCAGAGACATTTCTTTTCTATGTGTCCTCCTTTTAAATCAGAGGAAACCCAAGTGAATAGCAGCATAAATGCTAAGATGGGAGACACACAGAACATTCTTGCCATGGTGAAGATCACCATCAGAAGAGGTAAATACTCAGTTTCTCTGAATTATCTCATTGATTCTGGCAGTCAAAGATCATATTTTTTGAAGGAAGGATTATCTGAGGTGTGATCCCAAGAACATGGAGGAGGCGGCAATGGAGGTTGTGACCTTTGTGGGAAGGAAACACCATAAGTTCAGGCAGGTGACGGCCATTGCAGAGTTATTTCCAGGAATTTCTCCCCAACTACCCATTCTCATTGATGAGGAACTAAATCTCACATAAAGTGCCTGACTTACCATTAGTCTGGCAAAAAAGGAAAAAAGAAAAGTATGAGTTCGTAACAGAGATAAGAAGTGGCTGTGTTCAGTGGGAGTGAACTTAATTCAGTATATGCACCCCATCAAGGTCGTAAGATGCATGAATGGCCTTGCATGGCAAACATCGTCTGGAAATATCCCCATTGGCAGCACAAACCATTTCCTATACAAGAAACAGATCAATCCCATCAACTCAGTTACTTAGGTTTAGAACTATGATCAGATGGTCAAGAGTCATTCTTGCCCTGATTCCCTTGTACACAACATTATGAATCCTGCGCCCTCCTATCCACATCCTTTTGCAGATATGTTTGAGGAGAGTTCAGTAGATAAGGGGCTAGAGTGGATGTTCAGCCTGAAGTGTCTGGGCCTCCCTGATGCAGGACCTATCTCAGAAGGTGAACGAATTCATGCACAACATTCAATACCAGGATGGTCATTACTGGTGAAACTATGATGGCATGAGGATAGTTGCGGCATGTGCACTCAAATCATCAAAATTTGACCAGTGTTCAACTGCTCCTTTAAAACTAAGAATTTTGTTTCCCTCAATGACACAGATTAACTTAACAGGAAATATGCTGGATCTGACATTATGTTTCAGGACTAATAAATATGTCCTTCTGGCAGATATCAGGAAGATTCTGGCAGATATCAGGAAGGCATTTCTGATGATTCGCCTGGCATGTGATTCCGACAAAAATAAATTTTGCTATTTTTTGAAAAAGGGGAACCAGTTCAGGTGCTACAGGTATACTACCATTTTATTTGGGTTTAGTGCTAGTCCATTCATCCTGAATTGCATTTTAAAATATCATGCTGGACGGTTTCCATTGGACAGTTGCTCCAAAATGCTGCAATCCCACTTTTATGTGAACACTTTAATCAAAACTAGCAACTCTCCAAATGTGAATAACCATATATTCGCAAGCAGTGGATAGACTCCAGTTTGAACTGGTTATGAGATCAGCATATCTCATAACCAGAGGCTTGTCCACTGCTAAACTGAAGACTAATTTAGAATTTTGGATTTCTGAACCATTTTGGGTAAATGAAGAACCAACCGCTTGGCCTGAGAATGCCTTGAACTGCTTAAGCTCTGCAAATAGAAGAATTGTGTCCTCAGTATATTGAACAGCAACGAGTGGTTAAGAAGAACCTACTGTCTCATTCGAAAGGTACTCAGAGTTGTCAAAACTTGTGAACGTTACAGCCTATATGTTTAAGTTTATTAATAATTTAAGGAAGAAAGAAGTGGATCCTATTACAGCGGCTCGAACCCACCTGATAAGGGTAATGCAAGAGTAGTCTTTCTTGGAAGAACTGGAGTACTTGAGAAAACCTTCAGGAAAGGCAGTGCCCGAGACAGTGGGCAAACTGGATCTGTTTTTGGATAAGGATGGAGTAATTCGTTCAGGAGGAAGAATTGGTGTTGGTATATGAATACAAAGTTGTTAATCCAATCTTGTTAGCTAAGAACCACCAGTTGACCAGCCTCATCATATTGGATTGCCACAAGCATTGCAAACACCTTGGTGTTTCCACCACCTTCAATAAGGAGAGGCTGTCTGGCTATTGGATACCCCAAGGCAAACAAGCCGTAAAAAGGGTGTTATGTGCCCTGTGCCCAAAATTTAACGCCATCCCCTTCACCTACCCAAGGATGACAGATCTACCCAAGCATTGGGTCAATATGATAAAACCCTTCTTACGGAAGTCGATTATATGGGTCATCTGTGAGTCCTGAATGGTGGAGAAAGGACGAAAATGTACATCCTTGTGTTCACTTGTTTGGAGGTGAGGGCAGTACATTTGGAACTGGTTGAAGACACTCATTTTTGATGGCGTTCATCCGATTTACTAACATTTATGGCATACCATCACATGTGTACAGTGACAATGTGAAGTCTTTCATTGCAGGATGTGATATAGTTCATGATGCATTCTCATCCAGTGAATTTAAGGAGACTTTGGGTGCTTGTGTAATTCAGCACATTAAGATACCTCTGCACTCACCCTGGTATGGAAGTGTTTGGGAATGACTAATTAAGACTATAAAATCTTATCTATATAAATTGATTAGTCATGCCAGCTACTCCTATTTCAATATTTTGACCATCCTCTCTGATGTACAAAATGCTATCAATGACCAACCATTGACCTACAGGAGTTCAGCAGATCCAAGCATGGAGATCATAACTCCTAATCATTTTTGCACCCGAACGTCAACACCTGGATAATATTGATACTGAACAACTGGAGCATCTACCAAGTCGAACCTCCTTCCAGAAGACAGCCATTGAACTCCTTGACTTGCAAGAGATGAAGCATTGAAAAGGTTCAAAAGGATCTGGTATCAGGACTATCTATTGAGTCTAAGGGAACATGCCCAAAAGCAACCCAAGAGAACTGCATCTGAAGTCAGTATTGAAGAGATAGTGATAGTAAAGATGCCCAAGAAAACTAGACATTTTGGGCCTTGGGAAGAGTCACACAGCTTTACCCAGGAGATGATGGATTAGCTAGCTGCTCAAATCAAGTGAGGAGATGGATCCTTGCAAGTCTATTCTCTGAAATACCTCCATCCCTTGGAATTGGCTAATGAGGATCCCATTGAGTGTCCTGGTTTGTTTAATGTCTCTAGTGTGTCACTACAAGTATTCCCCTACCAGACAGAATATCAATAAGGAGGAATAAAATTTTACTGTGTATAGGTAGCGAATTGGTGTGGACGTCTTATGTGTATGCCGGATCTGGTTAAAGTCATAGCACTGTATTTTTAGTCTGAAGGGTATAACTTGTTTGATGGCAGTTGAAAAGATGAGTGACTTCACCAACTTGTGTTGCGGTAACCTGGTGAGATAAATGGTGCAATATTGAAGGAAGCGAGCTGTGTGTGTAGCAAGGTACATTGGATGCTTGTATCTGAGAGAATACCATAGAGTTGAGTGAAGGCAGAATGTTGTAGGTGATAATTCCTCGTCATTCCTTGGTTCGACTGCTTATGCATGCGTGAAAACATATTGGGATTGTTTAAGAATCGGAGATGTTGGTGATGAGCTCGTTCTGAAGTGTTGAGTGTGGTTGACCTGGGGTGGGGGTATCACCATTAATTTCTGTACATGCAAAAAATAATGGTATCTCTGACTAGCCTGTTGTCTCACAGAGGCCATGGGTAGGCGCAAGAGTAATTGTCCTCATTATGTCACGAGCTCCATGGTAAAATATTGCATTAAATAGGCATTAGTAATTACCGCTGGCAATGTAGGTAGATGTTTATTTTTCGATTTTTGAGCAATTATTTGAAAAAAAATCGGTCGTTATTTCATAAGAAGGCCTGTGGATATGCATGGTTGATTTACCGATGTTGTATTAGATGATTGATGGTTAGAAAAGAACGATCGGTTTCTTTGTTTTTCTTTTTGTTCTGAGTGTCTGGTCACTTCTGTTTTATTTTCTTCTTATGAAACTCATAATGAGAAATTTTATGAGATGCATGGGGAGTGTTTATCCAAAAAGGCGGGATTTTGACCAATAGAAGAGTAGTGTACTTCGATGACTCTTTGACGTTTTTCATTTTGTGCCGCACAAGTGTTCTGGTCCGCCGATGTCGGTGCAGAGAAGAAGAAATGGTTACCAGTTAAAGGGCTGATGGTGCAGGGCTGCATGTTGTTTTTGTAGTCAGCAGCATAATGGCGAGAGTAAATTCAGTCTTTATATGTTTAATGCGTGTTCTGCCGATTACTCATGTCGGTCGCCACTATTACGGGAACACGAATAGGAAGGTTTTTTTTTTGTTTTTTGGTAATCCATCCAGACACCATCGAGAAGAATCATCAATTTGAGGAAAAAAAGTTCTGCATATCCAATGTCTATGAAGTCTACTGGAGTTGAGAGGTGCTGATCAAATGTTCTCACGAGGGAAACGATAAGGCACTAAACCACATAAGTGCCAGGTTCGAGTGTGCAAATCTTTCATAATGTTTATTATTTGCTGTGTGTTCTGCCGGATTTTGACGAGGGGTAACCATTGTTATGATGAGGGACCAGATTAACGGAGAGTGTCACTAAGAGAGTGACTGTGATAACATTTTTCTAGTTCCTCAACAAAAACATTAAAAGGTGTCAAAATCAGCATCAAGACGAAGTCAAATATAAAAATGGTTTTATTTAACAAAAAATAATAAATCACATTTTTATTGTTGACGTACTTAATAAATTAATCACTGGCGTAGCTAGACTAAACATCACCCGGGGCAGTCCAGTTAAATGTCACCCCACTGACCCCCACTTCACCATATGCTGAATGATTATCTATCTTAAATTTTCATACATGCTCTACTTACTTCCTGACCGGTACGTTACTGTTTACATGTATAATCAAAGACAAAATGAATTACGAAAAAACAATAAGTTCAAATGCAACTGTTCATGATATTTGTGCGAGCCTTTTCTAGTCTCGCACAAAAACGCACGTTCACATTTCAAGCTATGTCATATACATACGCGCACACCAACATACGCGCCCACGTCCACACACGTACATATATTCACGTTTGCGTACATACACTCACATTCACGTGTATATACACACACGCTAACGTATACACATGTACTCACACGTGCGCACACGAACGCACACATTGACGACGTCACTTTCGCTTGCAAAGGAAATATACACATGCGCAAAAGACACTCCGGAAACGAGTATAAAAGAGAGAGTAACAACTGGCTCTTTCTTTCCGGACCAGCTTTCGTGCTGGTCGGTCAGTCTACGGACCGGACCGCGTGTGTCACGCCCACTTACTACTATGTATGGGGCACGAGCTAACAGACCTTATACACACATTTTTACTCTTTCTCTCTCTATCTACTACTGGTCCCTGAGAACACCACCGTGTAGCTGACTGCTAACATGGCGTACAGCTCAACCTCTATCCTCTTCTTTGTCTACACACGGGACTATCATTCCAATTTCCACTACAACACTCATTTCTCTTCCAACACGCGAACAAACGATAGTGACCCAAACTTGAGATGAACACACATTTCCTATTCTTTCTACACCACCAGTCCCGCAACGAACATTGGTTACACACGCGCGGACATGAACACATGTTATATCGAAAACATTCTGTCAACAGTAAATAAACAACGTTTATCTTATACATCAATTGAAGGGATCTTTATTTCCATACGGTTCATTCTTTTTACATAAGTGGTGACCCCATTATTTTTAAAATGAGATGAATGATTTTGAACGAAGCACTCATACACACATAGACTCTCTCTCTACAACAATAAACCAGCTAACAACGAGAGACGCACGGCAAAATATGGACTCTTTCTCACCAGTTAACAACGAGAGACGCACGCCAAACTTTAGACCTTCCTCTTCACCAGTTAACAGCGAGAGGTGCACGCAAAACTAACCACGTGTGGTACCCTTTTCTTTCACTTGTTTCTTTCACGAAAGAAATTCCTGTTCGTTTAATTCAATTTAACACGTCGTTCGTTTCTTCCTCGAGACAATTCATTATCCCTATTTCGCACCACCACCACAAAATGGTGACAACCGAACGCGAGATGAACAACCATTGCCTCCTATGCTAAACAAGACCACAACAAACTGGTGCCCGACTGGCACGAACCGAACAAACATGGCAACCCTACCTTTTTTTAAATTAAGTATTTTGAGCGAGACGTGCGTTTTATTTGATAAAGAAAAAAACAAACTTTTCAACAAAGAAAAAAACTGAACTACTACTGACAGAAATAACAACTACGAACTACAATGACTGATTGATTGATTGATTGATTGGTTTTATGGCATATCAACCTATGTGGTCATTTAATGCCGGAGTCCTTTTTTTTTTTTTTTAACTATTTTTTATTGAGAGGGGGGGGGGGCTTTTTCAGCCTTTCCTCCCTTTTTTATAAAATCGAACTAAGAAATTAAATGTATTTATACATGGATGTGTATATTTGGGTGACTTTAGATTTCCTTAAATTTTCTTATATAAATTTACTTTCCTTAGGTATGCTAGAATATTTGTTGAGTTGACCTTTTCAAAAAGGTCCTCCATATTGCTTTCTGTATAATATAGTTTTCTAGTTGGGGCGAGGTCATCACACCCAACTAGGATATATTTTACTGTGAGTGTCTCCTAGCATTGGATGCACTCTGGCGCCGATTCTCCATTTAGTATATAAGATTGAGTAAAGTTGGTGTGTCCTATGCGCAGCCGAGTCAGTATCACATCTTCTCGGCGTGATCTCTTGATGTCCGGACATCGTTCCTTAAGTTCAGGTTTGATTGAGTATAATTTGCTGCCCTCTTGCTGACTCCACCGCAGTTGCCATTTTTCCTGTATGTATGCTTTTATCTGGGGTCTAAGATCAGTATGTGGAATCTTAAAATTGTCAGTTGGAAGGTGAGAAGATTTTTTTGCAGCTGTATCTGCCCTGTCATTGCCTTTGATCCTCACATGGCTGGGGATCCAGACAAGAATAATGTTTTTAGTGGTTGAAAGGATATTGATTTTTTTCTATTAATTTTGTTGTTAGTGGATTTTCTTGTTTTTGATTTTGTATAGATAATAGGACTGATAGAGAATCTGTGAGAATGATGAAGTTTTTGGTGGTTTCCTCTGAAATTATGTTGAGTGCTAGATCGATAGCTATAGTCTCTGCAGTGAATATAGATGCTTCATTTTGAAGATTTCTCTTCATTGTGGTTTTATGGTACGTTGCTGCACATCCAGTGTGATTGTTGCTTTTAGACCCGTCTGTGTAGATGAAGGTGTAGTCTGAATATCGTAATTTTAAATGTTGAAGTTCGTTGTGGTATTCAATAGGGTTTGTGGTAGATTTGGACTTTTTGTTTAGGTTCAGTTTTATTTCTACTTGTTTCATGGTCCATGAGGGTGTTTTAGGTAGTATGAAGTTGTGAATGCTAGAGATTAGAATTTTCGGTTCTTCAATGCTTTCCTTCATTCGGAGCCCGAAAGTTTTGATAGTTTTTCCTCTCATGTTGAAGAGTTCTTCATATTTAGGATAGAAGGTACATTGGTATGCAGGGTTGTTTGGGCAAGACTTCAGTTTGAGTAAATATTGAAGAGTTAACTTTTCTCGCCTTAAATCTAGTGGGGGTTCATGTGCTTCCGTGTATAGACTGTTCACGGGGGAGGTTCTGTATGCTCCTAGGGCCAATCTTAGGCCAGTATGGTGAATAGGGTCTAGGCTTTTTATATATGATGTTCAGGTTGATCCATATATGAAACAACCATAGTCTAGCTTTGAGCGGACTAGTGCTCTGTAAAGTTTAAGGAGTGTTTCCCTGTCTGCACCCCAATCGGTGATTTGAAGATTTACAGCTTTGTTACATTTTTTTTTCAGATAGTTTATGTGTGGGATGAATGTTAACTTTTTGTCAAATAAAATCCCTAAGAATTTGTACTGGTCAGTAACGGGTATGGGCGTTCCTTCCATGGTTAGGACAGGATCATTATGCATGTTCTTTAGTTTGCAGAAATGCATGCATTTCGTTTTTCTTTTGGAGAATCTAAATCCATTCTCTTCCGTTCATCTCATTACTTTGTTTAAGCACAATTGAAGCTTCCTTTCTATTATAGATATATATCTAGATCTACAGCATATTAGGAAGTCATCCACATATAGGGAGCAATCTACCCCAGGGTTAAGGTTTTTTACAATGTTGTTAATTCAGATACTGAACAGGGTCACTGACAGTATACTCCCTTGAGGTACTCCATTCTCTTGTTCCTTCAAGTCTGAGAGAGCTGTGCCAACCTTTATTCTGAACTGTCTATTTTTAAAAAAATTTTCAATAAAAATTGTCATTCTGCCTTTTAGTCCAAGCGCCTTCAGATCCCTTGTAACACCGTACTTCCACACAGTATCGTAGGCTTTTTCCATGTCAAAAAACACTGCTGTTAAATGTTCCTTCCTTACAAAGGCTTCTCTGATGAAGGTTTCAAGTCTGACTATGTGGTCTATTGAACTTCGGTTTTTCCTGAATCCTGTTTGAAATTCTGTAATAAGATTCTCTGTTTCCAGGAACCAGATTAGTCTTTTGTTTATAATCCTTTCCATGGTCTTACAGATGCAGCTTGTTAGAGCTATTGGCCTGAAATTCAATGGATCTGAGACGTTACTTGATTGGGATTGGATGTTTGAGTTTTCAGATTTGGGGATTGGTATTATTGTGGCCTCTTTCCAGGTCTCAGGTACGTTTCCACTGGACCATATAATATTGAAAATTTCAAGTAGGTATTTCATTGAGATTTCTGGAAGTTTTTTGAGGATTTCATATGGAATTTCATCGGGCCCTGTAGCTGTGTCATGGGATTTGGTTAACGATTCTTTTAATTCAGGCAAGGTAAGAGGTTGGTTGTATTTTTCGGTATTTTGTGATTTAAAAAGAATTTTCTTCTTCTCTTCCTTTTCTCTAATCCTTTGGAATTTCTCTGCTTGTCTGTCACATGATGAAATTTTTGATAAATTATCTGCCAGGTTATTGGAAATGTCTTTTTGATCGGTGTATATTTTGTTGCCTTTAGAGATGTGGGATATTGGTGTACTATTACACTTTCCTTCTATTTTCCTCATCATGTTCCAAACTGTTTTTGCCTTGGTATTCACATTAATTTTGGATATATAATTTCTCCATATTGTTCTTTTTGGATTCCTTTATGATTCGTCTGGCTTCTGCTCTGTTGTTTTTGAAGAAATCCAGATTTTCGCTTGTTGGGTACTTTTCTTATTTTCTCAAGGCAGCTCGTCGAGCTCTGATGGCTTTTCTGCATTCTTTTGTGAACCAAGGTTTATTGTGATTGTTGGTTTTGGTTGTTTTCGGTATGGTATTATTTGCTATGTTTGTGAGTGTTTTAATGAAGTAGTTCAAATGGTCATCTTCATCTTTCTTTTTGATAATTAATTGGTTTTTGCACTGTTCCTGGAAGTCTTCCCAATCCGCTTTATGTAGGTTCCATTTGGGTGTTTTTTGTTCAGTACTAGTACTTAGACTTTCCAGGATGATTGGGAAATGATCACTCCCACAGGTGTCATTGTGTACTTTCCAATCATAGTCCATATATATGGAAGGATCACATAAGGTAAGATCAATGGCGGTGAAAGTATCAGTTGCTGGGTACATATAGGTGTAGTTTTGATTATTAAGGAGGCATAGATTATTTTTATTTATTATGTTTTCTATTTCTTTTCCTTTTTTATTTATTTCTTTACTTCCCCATATTACATTGTGACTGTTGAGATCTCCTAGTAGAAAAAAGAGTTTAGGGAGTTGTTTTATTAATTGAGTTATCTCAGTTTCGTTGATTGTATCTTTTGGAGGGATGTAGATTGAGCAAAGTGTTATAGTCTATGTAGAGTCACTGAAACTGCAATTGCTTGCAAGTTTGTGTTTATATTTATTTGTCTTTGAGGGACTTCATTCTTCACGAGTATTGATGTGCCTCCAGAAGCTCTGTCCGTATCTTTATTTATGTAGTTGTAAGATGTGTAGTGTTTTATGTTGATGGTATTGTTTTCTTTCAGAAAGGTCTCCTGCAGACAGACAAGTGCTGGGCTCATATTTGTTATTAATAATGTGAGTTCATTTTGGTTTGCTTTTATCCCTCTGATATTCCATTGTAATATTTTCTTCATCATTTGGAATTGTGTTCAACTTCCATCGTCTCCAATCCCTCAAATCTATTTTCTGTCGGAGTCCCTGTTCGAGATATAGATCGGGATCTTTCTTTTCCTGTTTTTGTTTGTTTTTTTGTTTTTGTCTGGGGGGATTTTTTATTCTTTTCTGGCTTGTGATGTGTTTGATGGTTGTTCGGTTGTTTTGGTAGAAATGGTTTGTGGTTTTGTTTCTTTTTGTGGTTCAGTAGTGTCTTTACTTAATATTATCCTTGGATTGGTTGCAGACATTGCACTATTCATTTTCCTCATTTCTTCTAATAGTTCTTTCATTTCCTTTATTAGTTTGCTTAAGACATCAATTTTCTTGTCAGTTGTATCCGTTACATGTATATGACCATTTTGATTGTTGATTGGAGTAGTTTTTTTAGTTGCATCTGCATATGTTTTAGTTTCAATGATTTTCCTGGCCTCTGGGTAGGATATATTCTTTATATGTTTTAGTTTGGTCACTTCTTTTTCTCTTTTCCATATTTCACAATATCTAGAGCCAGCGCCATGATTTCCAAGGCAGTTGGCACACTTGAAATCTTTTCTGCAGTCAATGTGTGGGCCGCTTTCTCCACATCTTCCACACACTGGTAATCGTGTGCACCGATCTTGATGGTGTCCAAACTTCTGGCACTTGAAGCATTGGAGGGGGTTTGGAATATAAATTTCTACATTTATTTTCATATATCCAACTTTCACTTCTTTGGGTATGGTGAGGGAATCAAAAGTTAGTATATATGTATTGGTATCGATTTTCTCACTGTTTTTTTTTTTTTGATTTGGACTCTACGAACATCTAACACATTCTGTTTCTGTAAGTTTGTCTTGATTTCCTCCAAGGGACAAAGTGCAAGTTCGTGGCTTTTCACAACTCCTTTGCAGGTATTTAGGGTTGGATGTCTGTAGCATTTGACTTTGATGTTTTCAAATAATTTTAGTTTCAATATTTCTTTAGTTTGTTCTTCGTTATGGGTTTCTATTAGTAGGCTGCGGTTAAATTGTTTTTTAATAGACTTTGGTTTTAAAGTTTTAAGATTTCTTTCAATTTTAAAAGGTGATAGTTTGCTCAAAGGAGTTTCCTCCATTGATTCTATTACTACGAATGTTGAGTTCCTTGGTTTTATCATCTCTTCCTCAGAGCTACTGATGTCAGAGACATCAGAGTGGGTGCTCTTTGGGTGGTTGGGTGGTTTTTGGAAGGAATAAGCCATATGTTTTGTTTTCTTTTTTCGTCATCTTTGTTCCCCACCCACCTCAGATTCCTATTTGGGAAGAGCCCAGCCTCCACAGGGATACAATGATGATATAACCGACTTTGGTGGTATCATAACGATTATTTGTTCTCTCTTGATATTGTTATGGGATCTGTAGCAATCCTGAGGGGTTTACAGCCTCGTCATCGATATTCACACCTAATCGAGTGACCCTCAGCCACCGCTATCCATCATATATTAGGGAGTAGGGTTATTTGTGGGAGAGGGGGGATGTGTTGCGTTAGTAGTGAGTTTTTGGAATGGGCAATATATGGTGGGGCTTGGCGTGACTGGCCGATTGGTCGGATCGGGCCTCTCCGACTGCCCGTCTAGTCGAAGTAAAGGCCAAAGTAATGTGTTGCGGTGCCTAAACTTCTATGTATCCTGGTCTAGGTTCGCTCAATCACCAGGATCACATCCTAAGACATTACGGGTAGCAACCCACGGCTAACTGGTTGGCTCATTGAGGGATTTTTACCCTCTGCAGGGGGGCAGTCGGTTTGTTCTCATGCCCTACCGACAGGGCAAAAAAAAATAAATAAATAAAAAAAATTTAATAGAATATATTTGTTTTCTTTTTCTTTTGTTGTTTCTTTTCCTTTTTAAAATCTGTTTCTATTTAACCCATAGTTAGAACCCTAACAGGTACTACACTCCGGGTCAGGGTGAACCTGGGAGCAATGGCAATTAAGAGGTGGCTCCACACTCCCCAAAGCCCGTAAGCCAGACTCCATTGGATGTAGTTTAAGGTCATATCCAGGACCAGGAGTAAGGTAGGAAAAAAATAAAAAGGGGAGGGAGATAGGCTGTTGTTTTTGTTTTTGGTTTTGCAGAACATAATTAAGTTTTACAAAAAAGATCAGAAAACAAAAAAAAAACGTCAGTGTAGGTGCATTTCGTCTCAGGAAGCCACAGGGCAGCCTGATCTGGTAGCACCAGCGAACTACAATGACGAAACCCCTCGTCAGACTCAGCAAAAAATAAACACGGAGCTGTCGACTTCACGGCGAATTTAAAAAAAAAAAAAATTTGAGCTCGACAAACATTTTCACGGTTTCCTGACATTACCCTGCAACAAATACAATGGCAAAATCACATAGGCCTATGTACAATTCTCTCCCGCACAGCAGACGCAAAAACAAAGAAACAGGACACCCCTATCAACACACTGGAAGAAGTTGAATCAACAATACGAGTTGAGATGCACCACGCACGCTGATAAACTCAAAACTTGGAAGTTTCGTTGATAGCCAGCAACCACGAACGAATACACAACAAATGCCCGTCCAATGTACACACACTACCGCAGACGCACATGCGAAGACAACGGCAACCAAACTCATCGTTCAACAAGAACGAATGCGCAACTCACGCCCGTCCAAACAATGCACACATCACCGCAGACTCACAGTGGCAACTGGACACACGACGCCACCACGAAACAAAAAAATTTTCCTTCCAAACGAACAATTCACTTCTCTGTCCAAGCAACTCGTTGCACATGTCAGCACAAAAAAACAAAAAAAAAAGCAAACAAACAAATGTCAGTCCAAAAAAAAAAAAAAAGAGTAAACGCATTTTCCACGCTTAGGTAAATAGTTTTTTTTTACGAACACACTCCGTTTTTTGACATTCCGTTCCTTTTGACGTTTTTTCAAACAACCACACCAACGGCAAAAAAAAAAAAAAAATTAAAAAAATAAAAAAACAGGACGAAAAATCAATTGCCGAAAACATTTCTTACAAAAAAAAAATATATATATATATATATATATATATATATATATATATATATATATATATAAATATATATACACTGCATATATATTTTTTTTTCCTAGGAAAGGGAGTATTGTGCGAGCCTTTTCTAGTCTCGCACGAAAACACACGTTCACATTTCAAGCTATGTCATATACATACGCGCACACAAACATACGCGCCCACGTCCACACATGTACATATGTTCGCGTACATACACTCATATTCACGTGTATATACACACACACTAACGTATACACATGTACTCACACACGCGCACAAGAACGCACACATGGACGACCTCACTTCCGCTTTCAAAGGAAATATACACATGCGCAAAAGACACTCCGGAAACCAGTATAATAGAGAGAGTAACAACTGGCTCTTTTGTGCTGGTCGGTTGGTCTACGGACTGGACCGCGTGCGTCACGCCCACTTACTGCTATGTATGGGGCACGAGCCAACAGACTGTATGCACACATTCTCACTCTTTCTCTCTCTAACTACTACTGGTCCCTGAGAACACCACCGTGTAGCTGACTGCTAACATGGCGTACAGCTCAACCTCTATCCTCTTCTACACGCGGGACTATCATTCCAATTTCCACTACAACACTCATTTCTCTTCCAACACGCGAACAAACGATAGTGACCCAAACTTGAGATTAACACACATTTCCTATTCTTTCTACACCACCAATCCCGCAACGAACATTGGTTTCACACGCGCGCGGACATGAACACATGTTATATCGAAAACATTCTGTCAACAGTAAATAAACGACGTTTATCTTATAAATTGAGTTTTTGTTTCCTTCAATTCCATTCGTTTCATTATTCTTTTGTAACGGGATTGGGATTTATATATCCTAGTCCTCTACATATCACAATAATAATAGACTTATTTACTAGTATAAAAACCGGGTATGAAAACCTTTTTAAGAAGAACAACATAAGTGTATACTATGATGAGTCACTTAGTAAATGGATGAAAAAATAAATTGTTGTTATGAAGAAGAAAAGTCGCATTAGAAACGCCGAAAAAGAAAAAACAGTGAGATGCTTATAAAAAAATAAAAACAGTGAGTTAACGATCTTTTTATTTTATATTTAAATCTACACTAGAAAGAAAAATATGCAGCTTTGTTACCGCGATTTTTCCAAACCTTTACGAGCGTTTCCAGGTAGATATCGAGAAAAACGGGGATATACTGAGATGCTTAACTAATCGAATTCAAGTTAGCAGACACTAAAATATTTAAATTAAATTTTTTATTCATTTATTTTTTGGGCAAAGTTCATATTTAAATAAAGTTCTTTTTGCCAAAGTTTGCAGATAAATAAGATAATGTATCTATCAACTTTTTTGACCTTGTAGCAAGCGGCTACTACTACGAGACTAGGCTGTATTCTCACCTTAGTTCTCTCTTTCTCCCTACTCTTTTCTCTTTTCCTTCCTTTCTTCTTATAAGTCATCAGAGGTTCCAGCCAATGAAAAGCGAGAACGGTTTATGTGGGACATTCGAGTGAAGGAAACATCCTTACTTCCACGACGACTAGAGACAGAACACACGCCTCACTCCTCAGCTCTCGTTAGGTAGCCAAGAGGAGCATTGAACATTAATACAGACTTTACAAAATGCACTGTCTGTCTTTGTAACCCGAGTTTCGGGAAAACACACATATATATTGGATATATAAAACCTCATGAATTCATAACAAAGTCGCGTTACACGTCCTCATTTTTATAAGAAGACAATGTCTTCCTTTACCAGCATTTCTTTCTATTTCAGCACTCCAGTTCTCCCTGTTATCGGAGGCACCCCGAAGTGGGAACCTTCCGAAATCGTGACCTCTAATTAGTACCCCTGTTAATGCACGGTAATAATACCATAATATGGTGAACCCCGTGTGCGTATATACACGCAATCTTCAAGAAAAACCCAGGAGAACGGGACGGAGTGAAAAAAGAAATTAAAAAAAAAACAAAAAAAAAAGAAAGAAAGAAAAAAAAAACGAACTTTCGAGGACAACAGTAAAACCATACAAAAATAAGGTATATATGAATCCGCTTCCTAAGAAATGCCAGTCATATATATATACATATATATATATATATATATATATTGCTATTTTTGTGAAACGGTTTTACACTAAAAAAAAAAAAAAAAGAAGTCATTTTACGTGGTTTTCATCAGATAAATTGCTAAATTAGAACCAGGTCTAAAAACTATTCTCCGACGAAAGTGGCCTGAGCAGTTAAAACAGATTCACAAACGGCGTACTGACACACACACACACACACATACAAAAACTTTCTTTGAAACGCACGTGCATGACAACATACGCCATCTTTGGAACACACGTGGTAAATTTCACCAGACAAACTCTTTTTTTTTCCCCCCCGAAGAACATTTACTATATATATATATATATATATATATATGCATATACGTATATTTATATATAACAAAAAACTAATAATAATCAATCCCAGTAACGGCTGAATTTAACCTCTGGTGAGTACGTTTTCCTCTCTCTCTCTTCTTTCTATCACACCTTTTCCCCTTTTCCTCAGCAATTTCCTTTAGTCGCCATTACAAGTAAATAAAAAAGAAGACATAATATTAACTGATAGTAGCTAATAACCATAGTAGTAGTAATAATATTAATAATAATAATAATAATAATAATAATAATAATGGATGCACAGCAAGTTAGTATTAAACCTCCACAATTCATGGAGACTAGTGTAAACGGTTGTTTTTGTATATTAGAAGCGCAGTTCCATCTCTGACACGTGACAACCAACGATACAAAGTTTTACACAGTCATTAGCGCGTTGCCACCGGACGTAGTGACAAATATTCCCCCAGCAATCTTACAGTCACTTAATTACGCTAAATTAAAGGAGTCAGCGTTATCTACCTTATGAAAAGACCAGACCCGAACTCCTGGAGAAGTTCATGAGGACCACTACATTATCTGGTCGTCCATCGTTATACCTCCAGGAGATGGTGACGGTCGCGAATAGGATAGGAGTGAGTGAAGAGATAGTGCGCCACAAGTTTATACTTGCGCTTCCAAAGCAAATAGCACCAGTGGTAGCAGCCCACACCGAGATGCCGTTAACGGAATTGGGTCGACTGTCCGACAATTTGATACCGTTGATAGAGAATATGTCAGTATTCCAGGCGGTTAGAAGTCATACTCAGGCAAGCGATTATAGTACCACCAGACACGCTTTTGAAAACATCCCGGCCAGTTTACGTCCATATCGACGGAAACAGCGACCGAAGATGTGTAGAGCACATATTTATTTTGCAGAAGAGGCTTGCACATGTAAGCCCTGGTGTAAGTGGCCAAAGAAGAAGAGCAGTATACAAATGCTACCTAATTCGCGCCCCTCCTCCCCCGCCCCCAAGTGACTCGGAAAACTAGACAGGCGGACTGCGTTTGCTCCAGTGGTCCCGCCATTATTACAAGTCTCTGCCAAGATAGGAGCAGCTAAAGTTAATTTTATTATAGGTACAGGGGCCAGTGTTTCCATTTTGCCACGTTCCGTAGTAAATGGAGTTACCCTGGAGCCAACCCTTGTGCATATCTCAACTGCTAACGGGGAGAGTATAAAATGCTATGGTCAAACAAACTTAGAAATAAAAATTGCACGTTTGAGAAGATCTTTCCAATGGAGTTTTGTGATCGCAGATGTCACTAACCCTTTGCTAGGATTCGATTTCTTGAACAAATTTCACATCATAGTGGATTGCAAAAATCGATCCATCCGTGATAACGTAACGGAGCGTGAGATTACAGTGAATGCAGTAGCAGGAACCGATGCGGTAATAATTAATAAAATCGACCTAGCGGATTATATTACCGAGGTAATAAGTAAATATGATAATGTACTTTCACCACATAGCGGCACAAACAAAGACTATGGTAGAGTGTATCACATGATTGATACAGGCAGCCGGGTACCAGTCTTTGCTAAATCCAGACAACTTTCTGGCCCTAAATTAGATGCAGCGCAGGCGGAATTTAAAAAGTTATTAAATACTGGAGTTATCCAGCCTTCCAGTAGCGAGGGGGCAACCCCGTTGCATTTAGTAAAGAAGGCGGATGGCTCGTATCGAGCTTGTGGTGATTTCTGTGCACTAAATAGCATTACGAAAACAGACCGCTATCAGATACCAAATATAAATTCGTTCTGCACACAGTTAGCTAGCAAACAGTATTTTTCTAAAATAGATTTAACCTCAGCGTATCATCAAATTAAGGTACACCCTGACGATGTGCCTAAAACAGCAGTCGTGACACCTTTTGGCTTGTTTGAGTTTAATTACATGCCATTTGGTTTAAAGAATGCTGCGGCTACATTTCAGCGTTTTATGGACAAGATATTTTTAAAGTTAGACTGCGTATTTATATACCTAGATGACATATTAGTCTTTAGCGATAGCAAACAACAACACAAGGAAGACTTAGATAGAGTATTTAGAATCCTTAGCGATAACAATTTAAAGATTTCCTTAGATAAGTGTGTATTTGGAGTACCAGAGTTAGACTTTTTAGGCTTCCACGTAAACAAAGAAGGTTTATTGCCTACTTCAAGGAAAATTAAAGAGTTGGAAAATTTTCCAGTCCCTAAGGACTCAAAAAGCTTACGCAGATTTCTGGGGATAACAGGTTTTTACTGTAAGTTAGTCCCTAATTATGCATCCGTAGTTTTACCGTTAACTGAACGAATGAGGTTGGATCCGGAAGCAAAGACCGAGCTTAATGAGGAAGAAACTCACGCTTTCAAAGCAATAGTAAACAAGTGGTCTGAATTAACGGCATTAGCTCATCCACAGTCTTCAACTACAGAGTACCACCTAGTTACGTATGCTAGCCAATTTGCCGCGGGTGCTGCATTGCACCAGTTGGTAGATAAGAAACCAGTACCTATAGGTTTCTTTTCCAAAAAATTTTCCCAAGCCCAAACTAAGTATTCCATGTTTGACAGAGAGTTACTGGCAGCTTATTTTTCAGTGATACATTTCCGCCACCTCATCGAAGGTCGCCACGTGACATTATTCACTGATCATAAGCCTCTGTGCGGAGCATATTACAGTCAGACACCGGCAAAGACAGATCTACAACAAGGACACTTGTCAGTATTTGCCGAATATATTGCTGACGTGGAGTATATTAAAGGAGCTGAGAATATAGTTGCAGACTGTATGTCTCGGCCTGCATTAGCTGTGCAGATAGATGCATGCGATTTGGCTGAAATAGCAGAGGCACAAAGAGGTGATGACGAGATAAAGTCATACACTGATTTAAAAGAATATTGTGTGTCAAAGGAAATCGGCTCAGTCCTGTGTGATATTTCGATGAAGTACCCCAGACCGTTTATCCCAAAAGAACTTCGTCAGGCTATTTTCAACAGTTTACATAGCTTAGCGCATCCTGGTACGGGAGCGTCTATTAAACTAGTTAAGTCCAGATACTTTTGGCCCAGCTTAGATAGAACAATTAAGCAATTCTGCGCAGAATGCGTAGAGTGTCAGCAAGCAAAAGTTCACAGACACACAAAGTCTGTGATCCAAGAATTCGAGTTACCATCTGCATGTTTCCAGACGGTACATATTGATATTGTTGGTCCCTTGCCCTTAACGCGCAATGAGTCTGACCCTTACCTAAGCCATTACAAATACTTGCTTACCTGCATTGACCATTCAACTCGCTGGATTGAAGTACAGCCTATTACTGAAATAACTGCACGGCTGGTAGCAGCAGCATTTATCAATGCATGGATATCCAGATTTGGAGTCCCACTGCATGTGGTAACTGACAGAGGTAGTCAGTTTGAGAGCGAGTTGTTCCAGGAATTAGCCAAGGTAGTAGGTTTTTACCGATTGAGGACAACTTCGTATCACCCTCAAAGTAACGGGATGATCGAAAGAGCACATCGTACTCTTAAAGCAGCTATAATAGCTCGCAAAGAATCATGGATGAAAGCCATACCGGTGATTCTACTTGGTATACGTAGCACCCCTAACGAATCAGGTTTTTCCCCTTTTACATCTGTTACTGGAGCTCCGATATTTATTCCTCAGCAGTTAATACACAAACGGAGAGCAGGAGAGACTCCAGTTAGTAATAAGTACATACGTAATTTGTGTAAATGGATGTCCCAAATTGATGTACTCGACAATGGAAAAGGACATATCCACGACAATTCAAAAACTTTCATACCAAAAACCTTATGGTCCTGTGAAAAAGTATGGCTCAGGGTCGATCGAGTTAGAAAACCGTTAGAAGCACCTTACTCAGGTCCTTATAAAGTCTTGACTCGATCAGACAAGCATTTCCAGATCAACATGAACAACGGTACTCACACACACGTATCGATAGATAGATTAAAACCGTATATAGAACCAACTATTAGTAATAAAATTAGACAGACGGAGAAGTCACAGACAGATAAAGTTAATACTAGTGATAAGATTATTAGGAAAGACGATACCGACAAAGTCGAAGATGGAATTGCTACTGACACATATAAGTCTAGAGCAGGAAGGAAGGTGACATGGAAGAAGAAAAACGAATACTTTTATTTTTAAACAAACAGATTTAATGATTGGGTATAAGTTACTTAACTCCGTTAATTGGAGGGGGGACTCTTGTAGCGAGCTGCTACTACTACAAGACTAGGCTGTATTCTCACCTTAGTTCTTTCTTTCTTCCTACTCTTTTCTCTTTTCCTTCCTTTCTTCTTATACGTCATCAGAGGTTCCAGCCAATGAAAAGCGAGAACGATTTATGTGGGACATTCGAGTGAAGGAAACGTCCTTACTTCCATGGCGACTAGAGACAGAACACACGCCTCACTCCTTAGTTCCCGTTAGGTAGCCAAGAGGAGCATTGAACATTAATACAGACTATACAAAATGCACTGTCTTTCTTTGTAACCCGAGTTTCGGGAAAACACACATATATATTGGATATATAAAACCTCATGAATTCATAACAAAGTCGCGTTACACGTCACTTCCGCTTTCAAAGGAAATATACACATGCGCAAAAGACACTCCAGAAACGAGTATAAAAGAGAGAGCAACAACTGGCTCTTTCTTTCCGGCCCAGCTTTCATGCTGGTCGGTCTACGGACCGGACCGCGTGCGTCACGCCCACTTACTACTATGTATGGGGCACGAGCCAACAGACCGTATGCACACATTCTCACTCTTTCTCTCTCTAACTACTACTGGTCCCTGAGAACACCACCGTGTAGCTGACTGCTAACATGGCGTACAGCTCAACCTCTATCCTCTTCTTTGTCTACATGCAGGACTATCATTCCAATTTCCACTACAACACTCATTTCTCTTCCAACACGCGAACAAATGATAGTGACACAAACTTGAGATGAACACACATTTCCTATTCTTTCTACACCACCAGTCCCGCAACGAACATTGGTTACACACGCGCGGACATGAACACATGTTATATCGAAAACATTCTGTCAACAGTAAATAAACGACGTTTATCTTATCAATTGAGTTTTTGTTTCCTTCAATTCCATTCGTTTCATTATTCTTTTGTAACGGGATTGGGATTTATATATCTTAGTCCTCTACATATCACAATAATAATAGACTTATTTACTAGTATAAAAACCGGGTATGAAAACCTTTTTAAGAAGAACATAAGTGTATACTATGATGAGTCACTTAGTAAATGGATGAAAAAATAAATTGTTGTTATGAAGAAGAAAAGTCGCATTAGAAACGCCGGAAAATAAAAAAGAAAAAACAGTGAGATGCTTATAAAAAAATAAAAACAGTGAGTTAACGATCTTTTTATTTTATATTTAAATCTACACTAGAAAGAAAAATATGCAGCTTTGTTACCGCGATTTTTCCAAACCTTTACGAGCGTTTCCAGGTAGATATCGAGAAAAACGGGGATATACTGAGATGCTTAACTAATCGAATTCAAGTTAGCAGACACTAAAATATTTAAATTAAATTTTTTATTCATTTATTTTTTGGGCAAAGTTCATATTTAAATAAAGTTCTTTTTGCCGAGGTTTCCAGATAAATAAGATAATGTATCTATAAACTTTGTTGACCCTGTAGCGAGCTGCTACTACTACGAGACTAGGCTGTATTCTCACCTTAGTTCTCTCTTTCTCCCTACTCTTTTCTCTTTTCCTTCCTTTCTTCTTATACGTCATCAGAGGTTCCAGCCAATGAAAAGCGAGAACGGTTTATGTGGGACATTCGAGTGAAGGAAACATCCTTACTTCCACGGCGACTAGAGACAGAACACACACCTCATTCTTCAGCTCCTGTTAGGTAGCCAAGAGGAGCATTGAACATTAATACAGACTTTACAAAATGCAGTCTTTCTTTGTAACCCGAGTTTCGGGAAAACACACATATATATTGGATATATAAAACCTCATGAATTCATAACAAACTCGCGTTACACGTCCTCATTTTTATAAGAAGACAATGTCTTCTTTTACCAGTATTTCTTTCTATTTCAGCACTCCAGTTCTCCCTGTTATCAGAGGCACCCCGAAGTGGGAGCCTACCAAAATAGTGACCTCTAATTAGTACCCCTGTTAATGTATGGTAATAATACCATAACCCTATTACACCCGCAATAACGAACCACATCAAGAGAATGTGGAGGGAAGCAAAGCTAAGAAACAAAATCGAATGTGGGACCAACGGAGAACTATCAGAAAGCTACCTGACAAAGTTCACGTGAAGACAGAAATTCAAAGATCCTTTCGCCTGCTTAATAAACCAGGGAGATCAATATAACCCTCAGATTTCTTCCACTTTGTCAACGTCTTCTTTTCTATCATTGCGGTTATCGTCTGCTCTTGCAGCAACAGAAAATGTGCCAATCACCCTACCCTCTATATTAAAAAAATAAAAACTAACCAAAAAAAAAAAATAAACATGACCACTTACAATCGAAAAAAAAATTAATAACTAACAAGAAAAAAAAAATCATAATTTTGTTCTCTCTCGAAAAAAAAAACAAAATCACTAGCCCCCAAATAACAACAAATAAATAAAAATTTTAATTAATAGGTTTCATGAAAAGACAAACAGCAATAAATAAATAAACATTTTAATTAATAGGATTCATAAAGAGACAAACAATAATAAATAAATAAACATTTTAATTAATAGGTTTCATAAAGAGACAAACAATAATAAATAAATAAACATTTTAATTAATAGGTTTCATAAAGAGACAAACAATAATAAATAAATAAACATTTTAATTAATAGGATTCTGTAAGAGTATCTTGTGTAGGAGACGGTGAGACTCGTCGTGGGCGACGAAGCGTTTCACTGAAGAACCACGGCAACACACAGCAAACCAACAAACAATGACAGCCACGGCGCGAAGGCAACTAACAAAGCTCAGCTGACTGCACGAATAGAAACGGAACCCAACGGTCACTGTACTGATCGCCACGAACGTCAGAACCCGACTGCCTCGCACCTCCAATGGACCGATTTTTATTACTCAAGATGGCCTAGCTAATTTGCATCCCCGCGAGATCTCGCACGATCCTGCGAGATTCCGTCTCTAATAAAAGCAGGCAGGCGCCATCTTGAAACTCTTTCTTCCGCTGCCCCGACCACAGGATCAGCCACCACCCCACACGCCAGGCACACACGGACCCTCTTGCGCCGAGGGCTACGGTTAGTCTCACACTCCCCCCTGGTCTCCAGATCACATACGTGACACGGCGGACGTGGCCGTTTGATTCGAGCACTCCTGCGGAGGGGTATTGCCGGGACTTCCTCATCGGAGCTCTCAGAAGTGGCATCGGAAGCATCAGCATCAGCATTAGAGCTCGCAGTTGAGTCATCAGGTCCATGGGGCACAGGTTGGATCCATCGCTCATCGTCGGATGACTCGCTCCTTCCACTGCTCGCAGTTGAGTCACCAGGTTCGTGGGGCACGGGTTGGATCCATCGCTCATCGTCGGATGACTCGCTACTTCCACTGCTTGCCGATTGGTCAGCGCTTAGAGCGGGCCGGACATCCCTTACGTGGCGCGGAGTATCATCGACTAGTATGACCTGTTCACTGATGACGCCGGTGACCCGCCCCCTCCAAAAGCTGCTGGTGCACCGGCCGCCGGGTGGCTTCACCCAGACGGTGTCTCCCACTTGGTACGTCCCCTGGGGTTCTCGTTGGTCGGGTAGACACACTTCAACGTCCTTGACGCGCACGTGGTAGTGATGAATCGCATCAGCGGGCGCACTGCCGCCAGTCACGGTGTCCTTAGGCGTTGTGTTGTATCTGTAAACCGCCTCCGCGATCGTACACTTCTTCCTGGCCGCGATCCTCTTCACGGTTCCTTGTCTTCTGACCACCTCCAAGTGGCGGTCCACGCCTTCTTTTGGTCGTCGAATTCCGCACTGAAGTCCGGCTGGTCGACTCTTAGTGCTGCGCACACCGGGGGCCTATCCTGAAACTCTACAACGCCAGCGCGCGTTATGCGCACGCCGCCCAGGGCTTTGATGGCATCGTAGCCTAGCAACAGGTCGAAACTCAGCGGCTTTTCGCGTGTCACCAGCGCTTCGACGTTGGCCGAGTTCCCAGTTCTTGTGCGAATGTGTACCACACCCACGCCGCAACACATTCGTATTTTTCCAGTGATGGTAGTTATCCTGACGTTCTTCTTTTTCCACGCCCGACAGAAGTCCGCACACACTATGGTGCGGGAGCAACCGGAATCAAGGAGGGCTGAACATAACGTGTCATTAACTCGGACCTGAATGACAGGGAGCGCCTTGTTTATTTTCTGTTCGGGGAAGAGGTCGGCACTGGCACCTTGTCCCCGTCCCCGTTTCCCGCACAGTCTCGGGCCATGTGCCCAGTCTTGTTACAGCGGTAGCAGCGAACAGCCGTCGACCGCCTTCTACAATTTCTTGCCATGTGGCCCCGCCCGTTGCATCTGTAGCAGATGACATCACCTTGCGGGCTGGGTCCCTGAGACGGTCCTTCGCCACTTGGTGGGGCCTGTGCGACGGCGACTACCGGTTCCTGCACCGTCGAGTCATCCTTCATTATTGTCCTGGCTCTGTCCACTAGGTCACTCAGCGGTAGTGAGGACATGGTAGAGGTTGCTCGCAGGAGCTGCTTTGCTCCAGCGGGGAGTCCTGACAGGAATTTGTAGGCTAGGGCCCTCTCGGGAAGACCGCCGAACAACACCGTCAGCTTCTTAAGTTCGGCGATATACACGTCCACAGTTTCGCCCAAGCGTATAGACCTCGTCTCAAACTGCTCCCATGCAGTGGCGGGGTCAGTGGCGAACGCCCTGTACAACGCCGCCTTGATACTCGAGTAGTCACACTTCTCCTCAGCGCTGAGTTGCTGATATACAGCGAAGGCCCCGCCGGTCAGCCGCAGAGGAATCACGCGCTCGATATTTTTCACGCCGGACAACTGACAATGTAACTCGACCTTCTCAACCCAGCTGAGTACCTGGTCGGATCCGTCGAATTCCGGTATCAACTTTAGATCGAACCTATCCGCCATTGAAGAAAAGAAAACCAAGTTCGGAGTGGGGAGGCCGAAATAGCTTGTAAGAGTATCTTGTGTAGGAGACGGTGAGACTCGTCGTGGGCGACGAAGCGTTTCACTGAAGAACCACGGCAACACACAGCAAACCAACAAACAATGACAGCCACGGCGCGAAGGCAACTAACAAAGCTCAGCTGACTGCACGAATAGAAACGGAACCCAACGGTTACTGTACTGATCGCCACGAACGTCAGAACCCGACTGCCTCGCACCTCCAATGGACCGATTTTTATTACTCAAGATGACCTAGCTAATTTGCATCCCCGCGAGATCTCGCACGATCCTGCGAGATTCCGTCTCTAATAAAAGCAGGCAGGCGCCATCTTGAAACTCTTTCTTCCGCTGCCCCGACCACAGGATCAGCCACCACCCCACACGCCAGGCACACACGGACCCTCTTGCGCCGAGGGCTACGGTTAGTCTCACAGATTCATAAAGAGACAAACAATAATAAATAAATAAACATTTTAATTAATAGGATTCATAAAGAGACAAACAATAATAAATAAATAAACATTTTAATTAATAGGTTTCATAAAGAGACAAACAATAATAAATAAATAAACATTTTAATTAATAGGTTTCATAAAGAGACAAACAGTAATAAATAAATAAACATTTTAATTAATAGGATTCATAAATAGACAAACAATAATAAATAAATAAACATTTTAATTAATAGGATTCATAAAGAGACAAACAATAATAAATAAATAAACATTTTAATTAATAGGTTTCATAAAGAGACAAACAATAATAAATAAATAAACATTTTAATTAATAGGATTCATAAAGAGACAAACAATAATAAATAAATAAACATTTTAATTAATAGGATTCATAAAGAGACAAACAATAATAAATAAATAAACATTTTAATTAATAGGTTTCATAAAGAGACAAACAATAATAAATAAATAAACATTTTAATTAATAGGTTTCATAAAGAGACAAACAATAATAAATAAATAAACATTTTAATTAATAGGATTCATAAAGAGACAAACAACAAGAAATGAACAAAAATGTTAATTCGTTTCATAAAAAGACAAACTGTTACATGATAAGGGCTGTCCCTTTTTCATGTAAGTATAAAAATAGAGAGATTTAGTTAAATGAAATTGAAATAGCATAGACGAAATTCGAACCTCGTAATTTAGGTTTAGAAATAGATTACGAGAGAGAATTAGCAAATGGAATGTGAAAACAAACCATTGTTTAGCTTAGAGATAAAATAGTTTCAAGAAAAGAATGTGCGTTGTCAATTCTGTTATGAAAATTCAATTGAGGAATGCAACTATAGGATAATTTAATAAACATGTTTTTAACATATTGGGAATATAGGTTAAAATTCCCTTTGTAAACAAAGGAAAAAGTTTTGGACACGCATTTCCAGAACACGTGAAAGAAGACACATGTTTTAACATGTGTATGACGTCATGGAAAATAGGAAGTTCTCGATATAGTTAGAAACTTTAGAGAAACTGGGAGAAACTGAGAGAGAGTCTGAGGAGGTCAGACGACAGTCCAGACATGGGATTCGAACGTCCAGAAGCGAGACGGTCACTTTTGAAACTTAGAATGTGAAGCTTTGAATTCTTGACTCAGAAAACCACGACCGGTCGGGAGAAGAAATAAACCCATCATGTGTTTTTATAAACATTGCCTTTGTGTTGTAATTCTATCAAAAGGTAAAGTGAAAATTGTTATTATATGTCTTGTATATCATGTGGTTTAAAATGTCTTTACATACACATCTTACATACACAATATGAACACTAAGACTGTCTCAACACTATCTCCTACTCAAAGAGCTTCTATTACACTTCTAAGTATGAACATTTTCATATATATGAAAAACATCATAACACGAACAATCTCTCTTACAACGACATCTCTCTCTAAGACTCTCACTATTAAAAAGTCCTAACAACGAACGATATAACAACAACAACAAACAGAATAATCATAATAATAACAACGAATAATATAAATATAACAAACACAATTTGGTGCCATGACCAATAAATAAAATTTTAACTAATAGGTTTCATAAAAAACAAACAACAATAAATGAATAAAAATTTTAATTAATAGGTTTCATAAAAAGAATAACAACTGTAAATAAATAAATAAAATATCAATAAATAGGTTTCATAAAAAGACAAACAACAATAACTAAATAAAAACTTTTCTAAATAGGTTTCATGAAAAGACAAACTACAATAAATAAATAAAACTTTTAATCAATAGGTTTCATAAAAAGACTAACAACAATAAATAAATAAACATTTTAATGAATAGTTTCCATAAAAAGACAAACAAGAATAAATAAATAAAAAATTTAATTAATAGGTTTCATAAAAATACAAACAACAATAAATAAATAAAATTTTAATTAATAGGTTCCATAAAAAGACAAACAACCATAAAAAATTAACATTTTAATAATTAGTTTCCATAAAATACAAACAACAATAAATCAATAAAAATATTTAATAGGTTTCATAAAGAAAAACAACAATAAATAAATGATAATTTTAAGCAATAGGTTTCATAAAGAGATAAAGAGCAATAACTGAATAAAATTTTAATATATAGGTTTCATAAAAAGACAAATAACAATAAATAAATAAAAAAATTAAGTAAAAGTTTTCAGAAAAAACAAAGAATAATAAATAAATAAACAATTTAATTAATGGGTTTCATAAAAAGACAAATAACAATAAATGAATCAAAATTTTGATTAATAGGTTTCATAAAGAGACAAACAATAATAAATAAATAAAACTTTATATAAAGAGACAAACAACAATAAATAAATGAAAATTTTAATAAATAGGTTTCATAAAAAGACAAACAATAATAAATAAATAAAATTTTAATTAATAGGTTTCATAAAAAGACAAACAACAATAAATAAATAAAAAAATTAATATTAGGTTTCATAAAAAAAAACAAACAACAATAAATATACAAAAATTCTAATTAATAGGTTTCATAAAGAGAAAAACACCAATAAATAAATAAAATTTTAATTAATAGGTTTCATGAAAGACAAACAACAGCAAATAAATAATATTTGGTATTAATAGGTTTCCCAAAAAGCCTAACAACAATAAAAAAAATTAAAAATTTAATTAATAGGTTTCATAAAAGAAACACAACAATAAATAAATAAAATTTTAATAAATAGGTTTCATACAAAGAGAAACAACAATAAATAAATAAAAAATTTAATTAATAGGTTTCATAAAAGACAAAGAACAATAAATAAATAAAATATTAATTAACAGCTTTCAGAAAAAGACAAACAAAAATAAATAAATAAAATTGTAATTAATAGGTTTCATAAAAAGACAAACAACAATAATAAATAAAAAATTTCATTAATAGGTGGTAACCGCGACGGATAGGAACTTCGAATCTCCTAACTGCATTCTTAGCCATCACTGCCATCCGTAGTTGTTATCGTCTCACCACATTTTGACCAATTAACCTCTAGCACGCTTTGGGTGGGATTGAAACCGCTATCTTCAGACAATGTTCATCTGGAACTATAGAGATTCAACGTCTCTATCACCTGCGCCATGGTCCCCGAAGGGCGATCAAGGTTGGATTCTTTGATCTTATGAATCCACGTTTATTTATCTGATCTTCTATAGTCGGGTCCGTACCGATTGGTATATATATATATTATTCCTTAATTGGAATTCATTTTTGAGATGAGCATTATATATTAATTTATTTTTATTTCGGACTATTATTCTCATCTTTATTAGTTGTTGTTTTTGATCTTTTATTGGTCTTCTATCCGTCGCGGTTACCACCTGATGAAGGCCAGAGAAATAGTTGGCCGAAACGTTGCGAATAAACAAAAAACAATTTAATTAATAGGTTTCATAAAGAGACAAACAACAATATATAAATTAAATTTTATTAATAGGTTTCATAAAAAGACAAACAACAATAAATGAAAAATAAAATTAATAGGTTTGATAAAAAGACAAACAACATTAAATAAATACAAAATTTAATAATAAGGTTTAATACAAACAAAAACAATAATAAATAAATAAAACGTTTAATTAATAGGTTTCATAACAAGACAAACAACAATACATAAATAAACATTTTAATTATTAGGTTTCATAAAAGACAAACAACAATAAATAAATGAAAATTTTAATTAATAGGTTTAATTAAGAGACAAACAACAATAGCTAAATAAAATTTTAATTAATTGGTTTCATAAAAAGACAAACAACAATAAATAAATAAAATTTTAATTAATAGATTTCATGACAAGACAAACTACAATAAATAAACACAAATATTAATTCATAGGATTCATAAAAAGACAAACAACAATAAAAAAAATAAAAAAATATAATGAATAGGTTTATTAATATGCAATAGGTTTATAAATATACAAAATTTTTTATTAATAGGTTCCATAAAAGACAAACACAACAAACAAATAATATTTGGTATTAATAGGTTTCATAAAAACACAAACAACAATAAATACATAAAGTTTTAATTAATAGGTCTCATAAAAGACAAACACAACAAATAAATAATATTTGGTATTAATAGGTTTCATAAAAAGACAAACAATAATAAATAATAAAAGTTTTAATTAATAGGTCTCATAAAAGACACACAACCATAACTAAATAACATTTTAATTAATAGGTTTCATAAAAAGACAACCAACAATAAATAAATAAAATATTGAATTAATAGGTTTTATAAAAGACACACAACAATAATTAAAGAAAAAAATTATTAATAGGTTTCATAAAAAACAAACAACAACAATACATAAAAAATTATAATTAATAGGTTTAATAAAAAGACAAACAGCAATAAATAAATAAACAAAATAATTAATAGGTTTCATAAAAAAGGCAAACAATAAATAACTGAAAATTTTTACTAATAGGTTTCATAAAGAGACAAACAACTATAAATAAATAAAATTATTATTAATAGGTTTCATAAAAAGACAAACAACAATAAATAAATAAAATTTTAATTAATAGGTTTCATAACAAGACAAGCAACTATAAATAAATAAAATTTTAATAAATAGGTTGCATAAAGAGACAAACGACAATAAATAAATACAATTTTAATTAATAGATTTGATAAAGAGACAAACGACAATAAATAAATAACAAATTTTTTAATAGGTTTCATAAAAAGACAAACTACAATAAATAAACACAAATATTAATTCCTAGGTTTCATAAAAAGACAAAACAACAATAAATAAACAAAAAATTTAATTAATGGGTTACAAAAAAGGCAAACAACAATAAATAAATAAAAATTAATTAATAGGTTACATAAAAATACAAACAACAATAAATAAATACAAAATTTAATTAATAGGTTTCATAACAGACAACAATAAATAAAATTTTCATTAATAGGTTTCATAAAAAGACAAACAACAATAACTAAATAAAAGTTTTAATCAATAGGTTTCATAAAAAGACACACAACAGTAAATAAATAAAAATTTTAATTATTTTGTTTACACCAAGACTAACAACAATAAATGATTAAAAATTTTAATGAATAGGTTTCATAAAAAGACAAACAGCAATAAATAAATGAAAAAATTAATTAACAGGTTTCATAAAAACAAACAACAATAAATAAATAAAATTGTAATTAATAGGTTTCATAAAAAGACAAACAACAATATATAAATAAACAAATAAGTTAATGTTTCATAAAAGACAAACAATAATAGATAAAAAAAAATTAATTAATAGATTCAGAAAAGACAAACAACAATAAATAAATAAAATTTTAATTAATAGGTTTCATACAAAGATAAACAACAATAAATAAATAAAAATTTTAATTAATAGGTTTCCGAAAAAGATAAACAATAATAAATAACTGAAAATTTTAATTAATATGTTTCATAAAAAGACAATCAACAATAAATAAAAAAATTAATTAATGGGGTACATAAAATGACAAACAACTATAAATAACTAAAAATTTTGATTTATAAGTTTCATAAAAGAGAAAGAACAATAAATAAATAAAATGTTTATTAATAGGTTTCATAAAAAGACAAACAACAATAAATAACTAAAAATTTTAACTAATAGGTTTCATAAAGAGACAAACAACAATAAATAAAAATTTTAATTAATAGGTTTCATAAAAAGACAAACAACAATAAATTAATAAAAAAAAGTAATTGATAGGTTTGATAAAAAGACAAACAACTATAAATAAATAAAAATTTTGATTAATAGGTTTAATAAAAACACAGACCCCAAAAAATTAAAACTTTTTATTAAAAGGTGTCATAAACACACAAAAAGCAATAAAAAAATAAAAGTTTTTATTAATAGGTTTCAAAAAAAGACAAAGGACAGTAAATAAATAAAAATTTTAATAGGTTTCATAAAAAGACAAACAACAATAAATAAAATTTTCATTAACAGGTTTCATAAAAAGACAAACAATAATAAATAAATGAAAATGTTAATTAATGGGTTTCATTAAGAGACAAAAAACAATAACTAAATAAAATTTTAATTCATACGTTTCATAAAAAGACAAACAACAGTAAATAAACAAAACATTTTCTTAATAGGTTTCATGAAAAGACAAACAACAATAAATAAATTAAAATTTTAATTAATAGGTTTCCTAAAAAGAGACACAACCATAAAAAGGAACATTTTAATAATTAGTTTCCATAAAATACAAACAGCAATAAATCAATCAAAATATTTAATAGGTTTAATTAAAAAGACAACAATAAATAAAATTTTAATGAAACGGTTTCATAAAAAAGACAAACAACAATAAATAAATTTTAATAAGTATCATAAAAAGATAATCAACAATGAATAAATAAAAATTTTAATCAATACGTTTCATAAAAGAAATTATTATTATTATTAAAAAACTATACAAAATACTATTAAAAACCCGCCGAATATATGTCAACCTATGTCACGGTAACATATATTGAGCGAGTTTTTAACAGTATTTTATCCGTTTTTTTATTTATAACACCTTTTCCCAAACTTACCGTGTTAAAGAGAGAATCAGACGCCATCTTGAATTTTCGAATACATCGGTAAACGCTGTATGCTTTTCGAGCTGAATAAACATGTTACATTGAATAAAAACACGAAAAATATATCCAGTTTGGTAGAAAAGTAACTTATCTTGCCTTTGATAACATTTATTTGTTATATATTTGTTTTTTGACAACTTTTTCGAATCTATGTGTACAGTAATACAAACCCGAAATTTATTATTTTCTTTTTAAAACCAAATCTCCCTTAGTAATTTCTTTAATTTTCTATTTTTTAGCGATTATCAAGACCCCTAAGATGTGATATACCGGACATTATTTCTCGTTCTCACGTAACACTTTTGTTTGTTTTCTGTGTTTTTTTTTCTTTACCGAATAAACGATTCCAAATAAATTAAACAACAGTAAATAAGTAAATTCTTTTTTATATTAATATTAAAAAAATATGCGGTCTCGTTTATGAACATAATAAACGCTTTAAAATAAGTGAAACCACTAAGAACTTCGCCAGTTAGGTAAAAAACGGACACTTAGAAAATAGATTTTATTTAAAAAGAAAAAAAAACCCATTAAACAAGAAAAAATATTTTTTTTAAATATTATAGGGGGGGGGGGCTATAGTCTATTTTAAAAAACAATATCTCCTTCAAGAACGATCATAAAATGTGTTTTCAATCGATATTTATTCAATAAGGGATCAGTTTTCCTACCTAGCGAAAGGGGACGAGTTTTCCGGGGTCAAGTTTTCCCGGAACGAGTTTTCCTAAATTCATTTTAAGCATATTTGTACCCCCCCCTCAAAACAGGGGGGGGGGGTTGTAAGCAAAAATATATATATATATAAATATCGTTTATGAAAAATAAGTACACTGTTATAAAGTTCATTCTTCTTAAGTTCATAATCGCTGAAAATTTCGTATTGATCGGACGGATAATTTTTGAAAAGACGGTCCGTCAAAAAGTACTTACCTGCCTCCCCAGTTTTGGCGGTGCCTATATCAGGGGCAACAACTACTGGGGTACTATGTTGGGATTTGGGCAGCAAGATGTCGATTCGGTTCACGTTACACTTGAACTTCTGCATGTCAGTACAGTTAGGGAAGCAAGCAGTGGCCTGGAATGGAATTCCAGAGTTTAATTATTCTTTAAAACATTAAATTCAGCGACAATTAATATATTTTTAAAATAATATTTTTAAATATGAAATTTTGACGAATATTCGGGAGCAAGATTTTTTAAAAAATAAAAGATATTTAAATAAATGGGTGTCTTTCTGGGTGCGTTTTTAATACATTTTTATTCTTTTTATCCAACAAAAATAGAACTTTTATAATGACATATATATTATGGACTGTTTTTCAAACATCGAAAGTTTAAAATTAAAGTTAGTTGTATTAAAAAAAAAAAAAAAAAGACGAGGTGTTTTTTTTTCAATTAAATTATAAACTTTATTTGAACTTTCAACGAACTTTTACAGACATAAAAAATAGACTTTATAGATATTTTATAATAATTTTTTAAGCATATATTTAACAAAAAGTGTTTTTTTTTTTATAATTTCATTGTTAATAAAATTTAAAAGTGATAAATGGTGAAAAAAAAAATATCTCGAAAAGAAAAAAACACCTAGCCTTTTTTTTTCAAAAAAAACTAAAAACAGTCTATTAAGTTCAAATAAAGACTGTTTGAATAAAACTTATAAAAAAAAAAAGGTTCATTCTATGCGGTTTGGCCATTTTTTTTTCTGTGTACTTTTTTTAAATATAATTCAATATTTATTTAAAGTGCGATGTGGTGCCCGGAAAACTCGTCCTGGGAAAATTCATCTCCCGAAAACCCGTACCCGGAAAACTCGTACCCCCCCCCCCCATCCTTTTACTAGGTAGGAAAACTGGTCCCTCCCTTATTGAATAAATATCGATTGAAAACACATTTTGTTACCGTTCCTGAACGAGATATTGTTTTTAAGAGACTATGCACCCCCGAATTTAGGAAAACTCGTCCCGGGAAAACTCGTCTCGGGAAAACTCGACCCCGGAAAACTCGTCCCCATGCGCTAGGTAGGAAAACTGGTCCCGTATTGAATAAATATCGATTGAAAGCACATTTTATGATCGTTCTTGAAGGAGATATAGTTTTTTTAAAATAGACTATAGCCCCCCCATAATATTTTAAAAAAATATTTTTACTTATTTAATGTTTTTTTTTTTTTTTTTAAATAAAATTGATTTTCTAAGTGTCCATTTTCTACCTAACTGGCTAAGTTCTTAGTGGTTTCACTTATTTTAAAGCGTTTATTATGTTCATACAAAGTTAATTACAAATTTTTTTGTTCTTATTTTAACGCTGTTTTTTGGAGTCATAAAAACAATAATAATAAAAAAAACAAAACAAAAAAATGAAAAAACAGGGAGCGATTCGATTCTTCGTTACTTTTTTTGTTTTGGTTTTTTAATTATGATAGTTTTTTTGTTGTTATGTTTTTGTTTTCTCTCATACCAAATGCACTCATGCGTTATTTAAAATTATAATTTTTTCAATAATCAACATTTATTGTCGTCCTGTCAAATTTTGCAAAAATTAACTAATAAATTAAAAGCGAAATATTTTTTTGACGCGAGAGATGCCATGTGCTAACAATCTCTCGTTAACTCATTTTTAATTTTTACTTCAAAATTCTAAAATCAATCATTAAGAGAAAAAATAATCACTAAATAAATTTATTAATCAATTTTATTGAAAACTCCGCTATCGATAAGGTGTTAATATATGTCAACCTTGTCACGGTAACATATACTGAGCGCGTTTTTAACAGTATTTTATCCGGTTTTTTATTTATAACACTTTTTCCCAAACTTCCGTGTTAAAGAGAGAATCAGACGCCATCTTGAATTTTCGAATACATCGGTAAACGCTGTATGCTTTTCGAGCTGAATAAACATGTTACATTGAATAAAAACACGAAAAATATATCCAGTTTGGTAGAAAAGTAACTTATCTTGCCTTTGATAACATTTATTTGTTATATATTTGTTTTTTGACAACTTTTTCGAATCTATGTGTACAGTAATACAAACCCGAAAATTAAAGAAATTACTAAGAGAGATTTGGTTTTAAAAAGAAAATTTTAATATTTTTTAAAATATAATTTTTAGAGAGGGGGGGGGGGTAAAAACTATGGTGCTCGGAAAACTCGTCCCGGGAAAACTCGTCTCGGGAAAACCCGTCCCCGGAAAACTCGTCTCCGGAAAACTCGTCCCCTTTCGCTAGGTAGGAAAACTTGTCCCGTATTGAATAAATATCGATTGAAAACACATTTTATGATCGTTCTTGAAGGAGATATTGTTTTTTAAAATAGACTATAGCCCCCCATAATATTTTAAAAAAATATTTTAACTTGTTTAATGTTTTTTTTTTTTTTAAATAAAATTGATTTTCTAAGTGTCCATTTTCTACCTTACTGGCTAAGTTCTTAGTGGTTTCACTTATTTTAAAGCGTTTATTATGTTCATACAAAGTTAATACCAAATTTTTTGGTTCTTATTTGAACGATGTTTTTTAGAGTCATAAAAACAATAATAATAAAAAACAAAACAAAAAAATTTAAAAAAATCAGGGAGCGCGTTACTTTTTTTGTTTTGTTTTTTTAATTATGATAGTTTTTTTTTTTTTTGTTATGGTTTTGTTTTTTCTCTCATACCAAATGCACTCATGCGTTATTTAAAATTATAATTTTATCAATTATCAACATTTATTGTCGTCCTGTCAAATTTTGCAAAAATTAACTAATAAATTAAAAGCGAAATATTTTTTTGGCGCGAGAGATTCCATGTGCTAACAATCTCTCGTTAACTCATTTTTAATTTTTACTTCAAAATTCTAAAATCAATCATTAAGAGAAAAAGTAATCACTAAATAAATTTATTAATTAATTTTATTGAAAACTCCGCTATCGTGTATCAAGAATATTTTTAATTTCATTTTTTGCTGGTTGTTTTTCGGAGGGAGATATAGTTTTAACCCCCCCCTCTCTAAATTATATTTTAAAAATACAACTTTTTCGAATCAATGTGTACAGTAATAAAAACCCTGATAGAATTATAATTTTAAATAACGCATGTGTCATTTGGTATGAGAGAAAACGAAAACATAACAACAAAAAAACTATCATAATTAAAAAACCAAAACAAAAAAGTAACGCTCCCAGTTTTTAATTTTTTTGTTTTGTTTTTTTTATTATTGTTTTTATGACTCCAAAAAAAAAAAATCGTAAAAATAAGAGCCCAAAAAATTGTAATTAACTTTGTATGAACATAATAAACGCTTTAAAATAAGTGAAACCACTAAGAACTTAGCCAGTTAGGTAGAAAACGGACAATCGATTTTATTTAAAAAAAAACAAACAAAAAAACATTAAACAAATAAAAATATTTTTTTTTAAATATTAGGGGGGGGGCTATAGTCTATTTTAAAAAGCAATATCTCCTTCAAGAACGATCATAAAATGTGTTTTCAATCGATATTTATTTAATAAGAGACCAGTTTTCCTATCTAGCGAAAGGGGACGAGTTTTCCGGAGACGAGTTTTCCCGAGACGAGTTTTCCGGAGACGAGTTTTCCCGGGACGAGTTTTCCTAAATTCGTCCGGTGAAATCACATCTTAGGGGTCTTGATAATCGCTAAAAAATAGAAAATTAAAGAAATTACTGAGGGAGATTGGGTTTTAAAAAGAAAATAATAAATTTTAATATTTTTAAAAATATAATTTAGAGAGAGGGAGAGAGAGGGGGGGTTAAAACTATATCTCCCTCCGAAAAACAACCAACAAAAAATGAAATTAAAAAGATTCTTGATAAACGATAGCGGGATTTTCAAGAAAATTGATTAATAAATTTATTTAGTGATTACTTTTTCTCTTAATGATTGATTTTAGAATTTCGAAGTAAAAATTTAAAAAAATTACAAATTAGTTAACGAGAGATTGTTAGCACATGGAATCTCTCGCGCCCAAAAAATATTTCGTTTTTAATTTATTAGTTAATTTTTGCAAAATTTGACAGGACGACAATAAATGTTGATAATTGATAAAATTATAATTTTAAATAACGCATGAGTGCATTTGGTATGAGAGAAAACAAAAACATAACAACAAAAAAACTATCATAATTAAAAAACAAAACAAAAAAGTAACGAAAAATCGAATCGCTCCCTGTTTTTTTTTTTATTTTTTGGTTTTGTTTTTAATTATTGTTTTTATGACTCCAAAAAATATCGTTAAAATAAGAAACAAAAAAATTATAATTAACTTTGTATGAACATAATAAACGCTTTAAAATAAGTGAAACCACTAAGAACTTAGCCAGTTAGGTAGAAAACGGACACTTAGAAAATCGATTTTATTTAAAAAAAAAAAAAAGAAGAAAACATTAAACAAGTAAAAATATTTTTAAAAAATATTAGGGGGGGCTATAGTCTATTTTAAAAAGCAATATCTCCTTCAAGAATGATCATAAAATGTGTTTTCAATCGATATTTATTCAATAAGGGACCAGTTTTCCTATCTAGCGAAAGGGGACGAGTTTTCCGGAGACGAATTTTCCGGAGACGAGTTTTCCCGAGACGAGTTTTTCGGGCACCATTGTTAGCACATGGCATCTCTCGCGTCAAAAAAATATTTCGCTTTTAATTTATTAGTTAATTTTTGCAAAATTTGACAAGACGACAATAAATGTTGATTATTGATAAAATTATAATTTTAAATAACGCATGAGTGCATTTGGTATGAGAGAAAACAAAAACATAATAACAAAAAAACTATCATAATTAAAAAACCAAAACAAAAAAAGTAACGAAGAATCGAATCGGCGCTCCCTGTTTTTTAATTTTTTTTTTTTTTTTTTTTTTTATTATTGTTTTTATGACTCTAAAAAACAGCGTTAAAATAAGAACAAAAAAATTTGTAATTAACTTTGTATGAACATAATAAACGCTTTAAAATAAGTGAAACCACTAAGAACTTAGCCAGTTAGGTAGAAAATGGACACTTAGAAAATCAATTTTATTTAAAAAAAAACCCATTAAACAAGTAAAAATATATTTTTTAAATATTATGGGGGGGGGGGCTATAGTCTATTTTAAAAAACAATATCTCCTTCAAGAACGATCATAAAATGTGTTTTCAATCGATATTTATTCAATACGGGACCAGTTTTCCTACCTAGCGAAAGGGGACGAGTTTTCCTGAGACGGGTTTTCCTGGGACGAGTTTTCCGGGCACCATGCACCCCCATAATATTTTTTAAAATTATTTTTAACTCTTGTTTAAAAAAAATAAACTTGATCACGGAGTCAAGATATGAAAAACGAAACCAAATATTAATAATTCTACATACAACATGTGACCACATGTGCTTTTACTTTGCCCTCATCAGCCGCTAACCAGAGGTGATGACACAGTTTCGGTGGCTAAAGCGGGACTGCCACCCCTGGCGCCACCAGCAGCTATTGCTGCTGGGCAAAGCAATAAATAGGATATAAAAAAAAAATTACCTGGCATATTCAAGCAGATGAAAAACGCCATTTTTACCTTTTTCATTTTTATTTTTAACTTTTTAATTTTAATTTAAATTTTATTTCTTTATTTTTCTCTTTAATTTCCCTTTTTTCCTTCCTTTCCCCCCTTCCTTCTTTTTCTTTCCTCCCTCTCTTTTTTTTTTTCCAGAGCAGCCCGAGAACGGAAGAAGTGGACAATATTATGCTCTCTTTGCAAATGTCTTCGAATTGCGCCAGATCCAGCATGACGCCTGTCTAACAATTGTTTGCAGGCGACATTTTTGTTTTTTAAAATCCCTTCCAGTGACGCCTATTTTCGAAAGAAGCGAAATGGTGGAGTGTCCTAAAAATCCTCGACATCCAACCTCGATAGGCATCACATTGCACATCCATCCCTTTTCTATACACTCGGCACGCACGCATTCGTACCGATCTTTCTTTCGTTCATGAGCCTCTGAGAAATTTTCTTCCCAAGGGACAGTTAGTTCGATTAAAAATATACTCTTTTTAGAGTCAGACCAGAGCAAAATATCAGGCCGCTTTTCTGTTTGGATGATGTGCACTGGAAATTTCAAAGATGTCTTCAGATCTGCTGAAACTTTCCAATCCTTTGCCCCATTCAATAACTTCATATTGGGATTCAATTTATTTTTCCTCTTTGATGGACATTTGCCTTCTTGGCAAAATTGAACCCTGGGTTCACTAGTTGTTACAGGCTGTTTGTTAGCTAATATACACTGGGATGATATTATCTCAACCAGCACTTCTAGAACCTGGTTGTGTCGCCATGTAAACATTGGGAGGGATTTTGAGCATGCAGACAAGACGTGACGCAAGGTACCGCGCTCTTTTTGACATATAGTGCATAGATCAGAATCTATATATCCCCATTGTTTGAGATTCGATGCGCATGGCATTACGAAACAAAAATAAAGAAAGAAAGCACGTTGGTGAGCTACGATGTTCACTCTTTCGCTGCCGGAAGTTCAAGTGCCCCGAAACGTTTTCTGCGCATGCGGCTAGAGGCGCCTTTGTACTAAATTACTTTAAAAATTCAATGATTTGATTTTCTGAACCAATCAGAGAATTTTCCAAGCTGTCGGAAATTCGGTGTCTGTGAGAGCCGGAGAATCTTTAAAAGAGCTCTGTATTTTCAAAAAAAACAAAAAAAAAAAAAAAAAAAAAAAAAACAGTTAACAAAAATTCAGAGATAGTGTTGGAAGGCATATATCACTACTGTCTGCAACTCAACTCTAACACGACAACACTTTGAACATAATAGTCAGCTAATCAGACAATGTAGGCGAGCGCCGCGAGCGGTATCAGAATTTTTGTAGGAATTTTCGACACCCCTAACACGAAACTGCGAATACAATATAAAAATCTCGGAATTTCTCTGTGAAAAGTGGGTTATTTATTTTCTTTATGGATTATACTTCCAAAATAAACTATTACAGTTGTTTTAAAAGTAATAGAATTTTTTTTTTTTTTTAATAATTTTAGGAATGAATTTTCCGAACTCAATATTTTTCAATTTTTAAACTCAATATTTTTCAATTTTTAAATTTTAAAAATCTATCAAAATTTTTCTATTGATTCTATTTTTACGATATTTTCAGGGTAAATGTGAAATTTTATGTTCTTTCCAATAAATCGAATATAATATTTTAGACAAACGTTTTTTTTTTAAATTCACGACCCCCCCATCCCAATTTTTAAGTGTCTATTAAAAAGTAAATACTTAATTTAGTAACCCGATGAGTACATAATTATTTACTCACAAATTGAAGAGAAAAGATCAATACATAATATATTCAAATTTAAAAAAAAAAACATAGTGTTCTTTTAGAATTTTACCTGTAAAGTTTGAAGTTTAAAACCTTTTTTTTTAAACCACGTTATTTGTTTTTTCTTTTTTTTTTAATGGAACCTTGGTCCTTGCTCCTTTAATTGAAAAAAAAAAATTAGGGCTTGAATTACAGTTTTCGAGGAGTTATAAGCTTGGAAAGACAGGGGGTCGAATAATTCACGCCTCCCATTTTGTAAATGTCTAATAATAATTAATTTAGAACCCGATGAGTACATAATTATTTACTCACAAATTGAAGAGAAAAGGTCAATACATAATATATTCAAATTTAAAACAAAAAAAAACATAGTGTTCTTATAGAATTTTACCTGTAAAGTCCGAAGTTTAAAACCTTTTTAAAAAAAAAAACACTTTTTTTTTTTTTTTAATGAAATCTTGGTCCTTGCTCCTTTAATTGAAAAAAAAATTAGGGCTTGAATTGCATTTTTCGAGGAGTTATAAGCTTGGAAAGATGGGGTGGAATTATTCACTATTTTTCACGAAATTTCTGACACCGCTAGGCGAACACACAGTTTGGCCTATTCCTAATCTTTTTATTGTTTATTTATTATTAATTAATGTTATTATTGTGGGGAAAAGAAGTAAAGAGAGTGAGACAGAGAGTCGAATTTACGAGGTTCTTTCGTAGAAAATATATCAACATAACAAACAAGGTTAACTCTCAATTTATAAAAGGAAAAAGATTTATTACATTTTAGGAAATATTTTCATTGAAAATAATAGTTCATTTATGAGTGAACAAAAGGGGGAAATTAGTTTGAGATTTCGAGGAAGTTTGAGTTGATAATTCAAGAGCCGTGATTAGTTCATGGGTCTGTAAATCGTAAAGAAAACTTCCTCACACAACTATATAAAATAATTTTCACTGAAAGTTTTTGAGTAGAGTTAATTAATCACTCTGGAAGGTTCATTGAAAAATGTGAGAAGTTTTAAAATTATTATTTTCATAAACTTAATTTCAAGTGAGCATACGATAATAAAAGGGGGAATGCAAAAGTTAGTTACTGTTTCTGTATCTTCGCCTACATTGTCTGATTAGCTGACTGTTATGTTCAAAGTGTTGTCGTGTTAGAGTTGAGTTGCAGACAGTAGTGATATATGCCTTCCAACACTATCTCTGAATTTTTGTTAACTGTTTTTTTTTTTGAAAATACAGAGCTCTTTTAAAGATTCTCATCGGCTCTCACAGACACCGAATTTCCGACAGCTTGGAAAATTCTCTGATTGGTCAGAAAATCAAAACATTGAATTTTAAAGTAATTTAGTAAAAAGGCGCCTCTCGCCGCATGCGCAGAAAACGTTTCGGGGCACTTGAACTTCCGGCAGCGAAAGAGTGAACATCGTAGCTCACCAATCACCATACGTATAATCAAAGAAAGCAATTATTTTATTTAAAAGAATTAATTCAGTTTAAATAATTCTTGTGTTATTACAAAACAAAAAAGAAAACACGGTCTTATGTAATTTTGGTACCGGGCTGAAATAATAACGTTATTATTTCGAAAGCCATTCTTAACTTATCGTTTAAAAGTCATTTCGGGGGCATGTGCACTTGTGCTTAAAAATATACAAATTTATGTGCACTTGTACTTAAAAATATACAAATTTATTTTCTTTTGGAGGTGAGGGAGGCTCATTTTAAAACTATATCTACCTCAGTATTTTCTTTAATTTTCGGACATTTTTTGTTAAAAATTATTTACTAAGTAATGTCGAATCTGACATTACTTGTTATTTCTTTTTAATTAAATAAACTCTTTAAAATAAGTTTAGACACCAAAAACTTACAAAGCTAGGTAGAAAACGAAAACTTAGAAAAATCAATTTAATTTTTTAAAACAATAAATATGTAAAAATATTTAAAAAAATATTATGGGATGTGCATTTACCTAAAAATATACAAATTTATTTTCTTTTGGAGGGGGGGGGGCTCGTTTTAAAACTACATCTACCTTAATATTTTCTTTAATTTTCTATTTTTGAGTAATTATCCTCCTAAGATGTGTGTCATAGGAGAACATATTTTCTCCTATGATTGGATTAAGAAATATATAAATATTTCTTATAATATTAATATGTTTATTGATATATTAATTAAAACATAAAGACGTTTCTAGAATGTCGTTATTCATAAAAATAAATAATAATCGGCGTTTATAAATATAAAAAAGCGTAGAACGCCTTTTTGTTCTTTTTTGGAGTCTCTAGAAGGTTCCAGGAAATTCTTAAAAAACTCATATAAAAGAAACGCTATTGGTGGGTAAAGTCAGTTCGTGACATATTTTTGGGGTGTACACATAGGCAACGAACGTCCGAATTCCGGCTTCCTCATAAAGGCCGTAAAAAACAAAAATCTCACTGAAGGAAGAACTGCTGTTTGGATTCTGATAAAGTTTTTATTTATTCTTTGAGTTTGTTGACCGAAAAGCACATACGTATAGAGCAAACCATTTCAAAACACAATACATAAAGAAATACTTTCTTTATGATCTAAGGGAGACAATTTTATTAGCGAGTTGTCGCCCTTCAAAAAATAATAATCTTTTTCTTTTTTTCTTGTTAATTTATTTTTTAATAAATTTCTTTTTCATTAAATCTTTTTCTTTTGTTTTAATTTTTATTACATGTGGGTGCTGGTAAATCCCTAGAACATACGAGCTATCATCAGCACACATATGTAATATGTGATCCTCTTATATTGGATATTTTTTGTTCATAAGTAACACTCGACATTACTTCTTTTTTTTTTTTTTTCTAACTAAATAAACTCTTTTAAAATAAGTTGAAAGACCAAAAACTTTCAAAGCTAGGTAGAAAACTAAAACTCAGAAAAATTAATTTAATTTTTTTAAAGCAACAGTAAACAAGTAAAAATATTTTTTTTAAATATTATGGGATGTGTAATCTCTTTTAAAGACAATATCTTCTTCAAGAACGGTCATAAAATGTGTTTTCAATCGATATTTATTCAATAAGGTGTTGCGGGGGCCAGTCGTCCGGAGACAATCGACCCAACAACTAACAAGGTAGACACAGGCAGAAAAACGGTGAATAGGCAAAGAAGAATGACAAACACAGGAATATTCTGTAGCAGAAACAAATAGAACCCTTTTCTTGTGCGTCAGTGCCTCCCCTGACTGTGCGATATGGCACATACTGACCAATCAGAGGCAGGTATCTTCCTTACCTCCTTAAGGAACTATAACTGCTTCCGTCCCGGACAAGAAAAACTCTTCCCTTTTCCAGCAAGACGTCAAAGAGAGCGGACCTGTTTCCTCACTCTCTCTCTCTGCCTACATCAGTATCGACGGTCCCCACTTGGGAATAACTACCGGGCAAAGGCAGACGAGTTCTATCGCAGCTATATCTAAATGGCATCTCGCCTTACTTCAATAAACCTTTTCCTTGCAAGTTTTACAAAGTCGTTTGTTCGTTTATTCAGTAGCTTGTGTTGAAATATTTATTTTATTAGGGAGTGCCCGAAAAGCATTGGCCCAACTCCCCTAAAGTTCATTTAAAGGACGAAAAATCGCCCTTTTATTTGTAAAAAACAAAGGATGTGTTCGACCGAGAGTCCTCGTCCTGATCTTGATTGGTCGGCTGGACGTCAGGAACGAGTGACTTGACCTAGTCTGGATTAGTCAGGAACCGGGAGCCTAGACCCAGGAGCGGTCTAGGAATGGCGTCCGGGACTGGAAAAGGAAGGCAACCGACTGTGAAGCCGGGCCAGGTGTTGCAAGAAGGAGTCTGGGGCTGCAGACAGGAGGTGCAGGAAGCTGAAGGCTGCAGGCAGGAGATGCAGGAAAGCTGGAGGCTGCAGGCAGGAGGTGCAGGAAGCTGAAGGCTGCAGGCAGGAGTTGCAGGAAGCTGCAGGAGGCTGAAGCTGCAGGCAGGAGATGCAGGAAAGCTGGAGGCTGCAGACTGGAGGTGCAGGAAGCTGGAGATGCAGGCAGGAGATGCAGGAAGCTGGAGCTGCAGGAGGCGACAGGCAGTAAAACAAAGGGGAAGGTCTTTCGTAGGAACCTAGCCCTAAAAAGGGCTCTTCGGATTACTGCGGTGGCTGCACTGCGCTGTGGTCAGGAAAGGCTAAACAGAGTAAACAAAGGGGAGGTCTTTCGGAAGAACCTAGCCCTGAAAAGGGCTCTTTGAATTACTGCTGTAGCGGCTGCTGGTACTGGAACTGGAGTTCGAGCTGCTGCTGCTACATGAGATCCTACGGCCGTGTTTGGATCTCCTGATTCAGGGGGACTCTTAGCCCCCTAGCCGAGCTTTTATTTATCATAAAAATTGTGTGTACATTTTTAAAGCATACAACAAGTGTCAACCAGGCTTTATATAACAAAAAAGAATGTTACAATTCTATGATTAGGCATGAAGCCCCAAGGGAATGGGGTGGGGAGGGGTGTCAGGGGTCGTCCACTGGTCTATTCTCTAAAACTAGATGCAATCACCACAATACCGCATTCACTCTATGAACTTAAGCTATTTAAAATCTACCCAGATGAGATGAAAATGACATATTTACAATATTTACAATGCTAATATATATATGTAAACGTATACATATATATATATATTAGGGATTTTTTTTTTTTTTAATACAAAAATTGGGTGATGTGTATGATATATGAGGTTGTCATGTGTACAAAATATGAAATGATGAACTTGTGATGTGTATGATATATGGGGATGAAGGGGGGTGGTGAAAGCCTTAAAACACCCCAAAATAAAGAAAAATAACAGTAATACAAAATAAAGAAACCAAATAAAATGTAAAATGCTAATGATGATGTGTTAGCAGGAATCCTCCCTTCCTAATCTAGTTCCTGTTTTCCGGTTCACCACCGAAAACAAAGGAGTCATTTCCTAAGTGGGAGTGGGCAATCTATGGACAAAATAAATGGGTGGGGTTTGTGGGGATGTACGGTGACCTCCAAGATGTGTGCCGTGGGGATGGACAGGGTCTAAAAAATAAATTAATGGGTGTGGGCTTCTTGGAGGTATACTAACACCTGAAAAATAAATAATGGGGCCCTGAGATTCATTCATACCAACTAGCTAAGGGACTGATCCACCATGATGACATGGATTTTTTCTCTTTTTGTTCTTATAGTAGGCGTGTGCCATGCCTAGGCAGGGAACACGTACTCGAGCCTGTTTCGCGTGAACGAGCACAAACTAGCGGTGTGTATCCACCTACGACTAAATACTGAGCGGGATAGCCTCCTTTTATCACATCTGATTTTGATTTTAAGTTGATGTTTAAAATGCGAAATCAGATAGTAATGAGAGATTGGATCTCCCCCTCGCCCTATCTCTATGCGTGATGTCCACACAACTAGTCTAGCTAAGCCTAAGATCGCTAGGAACACCATTCGTTCCTCCCTAGGCCACAGCGGATCTGCATTGTAGACCACGGATGCTAAATCCAGGCATGTCACCTGGTCGGGAACGATGCGAGCCGTGACCTCGCTGACATACGCCCAGTATTCTCGTAGCTTGGAGCACTCGAAAAAAGCATGTTCGACAGTTTCCTTGTGCTCCTCCTCGCACCAAGGACAATTTGGGTTGATCTCGTCGTCGTAACTGTGACGCCTGCCATTAAGGACAAGCGCGTTCCTTACCAGTCGCCAGGTCAGGGAAAACTCGGAGTTGTTGAGGTAACCCTGGCCCGGCGCACAATTCCACAGAGAGCGCACATCCCCGTCCGACAGCCGCAGCCACTCTCCTAGTGGGTCCGACGCGATCCTCTCCACTAACTCCCTGTAAAATACCCTCCTCGGCCGGGCGAGGTCACTGGACCCCGGCAACACTTTGAGCGCCTCTCGGCATTCGTCGTAGAACCGCAGCTGCTTTCTTGGTTTGCATCTACTTTCGACCGAGTGATCGGGGATGAGATCGGGAAAAGCTCTACCGACAACAGGGCCCCATGCAGATTCTTCTACCAGAGTTCTACTCAGGAACGTCAGTCTCTCAGCACGTTTGTGGCTCATCAAATCTGGGATTCTCAAGCCCCCATCAATCGGATGTTGAGTACAGACCTGTCTACGGACCAGCGGTTGCCGCACATTCCACAAAAGGGAAAAGAGCCAACGGGTCAAAGCCGCAAAACGATCTGCAAGCAGGGGAAGCACAGCCAGCTTGTAAAGGATGAGCGGAAAGACGTACGTGACACACGCCTCCGCTCTACCTTTGAGGGACAAACCCCTCCAAAGCCAAGTCCTCACTGATGCTCCAACCTTTGCCTGTACCTCCGATCAGTTTTTGTTGAGCTGGAGGCCCAGTCCGAACCAAACTCCAAGTATGCGAACCAGGCCGTCTGCCAGCCAAAAGAGCCCGGTAGTGCTAAAGAGCCCTGCCAGGCAGCCAACCTCAGGCCGACGGACTTGCTAAGATTGACAACTGCTCCTGTGACTTGTTCGTACCGCTTGAGTGCCTTAATCACCGCGAAAATGTCATGATGGCTCGACACGCACATGGTGACATCATCGGCAAACGCGGATACCCTGGCCCGTGCACTGCCAGGCAATTCAATACCGTGTAGGGCCAGTCCAATCTCCCCCGTCTTCAGCTTGCGCAGGAAAGGTTCTAACGCGAGGACATATAACAGGGGAGACAGCGGGCACTCCTGGCGCACCGACCGGGAAACAGCGAACGGCACCGACCGCATCCTGTTTACCTGCACGACTGACGTCGGCTGAGCATACAGAATGGAGATCCATCTGTGGAAGTCAGGCCCAAAACCGCCAGCCTCCAATACAGATCCCAAGAAGCGATGGTCCACCCTGTCGAACGCCTTGGACTGATCCAAATTGATCAGCGCAGCTTCGGTGTCGTCTTCTAAGTTTTCTATGATCGTGCGAATCAAGTGCAGATTGTTTTGAATCGATCTCCCCTTCACAGCATAATTCTGATCCGGTTTGACTAAGTCGGTGATAACGACCTGCAAACGATTCGCAAGAACTCTGGCCAAAATTTTGACATCCGCATTTAAGAGCCACCGACACACCCATACTTCTTCTGAAGAAGCGTGACCACTCCTTTGGTAACCTGACTCAGGATGGATCCCGTGTCAAACCAGTGGTTAAACACGTTCGTCAGAATGGGAACGAATATGTGCGACAGCCTCAAGTACAATTCATAGGGCAGACCATCGAGTCCAGGTGACTTGTCATACCCCACCTGCTTCAACGCAGCAACGACCTCACATTCCGCAACCCGACCATCACAACTAGCGGCTCGGGCCGCCTCCAGGCGGTGCGAGCCAGCTAAATAGTTGTCAAACTCCTAGACGCGGAGCCTGGACAGCTGTGCGAAGCGATCCTAGAAGTGCACCTGAAACCGCTCGCAAATCTCCCGAGACGACACTAACGAGCGCGCTTCCGGACTCTGGATTTCTCTGATATAGTTAACAGATTTGCGCCCGAGTGAAGCTCTACACTCTGAAGTGTCTACGTTCATGGCTTCGTTGGACACCTTACATAGTTTAGCCCTAGTTACCTGGCCCTGATACCGCTTGCTAGCCGAACAGTCCAGGTCCCCCTTAGCTAGTTCTATTCCTAGGGTGTCCCCCCTTGCCACCGCCCGGGCCAACCTATCTTGTAGATGCTTCTCTGCCTTGGCCTTGTTTAGTGCAAGGCGCTGGCCGTACTTGACAGAGAAGTCCTTAATGCTAGCTTTGGCACTAACCCACCACTTATTCCTGGTTACCGCCCCCACTAGCCCCTTCTTGATATGATCGACCAGCTTTTCCCGGAAGTCGGCCAACCTCAATAAGGAGGTGTTCAACTTCCAGTACCCAGCCAGTTTTTGATTCCTATCTAAGTTGATCCGAGCCACAAGTAGTTTGTGGTCGGAGTGACCTAACCAGTGGAAAATGGGACAGGTAGTATAATCGAGGGTGCCTCTTCTAACTAACAACCGATCCCGGTAGGTACCCAGACCGGAGGGCCTATTAGAGAGCCACGTTCACATCACCTGCCCTGGATGATCCACCCGAAACCTGTCGACCAGATCGCACAAAGCCATCAGATCAGACAGACTGGTGTCACACCATCCGTCCCGCTAGTCCCGCCCACCTTATCTATCCTGGGATCAAGGATGGCATTCCAATCACCCACTAGGATTAACCGTTCCGAACCCCCGAGAAACACCTCCAACCGTCGAAAAAAGGAAACCCGCTCTCGTGTGGTATTACGTGCATAAACTGCAATGACTCAAAACGATCTATTTTCAACGGCAACATCGGCCACGACAAGTCTGCCATCAGCATCCACGTGTACAATGCTAACCTCTGCAGAAAGAGTGCGTCTAACTAGCAAGGCCACCCCCCTACTATGATGGTCACCGAATGCTGAAAAGACATCGTAATGCCCATCCAGCACCCGTTGATCATAAACTGATGCGAAGTGAGTTTCTTGCAGCGTGGCCACATCTATGTTCATGGACATGAGGTCCCTCAGTACCCTAGCAGCTTTGCTTCGGCACCTCATGCCCCTAACGTTCAGACTAGCTAGGCTCAAGTACGTAGCCATTATGCCTATTCAGTGTCAACCACCGGCCTGAAGTCTTTTGCAGTCAGGATGCTGCAGGATTGGGCGAGGTTACCCGAAAGCAACTCGGACGTGACTAGTCCGTCTCGCGCAATTCCCCCGACATCCAGGGAAAAGGTTAATTTTATGGCAATATAGAAGGAAGAGTGGACGTACAACGGGACCCTCCCCTCGCACCTATTCGCCAACTGTTTGAGGGAGTCGTGCTCCTCCTCCACCAACTTTGTGTTCTTGATTGCCGTTTTTGCAGCCTCTATCATGTTCAACATGGCCTTGGTGCGTCTCACCCTCATGTGACACACAAAGGTCATGAGTAGAGGAGCGTTTTTAAAGTGAGAAGGATCCACAGTCGATAGGCCGTCCACTGTCTCCAGCTTCTGGAGTGGCTTCAGGAGCCCCCTCTGCCTGGAGGTTATTTTGTCAACAGCATGGTGAGGATCCACCTCACAGGTCCGGTCTCCGGAGAGGTAGGGGAGCTTCCTGGTCTTTTCTCTCCTTACGGGAAAGGCCGATGCCCTCTGCGGCTAGTTGGTGTTGCTGGCCTCTCTCTCAACAAAGAACGGCGCCAGCTGAGGGTGTATCGAATAGGAGTGGGGATTTCGATTCAGCAGAGAGGGTGTGGGATTCGGGGGGCTGAACCGTAGAGACAGTCTTCTCTAGATGCATTGGGGATGGGGAACGGGATCCAGCATCCTTGGTCTTCTTGGCCTTTTTCAAATCTTGTTTCCGGCATTCTACAACGACTGCCAGGCGGTTACTGACTACCTGCTCCCCTTCAGAATCTGATGAGGAGACCGGATTCTTCCTTTTCAAGGACGACGACTGCAGATCCTTTATCTTGTTCTGAGATTGCGGCTCTGTACTCTTGGTGGAAGAGCCACGTGACGACCCTGTGGGAGGCTGCTTACGTTGTTCTTGCGGGGGCTGCTCTTTTGGTTTAGATGGGGTCTTTGCCGATCCTCTTGATACAACTTTGTTCCAGCCCTGGCTTTCTTCTGTGCCCCCTCCGGCTGGCTTTTCAGGGGCTGTTGGTGCCACTGCCTCCGTTGTTCTGGTTGTTGTTGTTTCGGTGGAAGGAAATCTTTTGGGGCATTCCTTCATCATATGCCCCTGCTTCAAGCAATGCCAACAGCTTGGCCGCCGACCTTCAACAATGACGCTCATTGTCCAGGTCTCGCATCTGAGTAAAGCGGAAATCTTATCGAAGCCGGTGCAGTCCACTCTCATTTTGAGTTTGTAGTCCCCCAATAATAGGTTACAGTAGATTGTGAGTGTATGGATTCCATTTAAAATTAATTTCGTCTAAAGGATTAATGTTAATCGCCTGTTTTAGTGGTGTTTTTTGTGATATATTTAAGTCACGAGTTGATGATGAACTGGAGAAAGAAAGGGTGAAGGAATTCATTGCGGCCGGATCTGTTCACTGGTTTCTACACTCATGCTCTCGCCGTGTCGCATTTTAAGGTAAGGTAAGGCGCAGGGCGCGGAAGGGAGAGAAAAACAAAGAAAATATTAAAGCGGTGATTTCCACCGCGACAAAGGGACCAGTTTTCCTACCTAGCAAAAGGGCACGAGTTTTCCGGGGTCGAGTTTTCCGGAAACGAGTTTTCTGGGGACGAGTTTCCCTAAATTCGTGCGATGTATGTCGGTGGTCAGTGAAGGAGAAATCCTTCTAGGCCGAGGCAATTTTTATGCATAATAAAATCACAAGTATAAACAATGGGGATTATATATTATTTTATTCACATATCTTTTTATAACTTTTATTTTTATAAAGATGAATTCTAGATAGAAATCTTTTTATAATTTTTATTTTTATTAAAAAAAAAAACGCACTCAGAAAGACACCCATTTATTTAAATATCTTTTATTCAAAAAAAAAATCTTGCTCGCGAATATTCGTCAAAATTTTATATTTAAAAATATTATTTTAAAAATATATTAATTGTCGCTGAAGTTAATGTTTAAAAGAATAATTAAATAAATATTGAATTGTCTTAAAAACGCACACAGACCCCCCCAAAAAAAACACACACACACGGTACATAAAAATCAATCTTGATCGGAAAAATCCGAAACAGAAAGACACCCATTTATTTAAATATCTTTTATTTATTAAATACGTTCGTTTTGTTACTTACTTAAAAAAAAACTGTTTTGTAAATATATATCTTTTCTTTTAAATCTTCAAAAGTTTTGTAAATATATTTAAAAAAAAAAAAAGAAATTGCTGGCGAATATTCGAGCATGTTTGCTATTTGACGTGTTTACAAACAACCGACGCCATGTGCTTGTGCCAATGTCAAGGTCGAATCACTGGTGTTAGTTGAAATGTGCGCTTGTCACCGCCAGGCGGCGTCTGCTACAGGGTATCTATTCTTTACTTGATCCGCATTTGTTAAGTATTCATGTTTGTAAGCATTTCTAGTTTCAGTGATTCAGCCGACTATGAAATCCCTAACGTTTACAACATTGGTAAACTCCGACTCACAATTTAAAATACACGTAGCAGTAATTTGAAGATTTTTAATTATATAGAGAAAACGTGTAAATTTAAAATTTATCCCTTCCCTTAAAAATATTCCGAATTCTGTAGTCAAAGTAACTAGAACTAATAATGAAATAAAGTAGAAGCAGGTAAATTTATAAAAATAATAAATAATAATAATAATAAGATATAAATTAATAAAAATAAATAAATAAAAACTTGTTACGTTTTTTGTGGTAGATTTATTTTTAGAAATGTATTACTGTTCTATATTTTTTTTCGACGAAAAGTCTTTTTAATATGGCTGCACGCTTCTTCTCCAAAATCAAGTTTGGCGCCTGCCTCATGATTGGCTGAAGTAAATAGCTTCTCTTCTCATGTATCAATAATGCCTACTACTATGGTGTGTGCTATATTGGCTGACCACCACTCGTTGGTTTATCAAAAAAAGAATAGTCTATACTATTAATAAAATTCTAAATGTTTATTTATTTATGTGTGTATACCAATAAAACTTTTGAATGGATGCACCGAATTAGAGAATTCTGTTTTTCCTGAAACGTGTGAGTTTCTAGATTGTCCTTATCTATATATGTGTTATATCCTTACTTTAAATAAGAATACAGCAAGAAACACAGGGTTATGGGTGAAAGACAAAGGGGTTTATTTACAAGGGAATACAGGTGACATAAGAGTTACTCGGCATCTTGTCTTATTCTCTTCCTGGCTTTTTTTCTTCTCCCTCAGTCAAGTCTATGAAGGGATGTTAGGTTATTCCATTACATCACCTTCCTCCCAAGCTAAATTCTTCCATAGAATTTTGCTTTTACCATTTTTTCCTTTTTAAAGTTTGTCCAAAAAATTCGGTCCTTTTCCTTTCACTTCTCCTCACCATTTGTGTTTGCCGATTTTTTACTTTTGGAGGGTGACTGGATTTTTGAGTTACTAGTAATTCCTTGTTTGGATGTTGTATGTGGAAAGTGTCATATAGCACTTCCATTGGTAACTCTTGGTTTCTAACTGTTTCTATGTATCAGGGTCTCAGTTGGTTAATGTTTTTTTGTGGAAAAAGTCTGCCCTTTTATAATGTAAACTATTCTCCCAATTCTTCTTGAGATTATGCCTTCTTCCCCAAAACTCTTTCCTGCCCTATAATTTTTTAAGAAAACTTTATCCCCGTTATTGCAAGTCTTGTACCTTACATTATCCTTGATACTTTTTTTTTACTTTCTTTTGGGATTAACCGGTCGAACACCGAACATACTTTCCTGGCAAACATAATTTCAGCTGGGGATAATTTAGCATTTGGATTTGGTGTTATTCTATATATTGCTAAGAATTTTTGAATGCTTTTTTCTTCTGTGTCGATGTTATTATTCTTTTTTAAAGCTTGTTTAAAAGTATTGACAAATCTTTCCGCTTGTCCATTTGATTGAGGGTCAAAAGTTGGTATTGTAATGTGTTCAATGGCCAGTGCCTCACATTAGTGCTTGAATTCTTGACCTGTGAACATAGTGCCATTATTACTAACAATTGTTTTCAGAACTCCGAACCGACTAAATACCTCGTCCAGCGCTTTTATTGTGTTTGCCACTGTAGGGTGTTTGTATTTAAAAATTTCTGGCCATTTTGACATACTATCTACGATTACTAGGTAATAATATCCTTTCAGAGGTCCTGCATAATCGATATGAATGCGTGTCCAGGATACATCTGTTTTAGGCCAATGTTGTGTCTATATGGGGGGGAGATCTTGTGGCTAGTTGGCAACCTTTACATAATTTCATCATTTCCTTAATGTCCTGATTCATTCCAAGCCAGTATGTGAATCCTCTCATTAGGGCCTTCATTCTGGAGATTCCAGGATGTCCCATGTGGAATTCATTTAGGATTTTCTTTTGTAATGCTTGCGGTATTACCACTCTGTCTGCGTACATCAGTTTCATCACACATAGAAAATGTAAACACTTAATTTTTTCTATTCTTTTCGTCTTGTCCCACTTGTTTTTTTTTTATCTTATTAATATATTTATCTGTTTTCGCTGCTTCCTTTATTTCCTCAAGTGTAACAGGATGTTTCCTAACAGTATTTATTAATCTATCTGTTAGTTCATTTTCTTCTTTTAGTGCTGCTATAACAGTTTCTTCAAATTCAGTTTTATTGGGGATCAATCTCGACAAACCATCTGCATGTGCAATTTTACTAGATGCTAGGTGTTTCATTTTGAAATCATAATTGAGCAAAATAATACTCCATCTCTGTAATCTATTTGCTGTATGAGTAGGAATCCCTTTTTACGAACCAGAAATCGATAGTAATGGTTTATGGTCCGTTTCTAAAACGAAAGATCTGACTGTGCTTTCTTTCAGTGGGTAATAAAACCCTCAAAGCATGAGAAATTGGTTTAGTAGATCCATCTTCCATTCTATGTAGAAGCACCGCTCCTAAACCGTATTCATTCGTATCTGCCGCTAAAATTAGATCCTTTTTCGGATCATACTGTGCTACCACTAGATCCGATAACAAACATCTTTTAATTTTTTGGAATGCTTCCTCACATTCTTTTGTCCAGAGCCATTTTTTATTCTTCTTCAATAATTCGTTTAATGGTGCTATATAGTTCATGCATATTTGGGATATAAGAATTATAGTAGTTTGCTAGACCCAAGAATGACTTCACTACATTGTCTGGTCTAGGCATGTCTTTAATTGCTTCTGTCCTATTTGGGTTAGGTCTTCTACCTTTCCAATCAATTATTTGTCCCAAATATTCAATCTTGTCCATACCAAAATTAAATTTTTCGAGAACCACTTTAAATACGTAGTCTTCTATTTTCTTGAATACCTTACGAATATGATTTTTATGTTCTTCAACATTTTTGCTTCTTATCAAAATGTCGTCTAAATAAGGCATTGCAAAATTCAAGCCTGACAGCATGGCATCCATAATTTGTTGGAATGAATTTGGTGCTACTTTCAACCCACATGTCATTCGTTTTAGGGAAAATAATCCTTTATGAGTATTCATTGTCAGGTATTTAGAACAATCTTCGTGGACTTTGACCTGCAAATATGCTTTTGATAAGTCAATTTTTGTGAAAATTTTTCCTTCCATTTTTAACTTTGAAAATATTTCCTGTGGATAGTTATGATCCTTTAAGGACTCATTCAGTCCCGTTGAAAAATCTCCACATACCCTGATTTTTTTATTTTTATTTTTCACATAAACTGTGAGTGATGCCCATTCAGAGTAGTCCACTTTTTTTTATTACTCCGATTTCGTTGAGTCTATTTAATTCTTTCTCGATTGTTTCTAATGCCGAATACGGAGCCTTCCTTTTGGGTTTAAACACCGGTTTCGCTTCATCTTTCAGTTCAAATTTCACTTCCGTTTTAGTGCAGTGTTATGGTGAGATGAGCAATTCACCACCGGAACTTTTTATCGAAAGAACGTTATCACCGGTCACCGGTTGTGAGAGCCTTCCCTGGGCGGGAACACTTAAAAACGTAACATGCTGTCTCTGTAAATATTCTCAATAAACTTCTCTATTTCTTTATTACTTCAGAACCTCTTTATCCATTTATTTCCCTGGTGGAATACCTTTCTTGGATATCCTTTTATTACGGCCACCCACTGCAGGATATATCAACTGGCGACGAAGATGAGATACGAACTGTAAATTCATCTAAAAAAAAAAAAAGAAAAAAAAAACACGTGGTATTCTGAAAATTGTTGTTCACAAAGTTCACTTTTAATTGAAAAAAAAGCTTCTTAGAAAGCGAAAGATTGGTGTCTGCCACAAAGTCACGCAAGTAAAAAATAATTTTTATATTATTGACGAGTTAAACTCCGTTTTCCTCTTTTTAAAGTCCCAAAGAGTTGATGTTATATAACGTGTATGTGTGTGTGTGTAAATTGTGACTTTCTTCATGATTAACGGATGTGTTTTTTGTATTTGGTTAATACGATAAAAAACCAACAAATGAACAATACTGAGGAATCTGTGTTTATTTAATAAAGAAAATGTTTAAAAGAAGTTTACGTGTGTCTGCTGAAGTAGACAAAAAAAGAGTCTCTTGAAATTTTGTCAAGTGTTATTTTAACGGTGATTTTTTTTTTTCGGAACTTTTCTATGTGTTGACAATTTTCTGTGAAAATAAGCATCTTGTTTTTGAACAATATTTTTTTTTTCTTTTCTCTGTGGTATACGTTAACTTGCTATTGATACATTTAAATAGAAAATGACATCGGAACAAATAGCGATGTTGACGAAAACATTAATCGCTCAACAAAAAGCCCAAATGGATTTTCAAAAACAAATGTTAATTCAACAAGAACGTTTTGAAACTCTTGTAATACAACAAACGACGGATAATCGCTTATTTTGTGAAACGATTTTGTCAGAAAAATCTAAGGTGGGTGCATCCAGATTTTTTCCGGCTGAGGGTATAGCGAACTCACTTTCAGAGTTTAAATATGACCCAGAAAAAGATGACACTTTTCCAGCCTATTATCGTAGGTTTGAAACGATATTTACAAAACGATGCGAGAAGTGGTCGGATGAGGAAAAAATAACACTATTACTCCAAAAAATGGGCACAGAAGAAAATACTACATTCACGAATTTGATATTGCCTAAAAAACAGGAAGAGATCTCTTTTTCTGAAACGGTGAAAATTTTGTGTGTTATATTCGGTGAAAGAGATAGTCTTTTTCATACACGGCATAGGTGTTTAAATATGTCAAAAGACGAAACTGATGACATTGTCAGATATGCGGGCAAAGTCAACGCCCAGTGTGAACTGTTTAAATTAAAGGATTTATCAGTGGACATGTTTAAGTGCTACATATTTGTCCAGGGACTGACAGCACCGAAGGACAAGGATTTAAGGTCAAAGATCATGGAACAAGACCCGGAAATGAACTTGCAAAAAGTGACAGAAGAATGTCAAAAATTGATAAATGTAAAAAGGGACACTACGAGGATAGAGGGAAAAGTCACATCCCAAGTCCAGGTAGTAAAACAGAAGACATTTCCAAAAGACAAAGGGAAAAGTTTTGAATGTTGGAGTTGTGCAGGTCCGCACTTAAGAAAAAACTGCCCTTATAAAGACCGTTGTACCAAATGTGGCCTAGTGGGACACCGGGCATCCCACTGCCGAACTAAGCAAGACAAAAGACGGAAATGGAAGCCAAAAGTAAATGTGGTCTTGTCCAAAGAAGAAATAAAACAAGGAGGGAAATGGAAATTCGTTCACACACAAATAAATGGTCACTCAGTGAAGCTACTTTTAGACGCAGGTAGCGACATATCAATTATCGTCGAAGTGACCTGGAAGAGAATTGGTGGTTCAAAACTGAGAAAAACACAAAAAATTGCAAAAGGTGTTTCCGGAGAGCGATTAAAATTCATGGGAGAATTTAATTGCAGTGTTTCTCTTGGATCGAAAACTTTTTCCTCAAACCTTTCAGTTGTTCCAGGAATAAATTCTTGCCTATTTGGAATTGATTGGATTGTTTTGTTTAATTTATGGGAGCTACCCATAAATTCATTTTGCAATAATGTAAGAGCGTTGGAAAAGAAAAATTCCAAACAAAATGACCATTTTCTGGCAGTGTTAAAAAGTGAATTCCCCAAAGTTTTTTCAAAGGGATTAGGAGTGTGCACCAAAACTGAAGTAAATTTTGAATTAAAACAGAATGTGAAACCTGCTTTTAGACCAAAAAGAAATGTGCCTTTTTCTTCAAAAGAAAATATTGAAATTGAACTAAAAAGACTACAGAAGAATGATGTAGTCGAAACAGTTGACTATTCTGAGTGGACGAGCCCCACTGTGTATGTTAAAAAGAAAAATAAGAAGATCCAGGTATGTGCCGATTTTTCTACAGGCCTTAATGACTGTCTGATGAATCATAGTTATCCACTTCCATCTCCTGAAGACATTTTTACAAAGCTGAATGGAGGTAGAATTTTCTCCAAAATCGACTTATCGGAAGCTTACCTTCAGGTAAAAGTCAGTGAAGAATGTTCTTAGTATTTGTGTATCAATACACATCTAGGACTTTTCCGGCTAAAAAGACATCTTTTTTGATTAAAAGTGGCCCCAGCACTATTTCAGCAAATAATGGATACGATGCTTGCTGATTTAGATGTTGCAATCGCATATTTTGATGACATCCTTGTCAAAAGTAAAAATGTACAGGAACATAAGGAACACATCAGAGCAGTTTTCCAAAGAATTGAGGAATTTGGTTTCAAGTTAAGTGCCGAAAAATGTGAATTCTTTTTAAAACAGATAAAATATCTTGGTCAAATTATCGACAGCCAAGGCAGAAGACCGGATCCTCAGAGAACAGAAGCAATCGAGAGGATGCCAGCACCCAATAATGTTGCCCAGTTACAATCTTTTTTGGGTTTGGCTCAATATTATGCTATTTATATTCCAAACATGCATAAGTTAAGAGCACCATTGAATGATTTGTTAAAAAAAGGACAAAAGTGGATTTGGTCAAAAGAATGCCAAAATGCGTTTGAAGATATTAAGAAATGCCTGCTATCAGATTTAGCTCTAGCACATTTTGATCCACAGAAAGAATTGATTGTTGCATCAGATACAAGTGACTACGGAGTAGGAGCAGTTCTTCTCCATAAACTTGAAGATGGATCAACAAAGCCAATAGCCCATGCATCCAGATCACTTTTGCCGGCTGAAAGAAACTATTCTCAAATTGAAAAAGAAAGCTTGGCGATTATTTATGCCATTAAAAAATTCCATAGATTTATTCATGGAAGGATGTTTACTTTGAAAACCGACCACAAACCCTTATTGACTATTTTTGGCTCTAAAAAAGGCATACCTACGCACACTGCGAACAGACTCCAACGATAGAGCATAATGGCCTAGCAGAGAGGTTCGTCGATACATTCAAAAGAGCCTTGAAGAAAAACCAAGGCATGGACACTGACGAGAAGAGTCTTGAACAATTTTTATCGGTGTACAGGATAACTCCGAACCCAAACACTGATACCGGTTCGTCACCAGCCGAACTGATGTTTGCACGGAAAATCAGATCTGTATTTGACAGAATTTTACCAAGTGCAACCAGAGTAACAACAACAAAAGAAAATTTTCCAGCAAGGTTTTACAAACCTGGTGACAGAATATTCTTCCTGAATTACAGGAGTGGAAAAATTTTTGGGAGGAGGGGATTATCATGAAAAGAATCGGACACATGCTATATTCTGTAAGAAGTAATAAATTCGACTGTCGCAGGCATATAAATCAGCTAAGATCTCGACACACTGATGACTACAAACAGGCAGAAGAAAATGACCTGCCCCTAGAGGTTTTGTATGATTCTTTTAATATTCCCCAGCACTTAACAGAACTTACTCCAGATTTGAGAGTTCCAGCTTCTCCACCAATTCCACCCATTCAAACGATATTGAGGGGAAAAAGTACAAGGGTGAAAAGAAAAGTTAACCGGCTGAGCCCCAAGCCAAAAAGCAAACGATATTAAGCCAAATTCTCTTGGGAGAAATTGTCTCAGGGGGAGGTGTTATGGCGAGATGAGCAATTCACCGCCGGAACTTTTTATCGAAAGAACGTTATCACCGGTCACCAGTTGTGAGAGCCTTCCCTGGGCGGGAACACTTAAAAACGTAACATGCTGTCTCTGTAAATATTCTCAATAAACTTCTCTATTTCTTTATTACTTCAGAACTTCTTTATCCATTTATTTCCCTGGTGGAATACCTTTCTTGAATATCCTTTTATTACGGCCACCCACCGCAGGATATATCATGCAGCAACCCAGACCTTTAGAAAATACATTTTTAAAATCCTTCTTCAAATCCTCAACAAATCTTCCTGGCAGTTTGGGACTTTCAGATCCTGTCACATTTACTCTTTTGCAAAATGAGTTTATTGGTTTCTCCCATAAATTGAAAAGTATCATTAAATCTATACCGAATAGATTAGAATTTTTTCCAGGTATCACATACATTTTAGTTTTTAACATCTTTTCATTCAGGGTCACATTAGTATAAAATTCACCTTTAAATTTTAATCTATTTCCAGACATTCCTCTTGCAATTTTCTTTGTGTTTTGCAGCTTTGGAGAACCAATGTTCTTCCATGTTGTTTCATCAATTAAGGATATGTCACTTCCAGTATCCACAAGACAGTTTATTTTCCGGCCATTGATTCTAACTTCAATATATTTCCTTTTTTTACCATACATAGACTCTTTTTTAGAATCAATGGTCTTTATTTCAGGCTTACAGTATTTCTCCTTTTTGCATGCTGTTTACTTGTGTCCTTTACGCCTGCAGTTATAGCATATTTTGCTTTTGAAGTAGCATTCTTTTGTGAAGTGATTCTTTCCTCCACACGTCTTACAGTATTTTTTTTACATACTCGTCACCTTGCTTTACCCTTTGTATTTTGTCAACATTTTTCTTTTCGATACTAGTATTATCCTGTTTTAAATTTAACAGTTTCTGGCATTCTTCAGTAACTTTCTGTAAGGTTATTTCTATGTCTTGGTTCATAATGGATAATATCCTAGAATTAATCTCTTTATCCTTCGAGGATGTTAACCCTTGCACAAATATCAAGCATTTAAACATGTCCTCTTTTAGGTCTTTCAACTTAAATAACTCGCTTCGGGCATTTACTCTCCCAGCATAGGCGATAAAGTCTTCATCATTTTGTTTCAAAATATTTAAACACCTATAACGAGTATAAAATAAGCTATCCCATTCCCTGAAAATGTTCGATAAAATTTCTATAGTTTCTTCGGGTATACTTTGTATACTTGGTATTTTCATGGGAACCCAGTTTTTGCAACAGTAAAATAATTTTTTCTCCATCCGACCAGGCCTGACATCGTTTGGAAAAAATATTTTCGTATCTACGATAATATGCTGGAAACATTAAGCCTTTAGTTGGTTCATATAAAAATTCTGTCAGCGAATTTGCAATTCCTTCTAGAGTGAACCGACAATCCTTTTTTTCTTCTTGTTTCATTAATATTGTTTTTAATACGTCATTTTGTTTTAATTGTTCTTTTTGTAAAAATTCCATCTGACTTTGCTGAGCTGCCAGTGCTAATTGTATCGTTTTTGTAAACTCTGCTAATTGTTCCATGTTGAAGAATTTTTTTTAACACAGTAATAAAACAAAAGGTTAACAGTACCTGCACAAAGCATTATATAAATTCACTGAATAGTTTTTTTGTAAACCATACAAAAAAAAACATTCTTTTGTAGACAACGCTTTTGCAACACCCACGAAATTGACACTGAAACACAGCCTACATGTGTTTTCTCCGCCATATTGTTTTTCTTTTTATGAAACAAAAATTTGAAATGGACACTTTCAAAAATTGTTCCTTTCAATGCTTCGTGAAATGTCAATTTCTCTTTTCTTTTTTTTTTTCTGTAGGACCGTAACAGACTGAATTAAAAAAATAATTTTCCAATATTTCTGGCTTAAAGTTCCGTTTTTGTGAGTTCGAATTCTGTCGCCATTTGTTATATCCTTACTTTAAAGAAGAATACAGCAAGAAACACAGGGTTATGGGTGAAAGACAAAGGGGTTTATTTACAAGGGAATACAGGTGACATAAGAGTTACTCGGCATCTTGTCTTATTCTCTTCCTATCTTTTTTCCTTCTCCCACAGTCACGGAGAGGGTATAGTTCATTTCATCTATGAAGGGATGTTAGGTTATTCCATTACATCAATATGGTTCATAACAAACAATTCCGAGTCACACAAAAAGCCCGAAATAAGGATTTTTGGGCCGTTTTGTGCAATTGTCGAAAATGTTAACTGCCTATGTCAACAGAATTTAGCACTGTCTGTATACAGTCGCGGTAACATCTTTTGGCATACGGACAGGGCTTGTGGCACAATGGATAACGCATCTGACTAGAGATCAGAAGATTCTAGGTTCAAATCCTGGCAACTTTGTAATATCCCCGAGTGGCCTCCGGGCCTTGATAAGTGGTGACCACCATGTAAAATAATAATAATAATAATAATAATAATAATAATAATAATAATTTTTACCATTTTATCCAACGTTTACTCATTATCCTTAACCTTAGTTAGGGTATTTTTGTTTTTTCAGTGATTTTGTTTTGTGCATATGGGAATGTTCCATACTCCAAGTTCACAGGGTAAGCATTGATGGTAAGACGATTGAATGTACTTCATGTTGAGTGTACTCGATTTCGTGTTTGACTCGATGTTGTGTGTGCCGATACGGCGCAGCCACTAGTAATAAATAAATAATAAAAATAATCATAAATAACTGTGAAATCGTGTTGTTTATATTCAGTCTAAATCCAACAGATGTACGAAATGACCTGACCTTGTTTTTCGCCAAGTTAGATTTATATTTTAGACAGAAAGCGATATCCGGGCAGGCATATATGTTTTGTCAGGTAACAGCTATCTTACCTCAAGACGCTATCATCAAGGTGAGAGAATAGTCAAGTTCATTTGGGATTTTCCTATTCCTGCTACTATGAGACACCTGCGCTAATTCTTAGGGTTAGTAAACTTTCATCACAGGTTCCTACTCTACTGTGCACAACTACTTTTGCCATTGGCAAACTTGTTGACAAATGTAAAGAACTGTGACATTGCACTTTCAGAGCATATAGTAGGAGCATTAAACAAGATAAAGTCTGTTGCAGGAGACCGTCAAATTATCTCACATTCAACCCACCTACGAACTGTGCCTTGCTGCCTTCCTTGGACAAATATTCTCCCAGAGAGATTCACCAGATGGATCATATCCTCCAATTTACATCTGATATCAAGCACAGACAGGAATGGTCAACCAGAGACGACACCACCAGAAAAGAGGTCAGTGGACATGAAAGCATGTTTCCTCTTACATATGTGTCAAAAACCTATGGGGAGTAATAACCCTAATCCTATCTTACACGCAAGTGAGACCCCTAATCCTATCTTATATGGTAGACTCACTCCACGAAAGTGGGAACCCTAATCCTACCTTATATGGTAGAGTCAATCCACAATAATTACACAAGCACATTGAATTCTAAAGCAATCCCGATAATATTTTCACACATGCAGAGTGATGCCATTCAAACCACCAAACGCCATGCCAGCATGACACTGGAGAAAATTGCCCCGAGAAACAAAAAAAAAAAAAAAAAAGAAGCAGACAGGTAGAAATGTCAGATGGTTTGCCCATTTCAGGAACTTTGTTTTTGTGTGAATAGAATGAAAATAAATGTTCATATTTTTTTTTTTCAGGTACTCCGTATTTTTTTAGGGGGAGGGGGTATTGTAGGGGAATTTAGTTTATATAGACACCAAAGAGTGACTTCGCTTGACACACAGACAATGAGAATGAGTTTAAGCCTCAAGAAGGGAAGCCACGTTAACACCCCACGGGAAAAGACAGATTTTTTGGCCTTGACAAAAAATTTTACCCTGGTGAGAACATTGTCCTATTATGAGACAAAGTATGACTTTAACCACTTCTAAATGAGTACGAAATTATTGTTGTTCTGCATTGTGATGTTACATGACTTTCATGTCAATTTGTAATAAAGTGTGTATTTATGTATTATGAAACCCCTAATGTTTACAACAATAGCTTGGAATTCAGAAATGGAATAAAATACTACAATAAAATAAATTTTTAGTAATATCTATTTTAAAGGCAGATTAAGGGAGAGTTAAAATTTTAAATTGATTTAAAGTCCCCCTTACAAAATTTCATTATTGTATTTTATTGTATAAGATGGAGAGTAGACTCACCAGTTAAAATCGATTCAGATAAGAATGGGAGTTTGGAAATGTGGTTAAACGTACACTATAAATACATTTAAAAATATGAACTAATTTTCTAAAATAAGTTTAGTTAACAAAAGGATAAAAAATTTACAATTAAATTTTATGCTATCAGTTCAAAAGGGACCACAATATTTCGGGATCGGGAAACCTCTTTAGGCCATAGTATTTCGAAGCCAAATGCTTCTCATCAGAAGAGGGGAGTAAATACACATATTATACAGAGAATAAATTTTTTAAAAGATAATATTGCCTTTATGGAAAGAGGATCAAAGGAAAAACAGGAAGCTGTACTGAGACTAAAGCCGATTCCAGGACTGCCAGCAACCATTGTAAAAAAATAATAAAGAATGCGAGAGAGTTGTATGCTCAGTCCATTAAGTCCAAAGTAGCTGAGCAGCAGCATGGTTCTCATCAGTTTTGGCACATAGCAAATAGGATCCTGAACAGAAGCATGTGCTCTATCCCAACCATCATCAATGGACCTGAGGTAATCTCGTCAGCATCAGACAAAACAGACAAAGCTAAACTCCTTGCAAAGAACTTTGCAACTATGTGACCAAGGTCGTCAACCCCCCCCCCTATTTCTTCTTGCATCAGAAAACACGCTATGTGACATACAAATATCTGTGTGTGATGTTGCCAAGCTAATCAAAAACCTTGATTTCAGTAAAGCAAGTGGCTTTGATGGCATTCCAATTATAGTGCTGCAAAACATCAACCAGAACTAGCTCCCATACTTACAAAGCTGTTTAAGCATTGTCTTAAGGAGAATTGCTTCCAAACATCCTTGAAAACCTCATCAGTATGCCCCAGAATTCAGGTGATCGGTAATCTTTCTCTCAGTACAGACCAACAAGTCTCCTGTGCATCATGAGTAAGTTGCAAAAATCTGTGTTAAATGGAGAAGTAGTTACCCACCTCAGCAAAAATAACCTTCTTAGTGACACACAATATGGTTTCCGTCCTACTAAATCTACAACAGATGTGCTTACGGTTATATGACATAGGGTTAGAGAATCTCTTAATGGAGGATTTCTTTTCTAGGGCAATTGTTCTATCAAAAACCTTTCATAATATTTGTTTCCATTTTATTGTTTCATATGCTTTATTTTTATTACATATTTTTTTTCCATTTTATTGTTTTATATGCTTTATTTTTATTACATATTTTTTTTCCATTTTATTGTTTTATATGCTTTATTTTTATTTTATATGTTTTTTCCATTTTATTGTTTCATGTGCTTTACTTTTATTTTATAATATTTTTTCCATTTTATTGTTTTATATGCTTTATTTTTATTTTATATTTTTTTCCATTTTATTGTTTTATATGCTTTATTTTTATTTTATATTTTTTCCCTTTTATTGTTTTATATGCTTTATTTTTATTTTATATTTTTTCCATTTTTTGTTTCATATGCTTTATTTTTATTTTATATTGTTTTCCATTTTATTGTTTTATATGCTTTATTTTTATTTTATATTTTTTTTCCATTTTATTGTTTTATATGCTTTATTGTTATTTTATATTTTTTTCCATTTTATTGTTTCATATGCTTTCTTTTTATTTTATATTTTTTTCCCTTTTATTGTTTTATATGCTTTATTTTCATTTTATATTTTTTTCCATTTTATTGTTTGATATGCTTTATTTTTATTTTATATTTTTTTCCATTTTATTGTTTGATATGCTTTATTTTTATTTCATAATATTTTTTTTCCATTTTATTGTTTTATATGCTTTATTTTTATTTTATATTTTTTTCCATTTTATTGTTTTATATGCTTTATTTTTATTTTATATTTTTTTCCATTTTAATGTTTTATATGCTTTATTTTTATTTTATATTTTTTTCCATTTTATTGTTTTATATGCTTTATTTTTATTTTATATTTTTTTCCATTTCATTGTTTTATATGCTTTAGTATTATTTTATATTTTTTTCCATTTTATTGTTTTATATGCTTTATTTTTATTTCATAATATTTTTTTTCCATTTTATTGTTTTATATGCTTTATTTTTATTTTATATTTTTTTCCATTTCATTGTTTTATATGCTTTAGTTTTATTTTATATTTTTTTTCCATTTTATTGTTTTATATGCTTTATTTTTATTTTATATTTTTTTCCATTTTATTGTTTTATATGCTTTATTTTTATTTTATATTTTTTCCATTTTATTGTTTTATATGCTTTATTTTTATTTTATATTTTTTTCCATTTTTTTTATTCATATGCTTTATTTTTATTTTATATTGTTTTCCCTTTTATTGTTTTATATGCTTTATTTTTATTTTATATTTTTTTTCCATTTTATTGTTTCATATGCTTTATTTTTATTTCAGAATATTTTTTTTCCATTTTATTGTTTTATATGCTTTATTTTTATTTTATAATATTTTTTCATTTTACTGTTTTATATGCCTTATTTTTATTTTATATTTTTTTCCATTTTATTGATTACGATGCTTAATTTTTATTTTGTATTTTTTTCAATTTTATTGTTTTATATGCTTTATTTTTATTTTAAATTTTTTTCAATTTTATTGTTTCATATGCTTTTTTTATTTTATATTTTTTTGCATTTTATTGTTTTACATGCTTTATTTTTATTTCATAATATTTTTTTCCATTTTATTGTTTTATATGCTTTATTTTTATTTTATATTTTCTTCCATTTTATTGTTTTATATGCTTTATTTTTATTTTATAATATTTTTTCCATTTTATTGTTTTATATGCTTTATTTTTATGTTATAATATTTTTTTTTCATTTTTTTGTTTTATATGCTTTATTTTTATTTCATAATATTTTTTCCATTTAATTGTTTTATATGCTTTATTTTTATTTTATATTTTTTTCCATTTTTTGTTTCATATGCTTTATTTTTATTTTATATTGTTTTCCATTTTATTGTTTTATATGCTTTATTTTTATTTTATATTGTTTTCCATTTTATTGTTTTATATGCTTTATTTTTATTTTATATTTTTTTCCATTTTATTGTTTACAATGCTTTATTTTTATTTTGTATTTTTTTCCATTTTATCGTTTTATATGCTTTATTTTTATTTTTTTTTTCCATTTTATTGTTTTATATGCTTTATTTTAATTTTATAATATTTTTTCAATTTTTTGTTTCATATGCTTTATTTTTTCGATGTTATTGTTTTATATGCTTTATTTTTCTTTCATGATATTTTTTTCCATTTTATTGTTTTATATGCTTTATTTTTATTTTATATATTTTTTCCATTTTATTGTTTTATATGCTTTATTTTTATTTTATATATTTTTTCCATTTTAATGTTTTATATGCTTTATTTTTATTTTATATTTTTTTCCATTTTACTGTTTTATATGCTTTATTTTTATTTTATATTTTTTCCATTTAATTGTTTTATATGCTTTATTTTAATTTTATATATTTTTTCCATTTAATTGTTTCATATGCTTTATTTTTATTTTATATTTTTTCCATTTTATTGTTTTATATGCTTTATTTTTATTTTATATATTTTTTCCATTTTAATGTTTTATATGCTTTATTTTTATTTTATATATTTTTTCCATTTTAATGTTTTATATGCTTTATTTCTATTTTATATTTTTTTCAATCTTATTGTTTTATATGCTTTATTTTTATTTTATATTTTTTCCATTTTATTGTTTTATATGCTTTATTTTTATTTTATATTTTTTTTCCATTTCATTGTTTTATATGCTTTAGTATTATTTTATATTTTTTTCCATTTTATTGTTTCATATGCTTTATTTTTATTTCATAATATTTTTTTTCCATTTTATTGTTTTATATGCTTGATTTTTATTTTATATTTTTTTCCATTTTATTGTTTTATATGCTTGATTTTTATTTTATATTTTTTCCATTTTATTGTTTTATATGCTTTATTTTTATTTTATATTTTTTCCATTTTATTGTTTTATATGCTTTATTTTTATTTTATATTTTTTTCCATTTTTTTGATTCATATGCTTTATTTTTATTTTATATTGTTTTCCCTTTTATTGTTTTATATGCTTTATTTTTATTTTATATTTTTTTTCCATTTTATTGTTTCATATGCTTTATTTTTTATTTCAGAATATTTTTTTTCCATTTTATTGTTTTATATGCTTTATTTTTATTTTATAATATTTTTTTCCATTTTATTGTTTTATATGCTTTATTTTTATTTCATAATATTTTGTTCCATTTTATTGTTTTATATGCTTTATTTTTATTTTCCATTTTTTCCATTTTAATGTTTTATATGCTTTATTGTTATTTTATATTTTTTTCCATTTTAATGTTTTATATGCTTTATTTTTATTTTATATTTTTTCCATTATTGTTTTATATGCTTTATTTTTATTTTATATTTTTTTCCATTTTATTGTTTTATATGCCTTATTTTTATTTTATATTTTTTTCCATTTTATTGATTACGATGCTTAATTTTTATTTTGTAGTTTTTCAATTTTATTGTTTTATATGCTTTATTTTTATTTCATAATATTTTTTTTCCATTTTATTGTTTTATATGCTTTATTTTTATTTTATATTTTTTTCCATTTTATTGTTTACAATGCTTTATTTTTATTTTTTATTTTTTTCCATTTTATCGTTTTATATGCTTTATTTTTATTTTTTTTTTCCATTTTATTGTTTTATATGCTTTATTTTAATTTTATAATATTTTTTCAATTTTTTGTTTCATATGCTTTATTTTTTCGATGTTATTGTTTTATATGCTTTATTTTTCTTTCATGATATTTTTTTCCATTTTATTGTTTTATATGCTTTATTTTTATTTTATATATTTTTTCCATTTTATTGTTTTATATGCTTTATTTTTATTTTATATATTTTTTCCATTTTAATGTTTTATATGCTTTATTTTTATTTTATATTTTTTTCCATTTTACTGTTTTATATGCTTTATTTTTATTTTATATTTTTTCCATTTAATTGTTTTATATGCTTTATTTTAATTTTATATATTTTTTCCATTTTATGGTTTCATATGCTTTATTTTTATTTTATATTTTTTTTCCATTTTATTGTTTTATATGCTTTATTTTTATTTTATATATTTTTTCCATTTTAATGTTTTATATGCTTTATTTTTATTTTATATTTTTTTCAATCTTATTGTTTTATATGCTTTATTTTTATTTCATAATATTTTTTCCATTTTATTGTTTTATATGCTTTATTTTTATTTTATATTTTTTTTCCATTTCATTGTTTTATATGCTTTAGTATTATTTTATATTTTTTTCCATTTTATTGTTTCATATGCTTTATTTTTATTTCATAATATTTTTTTTCCATTTTATTGTTTTATATGCTTGATTTTTATTTTATATTTTTTCCATTTTATTGTTTTATATGCTTTATTTTTATTTTATATTTTTTCCATTTTATTGTTTTATATGCTTTATTTTTATTTTATATTTTTTTCCATTTTTTTGATTCATATGCTTTATTTTTATTTTATATTGTTTTCCCTTTTATTGTTTTATATGCTTTATTTTTATTTTATATTTTTTTTCCATTTTATTGTTTCATATGCTTTATTTTTTATTTCAGAATATTTTTTTTCCATTTTATTGTTTTATATGCTTTATTTTTATTTTATAATATTTTTTTCCATTTTACTGTTTTATATGCTTTATTTTTATTTCATAATATTTTGTTCCATTTTATTGTTTTATATGCTTTATTTTTATTTTCCATTTTTTCCATTTTAATGTTTTATATGATTTATTGTTATTTTATATTTTTTTCCATTTTAATGTTTTATATGCTTTATTTTTATTTTATATTTTTTCCATTATTGTTTTATATGCTTTATTTTTATTTTATATTTTTTTCCATTTTATTGTTTTATATGCTTTATTTTTATTTTATATTTTTTCCATTTTATTGTTTTATATGCTTTATTTTTATTTTATATTTTTTTCCATTTTTTGTTTTATATGCTTTATTTTTATTTTATATTTTTTTCCATTTTATTGTTTACAATGCTTTATTTTTATTTTGTATTTTTTTCCATTTTATTGTTTTATATGCTTTATTTTTATTTTATATTTTTTTCCATTTTATTGTTTTATATGCTTTATTTTTATTTTATATATTTTTTCCATTTTATTGTTTTATATGCTTTATTTTTATTTTATATATTTTTTCCATTTTAATGTTTTATATGCTTTATTTTTATTTTATATTTTTTTCCATTTTACTGTTTTATATGCTTTATTTTTATTTTATATTTTTTCCATTTAATTGTTTTATATGCTTTATTTTAATTTTATATATTTTTTCCATTTTATGGTTTCATATGCTTTATTTTTATTTTATATTTTTTCCATTTTATTGTTTTATATGCTTTATTTTTATTTTATATATTTTTTCCATTTTAATGTTTTATATGCTTTATTTTTATTTTATATATTTTTTCCATTTTAATGTTTTATATGCTTTATTTTTATTTTATATTTTTTTCAATCTTATTGTTTTATATGCTTTATTTTTATTTCATAATATTTTTTCCATTTTATTGTTTTATATGCTTTATTTTTATTTTATATTTTTTTTCCATTTCATTGTTTTATATGCTTTAGTATTATTTTATATTTTTTTCCATTTTATTATTTCATATGCTTTATTTTTATTTCATAATATTTTTTTTCCATTTTATTGTTTTATATGCTTGATTTTTATTTTATATTTGTTCCATTTTATTGTTTTATATGCTTTATTTTTATTTTATATTTTTTCCATTTTATTGTTTTATATGCTTTATTTTTATTTTATATTTTTTTCCATTTTTTTGATTCATATGCTTTATTTTTATTTTATATTGTTTTCCCTTTTATTGTTTTATATGCTTTATTTTTATTTTATATTTTTTTTCCATTTTATTGTTTCATATGCTTTATTTTTATTTCATAATATTGTGTTCCATTTTATTGTTTTATATGCTTTATTTTTATTTTCCATTTTTTCCATTTTAATGTTTTATATGCTTTATTGTTATTTTATATTTTTTTCCATTTTAATGTTTTATATGCTTTATTTTTATTTTATATTTTTTCCATTATTGCTTTATATGCTTTATTTTTATTTTATATTTTTTTCCATTTTATTGTTTTATATGCTTTATTTTTATTTTATATTTTTTCCATTTTATTGTTTTATATGCTTTATTTTTATTTTATATTTTTTTCCATTTTTTTGTTTTATATGCTTTATTTTTATTTTATATTTTTTTCCATTTTATTGTTTACAATGCTTTATTTTTATTTTGTATTTTTTTCCATTTTATTGTTTTATATGCTTTATTTTTATTTTATATTTTTTTCCATTTTATTGTTTGATATGCTTTATTTTTATTTTATATTTTTTTTCCATTTTATTGTTTTATATGCTTTATTTTTATTTTATATTTTTTTTCCATTTTATTGTTTTATATGCTTTATTTTTATTTTATATTTTTTTCCATTTTATTGTTTTATATGCTTTATTTTTATTTTATATTTTTTCCATTTTATTGTTTTATATGCTTTATTTTTATTTTATATTTTTTTCCATTTTTTTGATTCATATGCTTTATTTTTATTTTATATTGTTTTCCCTTTTATTGTTTTATAATCTTTATTTTTATTTTATATTCTTTTTCTATTTTATTGTTTCATATGCTTTATTTTAATTTCAGAATATTTTTTTTCCATTTTATTGTTTTATATGCTTTATTTTTATTTTATCATATTTTTTTCCATTTTATTGTTTTATATGCTTTATTTTTATTTCATAATATTTTTTTCCATTTTATTGTTTCATATGCTTTATTTTTATTTTCCATTTTTTCCATTTTAATGTTTTATATGCTTTATTTTTATTTTATATTTTTTTCCATTTTAATGTTTTATATGCTTTATTTTTATTTTATATTTTCTTCAATTTTATTGTTTTATATGCTTTATTTTTATTTTATATTTTTTTCCATTTTATTGTTTTATATGCCTTATTTTTATTTTATATTTTTTTCCATTTTATTGATTACGATGCTTAATTTTTATTTTGTATTTTTTTCAATTTTATTGTTTTATATGCTTTATTTTTATTTCATAATATTTTTTTTCCATTTTATTGTTTTATATGCTTTATTTTTATTTTATATTTTTTTCCATTTTATTGTTTACAATGCTTTATTTTTATTTTGTATTTTTTTCCATTTTATTGTTTTCTATGCTTTATTTTTATTTTATATTTTTTTCCATTTTATTGTTTTATATGCTTTATTTTTATTTTATATATTTTTTCCATTTTAATGTTTTATATGCTTTATTTTTATTTTATATTTTTTTCCATTTTAATGTTTTATATGCTTTATTTTTATTTTATATTTTTTCAATATTATTGTTTTATATGCTTTAATTTTATTTCATAATATTTTTTCCATTTTATTGTTTCATATGCTTTATTTTTATTTTATATTTTTTTCCATTTCATTGTTTTATTTGCTTTAGTATTATTTTATATTTTTTTCCATTTTATTGTTTTATATGCTTTATTTTTATTTCATAATATTTTTTTTCCATTTTATTGTTTTATATGCTTTATTTTTATTTTATATTTTTTTTCCATTTTATTGTTTTATATGCTTAATTTTTATTGTATATTTTTTTTCCATTTTATTGTTTTATATGCTTTTTTTTATTTTATATTTTTTTCCATTTCATTGTTTTATATGCTTTATTTTTATTTTATATTTTTTCCATTTTATTGTTTTATATGCTTTATTTTTCTTTTATATTTTTTTCCATTTTTTTGATTCATATGCTTTATTTTTATTTTATATTGTTTTCCCTTTTATTGTTTTATAATCTTTATTTTTATTTTATATTCTTTTTCTATTTTTTTGTTTCATATGCTTTATTTTTATTTCAGAATATTTTTTTTCCATTTTATTGTTTTATATGCTTTATTTATTTTTTATAATATTTTTTCCATTTTATTGTTTTATATGCTTTATTTTTATTTCATAATATTTTTTTCCATTTTATTGTTTCATATGCTTTATTTTTATTTTCCATTTTTTCCATTTTAATGTTTTATATGCTTTATTTTTATTTTATATTTTTTTCCATTTAAATGTTTTATATGCTTTATTTTTATTTTATATTTTCTTCAATTTTATTGTTTTATATGCTTTATTTTTATTTTATATTTTTTTCCATTTTATTGTTTTATATGCCTTATTTTTATTTTATATTTTTTTCCATTTTATTGATTACGATGCTTAATTTTTATTTTGTAGTTTTTCAATTTTATTGTTTTATATGCTTTATTTTTATTTCATAATATTTTTTTTCCATTTTATTGTTTTATATGCTTTATTTTTATTTTATATTTTTTTCCATTTTATTGTTTTATATGCTTTATTTTTATTTTGTATTTTTTTCAATTTTATTGTTTTATATGCTTTATTTTTATTTTATATTTTTTACATTTTATTGTTTTATATGCTTTATTTTTATTTTATATTTTCTTCCATTTTATTGTTTTATATGCTTTATTTTTATTTCATAATATTTTTTCCATTTTATTGTTTTATATGCTTTATTTTTATGTCATAATATTTTTTTCAATTGCATTGTTTTATATGCTTTATTTTTATTTCATAATATTCTTTCCATTTAATTGTTTTATATGCTTTATTTTTATTTTATAATATTTTTTCCATTTTATTGTTTTATATGCTTTATTTTTATTTTATAATATTTTTTTCCATTTTATTGTTTCATATGCTTTATTTTTATTTTCCATTTTTTCCATTTTAATGATTTATATGCTTTTTTTTTATTTTATATTTTTTTTCCATTTTAATGTTTTATATGCTTTATTTTTTTTTTTATATTTTTTTCCATTTTATTGTTTTATATGTTTTATTTTTATTTTATATTTTTTTTTCATGTTGTTGTTTTATATGCTTTATTTTTATTTTATATTTTTTTCAATTTTATTGTTTTATATGCTTTATTCTTATTTTATATATTTTTTTCCATTTAATTGTTTTATATGCTTTATTTGTATTTTATATTTTTTTTCCATTTTATTGTTTTATATGCTTTATTTTTATTTTATATTTTCTTCAATTTTATTGTTTTATATGCTTTATTTTTATTTTATAATATTTTTCCATTTTTTTGTTTTATATGCTTTATTTTTATGTTATAATATTTTTTTTCCATTTTTTTGTTTTATATGTTTTATTTTTATTTCATAATATTTTTTCCATTTAATTGTTTTATATGCTTTATTTTTATTTTATAATATTTTTTCCATGTTATTGTTTTATATGCTTTAATTTTATTATATTTTTTTTCCATTTTATTGTTTTATATGCTTTTTTATTTTATATTTTTTCAATTTTATTGTTTTATATGCTTTAATTTTGTTTCATATTTTTTTCCATTTTATTGTTTTATATGCTTTATTTTCATTTTATATTTTTTTTCCATTTTATTGTTTTATATGCTTTATTTTTATGTCATAATATTTTTTTCCATGTTATTGTTTTATATGCTTTATTTTTATTTTATATGTTTTTTAATTAAATTGTTTTATATGCTTTATTTTTATTTTATATTTTTTTTCCATTTTATTGTTTTATATGCTTTATTTTTATTTTATATTTTTTTCCATTTTATTGTTTTATATGCTTTATTTTTATTTTATACTTTCTTCCATTTTATTGTTTTATATGCTTTATTTTTATTTTATAATATTTTTTCCATTTTATTGTTTCATATGCTTTATTTTTATGTTATAATATTTTTTTCCATTTTATTGTTTTATATGCTTTATTGTTATTTTATAATATTTTTTCCATTTTATTGTTTTATATGCTTTATTTTTGTTATAATATTTTTTTTCCATTTTATTGTTTTATATGATTTATTTTCATTTCATAATATTTTTTCCATTTAATTGTTTATATGCTTTATTTTTATTTCATAATATTTTTTCTATTTTATTGTTTCATATGCTTTATTTTTAGTTCATACTATTTTTTTTCCATTTTATTGTTGTGTTATATGCTTTATTTTTATTTTATATTTTTGTTTCCATTTTATTGTTTTATATGCTTTATTTTTATTTCATAATATTTTTTTTCCATTTTATTGTTTTATATGATTTATTTTCATTTCATAATATTTTTTCCCATTTTATTGTTTACAATGCTTTATTTTTATTTTGTATTTTTTTCAATTTTATTATTTTATATGCTTTATTTTTATTTTATATTTTTTCCATTTTATTGTTTTATATGCTTTATTTTTATTTTATATTTTCTTCCATTTTATTGTTTTATATGCTTTATTTTTATTTTATATATTTTTTCCATTTTAATGTTTTATATGCTTTATTTTTATTTTATATATTTTTTCCATTTTAATGTTTTATATGCTTTATTTTTATTTTATATTTTTTTCAATCTTATTGTTTTATATGCTTTATTTTTATTTCATAATATTTTTTCCATTTTATTGTTTTATATGCTTTATTTTTATTTTATATTTTTTTTCCATTTCATTGTTTTATATGCTTTAGTATTATTTTATATTTTTTCCATTTTATTGTTTCATATGCTTTATTTTTATTTCATAATATTTTTTTTCCATTTTATTGTTTTATATGCTTGATTTTTATTTTATATTTTTTCCATTTTATTGTTTTATATGCTTTATTTTTATTTTATATTTTTTCCATTTTATTGTTTTATATGCTTTATTTTTATTTTATATTTTTTTCCATTTTTTTGATTCATATGCTTTATTTTTATTTTATATTGTTTTCCCTTTTATTGTTTTATATGCTTTATTTTTATTTTATATTTTTTTTCCATTTTATTGTTTCATATGCTTTATTTTTTATTTCAGAATATTTTTTTTCCATTTTATTGTTTTATATGCTTTATTTTTATTTTATAATATTTTTTTCCATTTTATTGTTTTATATGCTTTATTTTTATTTCATAATATTTTGTTCCATTTTATTGTTTTATATGCTTTATTTTTATTTTCCATTTTTTCCATTTTAATGTTTTATATGCTTTATTGTTATTTTATATTTTTTTCCATTTTAATGTTTTATATGCTTTATTTTTATTTTATATTTTTTCCATTATTGTTTTATATGCTTTATTTTTATTTTATATTTTTTTCCATTTTATTGTTTTATATGCTTTATTTTTATTTTATATTTTTTCCATTTTATTGTTTTATATGCTTTATTTTTATTTTATATTTTTTTCCATTTTTTGTTTTATATGCTTTATTTTTATTTTATATTTTTTTCCATTTTATTGTTTACAATGCTTTATTTTTATTTTGTATTTCTTTCCATTTTATTGTTTTATATGCTTTATTTTTATTTTATATTTTTTTCCATTTTATTGTTTTATATGCTTTATTTTTATTTTATATATTTTTTCCATTTTATTGTTTTATATGCTTTATTTTTATTTTATATATTTTTTTCCATTTTAATGTTTTATATGCTTTATTTTTATTTTATATTTTTTTCCATTTTACTGTTTTATATGCTTTATTTTTATTTTATATTTTTTCCATTTAATTGTTTTATATGCTTTATTTTAATTTTATATATTTTTTCCATTTTATGGTTTCATATGCTTTATTTTTTTTTATATTTTTTCCATTTTATTGTTTTATATGCTTTATTTTTATTTTATATATTTTTTCCATTTTAATGTTTTATATGCTTTATTTTTATTTTATATATTTTTTCCATTTTAATGTTTTATATGCTTTATTTTTATTTTATATTTTTTTCAATCTTATTGTTTTATATGCTTTATTTTTATTTCATAATATTTTTTCCATTTTATTGTTTTATATGCTTTATTTTTATTTTATATTTTTTTTCCATTTCATTGTTTTATATGCTTTAGTATTATTTTATATTTTTTTCCATTTTATTATTTCATATGCTTTATTTTTATTTCATAATATTTTTTTTCCATTTTATTGTTTTATATGCTTGATTTTTATTTTATATTTGTTCCATTTTATTGTTTTATATGCTTTATTTTTATTTTATATTTTTTCCATTTTATTGTTTTATATGCTTTATTTTTATTTTATATTTTTTTCCATTTTTTTGATTCATATGCTTTATTTTTATTTTATATTGTTTTCCCTTTTATTGTTTTATATGCTTTATTTTTATTTTATATTTTTTTTCCATTTTATTGTTTCATATGCTTTATTTTTATTTCATAATATTTTGTTCCATTTTATTGTTTTATATGCTTTATTTTTATTTTCCATTTTTTCCATTTTAATGTTTTATATGCTTTATTGTTATTTTATATTTTTTTCCATTTTAATGTTTTATATGCTTTATTTTTATTTTATATTTTTTCCATTATTGCTTTATATGCTTTATTTTTATTTTATATTTTTTCCATTTTATTGTTTTATATGCTTTATTTTTATTTTATATTTTTTCCATTTTATTGTTTTATATGCTTTATTTTTAGTTTATATTTTTTTCCATTTTTTTGTTTTATATGCTTTATTTTTATTTTATATTTTTTTCCATTTTATTGTTTACAATGCTTTATTTTTATTTTGTATTTTTTTCCATTTTATTGTTTTATATGCTTTATTTTTATTTTATATTTTTTTCCATTTTATTGTTTGATATGCTTTATTTTTATTTTATATTTTTTTTCCATTTTATTGTTTTATATGCTTTATTTTTATTTTATATTTTTTTTCCATTTTATTGTTTTATATGCTTTATTTTTATTTTATATTTTTTTCCATTTTATTGTTTTATATGCTTTATTTTTATTTTATATTTTTTCCATTTTATTGTTTTATATGCTTTATTTTTATTTTATATTTTTTTCCATTTTTTTGATTCATATGCTTTATTTTTATTTTATATTGTTTTCCCTTTTATTGTTTTATAATCTTTATTTTTATTTTATATTCTTTTTCTATTTTATTGTTTCATATGCTTTATTTTAATTTCAGAATATTTTTTTTCCATTTTATTGTTTTATATGCTTTATTTTTATTTTATCATATTTTTTTCCATTTTATTGTTTTATATGCTTTATTTTTATTTCATAATATTTTTTTCCATTTTATTGTTTCATATGCTTTATTTTTATTTTCCATTTTTTCCATTTTAATGTTTTATATGCTTTATTTTTATTTTATATTTTTTTCCATTTTAATGTTTTATATGCTTTATTTTTATTTTATATTTTCTTCAATTTTATTGTTTTATATGCTTTATTTTTATTTTATATTTTTTTCCATTTTATTGTTTTATATGCCTTATTTTTATTTTATATTTTTTTCCATTTTATTGATTACGATGCTTAATTTTTATTTTGTATTTTTTTCAATTTTATTGTTTTATATGCTTTATTTTTATTTCATAATATTTTTTTTCCATTTTATTGTTTTATATGCTTTATTTTTATTTTATATTTTTTTCCATTTTATTGTTTACAATGCTTTATTTTTATTTTGTATTTTTTCCATTTTATTGTTTTATATGCTTTATTTTTATTTTATATTTTTTTCCATTTTATTGTTTTATATGCTTTATTTTTATTTTATATATTTTTTCCATTTTAATGTTTTATATGCTTTATTTTTATTTTATATTTTTTTCCATTTTAATGTTTTATATGCTTTATTTTTATTTTATATTTTTTCAATATTATTGTTTTATATGCTTTAATTTTATTTCATAATATTTTTTCCATTTTATTGTTTCATATGCTTTATTTTTATTTTATATTTTTTTCCATTTCATTGTTTTATTTGCTTTAGTATTATTTTATATTTTTTTCCATTTTATTGTTTTATATGCTTTATTTTTATTTCATAATATTTTTTTTCCATTTTATTGTTTTATATGCTTTATTTTTATTTTATATTTTTTTTCCATTTTATTGTTTTATATGCTTAATTTTTATTGTATATTTTTTTCCATTTTATTGTTTTATATGCTTTTTTTTATTTTATATTTTTTTCCATTTCATTGTTTTATATGCTTTATTTTTATTTTATATTTTTTCCATTTTATTGTTTTATATGCTTTACTTTTCTTTTATATTTTTTTCCATTTTTTTGATTCATATGCTTTATTTTTATTTTATATTGTTTTCCCTTTTATTGTTTTATAATCTTTATTTTTATTTTATATTCTTTTTCTATTTTATTGTTTCATATGCTTTATTTTAATTTCAGAATATTTTTTTTCCATTTTATTATTTTATATGCTTTATTTATTTTTTATAATATTTTTTTCCATTTTATTGTTTTATATGCTTTATTTTTATTTCATAATATTTTTTTCCATTTTATTGTTTCATATGCTTTATTTTTATTTTCCATTTTTTCCATTTTAATGTTTTATATGCTTTATTTTTATTTTATATTGTTTTCCCTTTTATTGTTTTATAATCTTTATTTTTATTTTATATTCTTTTTCTATTTTATTGTTTCATATGCTTTATTTTTATTTCAGAATATTTTTTTTCCATTTTATTGTTTTATATGCTTTATTTATTTTTTATAATATTTTTTTCCATTTTATTGTTTTATATGCTTTATTTTTATTTCATAATATTTTTTTCCATTTTATTGTTTCATATGCTTTATTTTTATTTTCCATTTTTTCCATTTTAATGTTTTATATGCTTTATTTTTATTTTATATTTTTTTCCATTTAAATGTTTTATATGCTTTATTTTTATTTTATATTTTCTTCAATTTTATTGTTTTATATGCTTTATTTTTATTTTATATTTTTTTCCATTTTATTGTTTTATATGCCTTATTTTTATTTTATATTTTTTTCCATTTTATTGATTACGATGCTTAATTTTTATTTTGTAGTTTTTCAATTTTATTGTTTTATATGCTTTATTTTTATTTCATAATATTTTTTTTCCATTTTATTGTTTTATATGCTTTATTTTTATTTTATATTTTTTTCCATTTTATTGTTTACAATGCTTTATTTTTATTTTGTATTTTTTTCAATTTTATTGTTTTATATGCTTTATTTTTATTTTATATTTTTTACATTTTATTGTTTTATATGCTTTATTTTTATTTTATATTTTCTTCCATTTTATTGTTTTATATGCTTTATTTTTATTTTGTAATATTTTTTCCATTTTATTGTTTTATATGCTTTATTTTTATGTCATAATATTTTTTTCAATTGCATTGTTTTATATGCTTTATTTTTATTTCATAATATTCTTTCCATTTAATTGTTTTATATGCTTTATTTTTATTTTATAATATTTTTTCCATTTTATTGTTTTATATGCTTTATTTTTATTTTATAATATTTTTTTCCATTTTATTGTTTCATATGCTTTATTTTTATTTTCCATTTTTTCCATTTTAATGATTTATATGCTTTTTTTTTATTTTATATTTTTTTTCCATTTTAATGTTTTATATGCTTTATTTTTTTTTTTATATTTTTTTCCATTTTATTGTTTTATATGTTTTATTTTTATTTTATATTTTTTTTTCATGTTGTTGTTTTATATGCTTTATTTTTATTTTATATTTTTTTCAATTTTATTGTTTTATATGCTTTATTCTTATTTTATATTTTTTTTTCCATTTAATTGTTTTATATGCTTTATTTGTATTTTATATTTTTTTTCCATTTCATTGTTTTATATGCTTTATTTTTATTTTATATTTTCTTCAATTTTATTGTTTTATATGCTTTATTTTTATTTTATAATATTTTTCCATTTTTTTGTTTTATATGCTTTATTTTTATGTTATAATATTTTTTTTCCATTTTTTTGTTTTATATGTTTTATTTTTATTTCATAATATTTTTTCCATTTAATTGTTTTATATGCTTTATTTTTATTTTATAATATTTTTTCCATGTTATTGTTTTATATGCTTTAATTTTATTATATTTTTTTTCCATTTTATTGTTTTATATGCTTTTTTATTTTATATTTTTTCAATTTTATTGTTTTATATGCTTTAATTTTGTTTCATATTTTTTTCCATTTTATTGTTTTATATGCTTTATTTTCATTTTATATTTTTTTCCATTTTATTGTTTTATATGCTTTATTTTTATGTCATAATATTTTTTTCCATGTTATTGTTTTATATGCTTTATTTTTATTTTATATGTTTTTCAATTAAATTGTTTTATATGCTTTATTTTTATTTTATATTTTTTTTCCATTTTATTGTTTTATATGCTTTATTTTTATTTTATATTTTTTTCCATTTTATTGTTTTATATGCTTTATTTTTATTTTATACTTTCTTCCATTTTATTGTTTTATATGCTTTATTTTTATTTTATAATATTTTTTCCATTTTATTGTTTCATATGCTTTATTTTTATGTTATAATATTTTTTTCCATTTTATTGTTTTATATGCTTTATTGTTATTTTATAATATTTTTTCCATTTTATTGTTTTATATGCTTTATTTTTGTTATAATATTTTTTTTCCATTTTATTGTTTTATATGATTTATTTTCATTTCATAATATTTTTTCCATTTAATTGTTTATATGCTTTATTTTTATTTCATAATATTTTTTCTATTTTATTGTTTCATATGCTTTATTTTTAGTTCATACTATTTTTTTTCCATTTTATTGTTGTGTTATATGCTTTATTTTTATTTTATATTTTTGTTTCCATTTTATTGTTTTATATGCTTTATTTTTATTTCATAATATTTTTTTTCCATTTTATTGTTTTATATGCTTTATTTTTATTTTATATTTTTTTCCATTTTATTGTTTACAATGCTTTATTTTTATTTTGTATTTTTTTCAATTTTATTATTTTATATGCTTTATTTTTATTTTATATTTTTTCCATTTTATTGTTTTATATGCTTTATTTTTATTTTATATTTTCTTCCATTTTATTGTTTTATATGCTTTATTTTTATTTCATAATATTTTTTCCATTTTATTGTTTTATATGTTATATTTTTATGTCATAATATTTTTTTCAATTGCATTGTTTTATATGCTTTATTTTTATTTCATAATATTCTTTCCATTTAATTGTTTTATATGCTTTATTTTTATTTTATAATATTTTTTCCATTTTATTGTTTTATATGCTTTATTTTTATTTCATAATATCTTTTCCATTTTATTATTTCATATGCTTTATTTTTATTTTCCATTTTTTCCATTTTAATGATTTATATGCTTTATTTTTATTTTATATTTTTTTTCCATTTTAATGTTTTATATGCTTTATTTTTTTTTAATATTTTTTTCCATTTTATTGTTTTATATGCTTTATTTTTATTTTATATTTTTTTTCCATGTTGTTGTTTTATATGCTTTATTTTTATTTTATATTTTTTTCAATTTTATTGTTTTATATGCTTTATTCTTATTTTATATTTTTTTTTCCATTTAATTGTTTTATATGCTTTATTTGTATTTTATATTTTTTTTCCATTTTATTGTTTTATATGCTTTATTTTTATTTTATATATTCTTCAATTTTATTGTTTTATATGCTTTATTTTTATTTTATAATATTTTTCCATTTTTTTGTTTTATATGCTTTATTTTTATGTTATAATATTTTTTTTCCATTTTTTTGTTTTATATGCTTTATTTTTATTTCATAATATTTTTTCCATTTAATTGTTTTATATGCTTTATTTTCATTTTATATTTTTTTTCCATTTTAATGTTTTATATGCTTTATTGTTATGTCATAATATATTTTTCCATGTTATTGTTTTATATGCTTTATGTTTATTTTTTATGTTTTTCAATTTAATTGTTTTATATGCTTTATTTTTATTTTATATATTTTTTTCCATTTTATTGTTTTATATGCTTTATTTTTATTTTATATTTTTTTCCATTTTATTGTTTTATATGCTTTATTTTTATTTGATACTTTCTTCCATTTTATTGTTTTATATGCTTTATTTTTATTTTATAATATTTTTTCCATTTTATTGTTTCATATACTTTATTTTTATGTTATAATATTTTTTTCCATTTTATTGTTTTATATGCTTTATTGTTATTTTAAAATATTTTTTCCATTTTATTGTTTTATATGCTTTATTTTTGTTATAATATTTTTTTTCCATTTTATTGTTTTATATGATTTATTTTCATTTCATAATATTTTTTCCATTTAATTGTTTTATATGCTTTATTTTTATTTAATAATATTTTTTCTATTTTATTGTTTCATATGCTTTATTTTTATTTCATACTATTTTTTTTCCATTTTATTGTTGTGTTATATGCTTTATTTTTATTTTATATTTTTGTTTCCATGTTATTGTTTTATATGCTTTATTTTTATTTTATATTTTTTTTCATTTTATTGTTTTATATGCTTTATTTTTATTTTATATTTTTTCCATTTTATTGTTTTATATGCTTTATTTTTATTTTATATATTTTTTTCCATTTGTTTGTTTTATATGCTTTATTTTTATTTTATATTTTTTCCATTTTATTGTTTTATATGCTTTATTTTTATTGTATAATATTTTTTCCATTTTATTGTTTTATATGCTTTATTTTTATGTTTTAATATTTATTTTCTATTTTATTGTTTTATATGCTTTATATTTATTTCATAAAATTTTTTCAATTTTATTGTTTTATATGCTTTATTTTTATTTTATATATTTTTTTCTATTTTTTCTTTTATATGCTTTAGGTTAATTTTATAATATTTTTTCCATTTTATTGTTTTATATGCTTTATTTTTATGTTATAATATTTATTTTCCATTTTATTGTTTTATATGCTTTATTTTTATTTCATAATATTTTTTCCATTTTATTGTTTTATATGCTTTATTTTTATTTTATATATTTTTTTTCCATTTTTTCGTTTTATATGCTTTATTTTTATTTTATATTTTTTCCATTTAATTGTTTTATATGCTTTATTTTTAGTTTATACTTTCTTCCATTTTATTGTTTTATATGGTTTATTTTTATTTTATAATATTTTTTCCATTGTATTGTTTTACATGCTTTATTTTTATTTTATAATATTTTTTCCATTTTATTGTTTTATATGCTTTATTGTTATGTTATAATATTGTTTTCCATTTTATTGTTTTATATGCTTTATTTTTATTTCATATTTTTCCATTTAATTGTTTTTTACGCTTTATTTTTATTTTATAATATTTTTTTCCATTTTATTGTTTTATATACTTTGTTCTTATTTTATTTTTTTTCCATTTTATTGTTGTATATGCTTTATTTTTATTTTTTATTTTGTCCATTTTATTCTTTTATATGCTGTATTTTTATTTCATATTTTTTTTTTATTTTATTGTTTTATATGCTTTATTTTTATTTAAAATCTTTCCCATTTTATTGTTTTATATGCTTTATTTTTATTTTGTATATTTTTTCAATTTTATTGTTTACTATGCTTTTTTTATTTTGTATTTTTTTCTATTTTATTGTTTTATATGCTTTATTTTTATTTCATAATATTTTTGCCATTTTATTTTTTCCATATGCTTTATATTTATTTTATATTTTGTTTCATTTTATTGTATTATATACTGTATTTTTATTTTATATTTTATTCCATTTTATTGTTTTATATGCTTTTTTTTATTTTATATTTTTTCCATTTCATTGTTCTATATGCTTTAGTATTATTTTTATTGTATTATATAGTATTATTCTATTGTTTCATATGCTTTATTTTTATTTTATATTTTTTTCCATTTTATTGTTTTATATGCTTTATTTTTATTTCATAATATTTTTTCCATTTTATTGTTTTATATGCTTTATTTTTATATTATATTGTTTTCTATTTTATTGTTTTATATGCTTTATTTTTATTTTATATTTTTTCCATTTTATTGTTTTATATGCTTTTTTTTTATTTTTTATTTTTTCCATTTTATTGTTTTATATGCTGTATTTTTATTTCATATTTTTTTTTATTTTATTGTTTTATATGCTTTATTTTTATTTAAAATTTTTCCTATTTTATTGTTTTATATGCTTTATTTTTATTTTGTATTTTTTTTCAATTTTATTGTTTACTATGCTTTTTTTATTTTGTATTTTTTTCTATTTTATTGTTTTATATGCTTTATTTTTATTTCATAATATTTTTTCCATATGCTTTATATTTATTTCATATTTTGTTTCATTTTATTGTATTATATACTGTATTTTTATTTTATATTTTTTTCCATTTTATTGTTTTATATGCTTTATTTTTATTTCATAATATTTTTTCCATTTTATTGTTGTATATGCTTTATTTTTATATTATATTTTTTTCCATTTTATTGTTTCATATGCTTTATTTTTATTTTATATTTTTTCCATTTTATTGTTTTATATGCTTTATTTTTATTTTATATTTTTTTTCCATTTTATTGTTTCATATGCTTTATTTTTTATTTCAGAATATTTTTTTTCCATTTTATTGTTTTATATGCTTTATTTTTATTTTATAATATTTTTTTCCATTCTATTGTTTTATATGCTTTATTTTTATTTCATAATATTTTGTTCCATCTAATTTTTTCATATGCTTTATTTTTATTTTATATTTTCTTCCATTTTATTGTTTTATATGCTTTATTTTTATTTCATAATATTTTTTTCATTTTATTGTTTTATATGCTTTATTTTTATGTCATAATATTTTTTTCAATTGCATTGTTTTATATGCTTTATTTTTATTTCATAATATTATTTCCATTTAATTGTTTTATATGCTTTATTTTTATTTTATTATATTTTTTTCCATTTTATTGTTTTATATGCTTTATTTTTATTTTATAATATTTTTTTCCATTTTATTGTTTCATATGCTTTATTTTTATTTTCCATTTTTTCCATTTTAATGATTTATATGCTTTATTTTTATTTTATATTTTTTTTCCATTTTAATGTATTATATGCTTTATTTTTATTTCATAATATTTTTTCCATTTTATTGTTGTATATGCTTTATTTTTATATTATATTTTTTTCCATTTTATTGTTTTATATGCTTTATTTTTATTTTATATTTTTTCCATTTTATTGTTTTATATGCTTTATATTTATTTTATATTTTTTGCCATATTTTTGATTCATATGCTTTATTTTTATTTTATATTTTTTCCCTTTTATTGTTTTATATGCTTTATTTTTATTTTATATTTTTTTTCCATTTTATTGTTTCATATGCTTTATTTTTATTTCAGAATATTTTTTTTCCATTTTATTGTTTTATATGCTTTATTTTTATTTTATAATATTTTTTTCCATTCTATTGTTTTATATGCTTTATTTTTATTTCATAATATTTTGTTCCATTTTATTGTTTCATATGCTTTATTTTTATTTTCATTTTTCCATTTTAATGTTTTATATACTTTATTGTTATTTTATATTTTTTTCCATTTTAATGTTTTATATGCTTTATTTTTATTTTGTATTTTTTTCAATTTTATTATTTTATATGCTTTATTTTTATTTTATATTTTTTCCATTTTATTGTTTTATATGCTTTATTTTTATTTTATATTTTCTTCCATTTTATTGTTTTATATGCTTTATTTTTATTTCATAATATTTTTTCCATTTTATTGTTTTATATGTTATATTTTTATGTCATAATATTTTTTTCAATTGCATTGTTTTATATGCTTTATTTTTATTTCATAATATTCTTTCCATTTAATTGTTTTATATGCTTTATTTTTATTTTATAATATTTTTTCCATTTTATTGTTTTATATGCTTTATTTTTATTTCATAATATCTTTTCCATTTTATTATTTCATATGCTTTATTTTTATTTTATATTTTTTCCATTATTGTTTTATATGCTTTATTGTTATTTTATATTTTTTTCCATTTTACTGTTTTATATGCCTTTTTTTTATTTTATATTTTTTTCTATTTTATTGATTACGATGCTTAATTTTTATTTTGTATTTTTTTCAATTTTATTGTTTTGTATGCTTTATTTTTATTTCATAATATTTTTTTTCCATTGTATTGTTTTATATGCTTTATTTTTATTTTATATATTTTTTCCATTTTAATGTTTTATATGCTTTATTTTTATTTTATATTTTTTTCCATTTTAATGTTTTATATGCTTTATTTTTATTTTATATTTTTTTCAATCTTATTGTTTTATATGCTTTATTTTTATTTCATAATATTTTTTCCATTTTATTGTTTCATATGCTTTATTTTTATTTTATATTTTTTTCCATTTCATTGTTTTATATGCTTTAGTATTATTTGATATTTTTTCCATTTTATTGTTTTATATGCTTTATTTTTATTTTATATTTTTTTCCATTTTATTGTTTTATATGCTTTATTTTTATTTTATATTTTTTTCCATTTTATTGTTTTATATGCTTTATTTTTATTTTATATTTTTTCCATTTTATTGTTTTATATGCTTTATTTTTATTTTATATTTTTTTCCATTTTTTTGATTCATATGCTTTATTTTTATTTTATATTGTTTTCCCTTTTATTGTTTTATATGATTTATTTTTATTTTATATTTTTTTTCTATTTTATTGTTTCATATGCTTTATTTTTATTTAAGAATATTTTTTTTCCATTTTATTGTTTTATATGCTTTATTTTTATTTTATAATATTTTTTTTCCATTTTATTGTTTTATATGCTTTATTTTTATTTCATAATATTTTTTTCCATTTTATTGTTTCATATGCTTTATTTTTATTTTCCATTTTTTCCATTTTAATGTTTTATATGCTTTATTTTAATTTTATATTTTTTTCCATTTTAATGTTTTATATGCTTTATTTTTATTTTATATTTTTTTCCATTTTATTGTTTTATATGCCTTATTTTTATTTTATATTTTTTTCCATTTTATTGATTACGATGCTTAATTTTTATTTTGTATTTTTTAAATTTTATTGTTTTATATGCTTTATTTTTATTTCATAATATTTTTTTTCCATTTTATTGTTTTATATGCTTTATTTTTATTTTGTATTTTTTTCCATTATATTGTTTACAATGCTTTATTTTTATTTTGTATTTTTTTCAATTTTTTTGTTTTATATGCTTTATTTTTATTTTATATTTTTCCATTTTATTGTTTTATATGCTTTATTTTTATTTTATATTTTCTTCCATTTTATTGTTTTATATGCTTTATTTTTATTTCATAATATTTTTTCCATTTTATTGTTTTATATGCTTTATTGTTATGTCATAATATTTTTTTCAATTGCATTGTTTTATATGCTTTATTTTAATTTCATAATATTCTTTCCATTTAATTGTTTTATATGCTTTATTTTTATTTTATAATATTTTTTTTCATTTTATTGTTTTATATGCTTTATTTTTATTTCATAATATTCTTTCCATTTAATTGTTTTATATGCTTTATTTTTATTTTATAATATTTTTTTTCAGTTTTATTGTTTTATATGCTTTATTTTTATTTCATAATATTTTTTTTCCATTTTATTGTTTACAATGCTTTATTTTTATTTTGTATTTTTTTCAATTTTATTGTTTTATATGCTTTATTTTTATTTTATAATATTTTTTTCCATTTTATTGTTTTATATGCTTTATTTTTATTTCATAATATTTTTTTCCATTTTATTGTTTCATATGCTTTATTTTTAGTTTCCATTTTTTCCATTTTAATGTTTTATATGCTTTATTTTTATTTTATATTTTTTTCCATTTTAATGTTTTATATGCCTTATTTTTATTTTATATTTTTTTCCATTTTATTGATTACGATGCTTAATTTTTATTTTGTATTTTTTCAATTTTATTGTTTTATATGCTTTATTTTTATTTCATAATACTTTTTTTCCATTTTATTGTTTTATATGCTTTATTTTTATTTTGTATTTTTTCCATTTTATTGTTTACAATGCTTTATTTTTATTTTGTATTTTTTTCAATTTTATTGTTTTATATGCTTTATTTTTATTTTATATTTTTCCATTTTATTGTTTTATATGCTTTATTTTTATGTCATAATATTTTTTTCAATTGCATTGTTTTATATGCTTTATTTTTATTTAATAATATTCTTTCAATTTAATTGTTTTATATGCTTTATTTTTATTTTATAATATTTTTTTCCATTTTATTGTTTTATATGCTTTATTTTTATTTTATAATATTTTTTTCCATTTTATTGTTTCATAGGCTTTATTTTTATTTTCCATTTTTTCCATTTTAATGATTTATATGCTTTATTTTTATTTTATATTTTTTTTCCATTTTAATGTTTTATATGCTTTATTTTTATTTCATAATATTTTTTCCATTTTATTGTTGTATATGCTTTATTTTTATATTATATTTTTTTCCATTTTATTGTTTTATATGCTTTATTTTTATTTTATATTTTTTCGATTTTATTGTTTTATATGCTTTATTTTTATTTTATATTTTTTTCCATTTTTTTGATTCATATGCTTTATTTTTATTTTATATTGTTTTCCCTTTTATTGTTTTATATGCTTTATTTTTATTTTATATTTTGTTTCCATTTTATTGTTTCATATGCTTTATTTTTTATTTCAGAATATTTTTTTTCCATTTTATTGTTTTATATGCTTTATTTTTATTTTATAATATTGTTTTCCATTCTATTGTTTTATATGCTTTACTTTTATTTCATAATATTTTGTTCCATTTTATTGTTTCATATGCTTCATTTTTATTTTCCATTTTTTCCATTTTAATGTTTTATATGCTTTATTGTTATTTTATATTTTTTTCCATTTTAATGTTTTATATGCTTTATTTTTATTTTATATTTTTTCCATTATTGTTTTATATGCTTTATTTTTATTTTATATTTTTTTCCATTTCATTGTTTTATATGCTTTATTTTTATTTTATATTTTTTCCATTTTATTGTTTTATATGCTTTATTTTTATTTTATTTTTTTTCCATTTTTTTGATTCATATGCTTTATTTTATTTTATATTGTTTTCCCTTTTATTGTTTTATATGCTTTATTTTTATTTTATATTCTTTTTCTATTTTATTGTTTCATATGCTTTATTTTTATTTCAGAATATTTTTTTCCATTTTATTGTTTTATATGCTTTATTTTTATTTATAATATTTTTTCCATTTTATTGTTTTATATGCTTTATTTTTATTTCATAATATTTTTTTCCATTTTATTGTTTCATATGCTTTATTTTTATTTTCCATTTTTTCCATTTTAATGTTTTATATGCTTTATTTTTATTGTATATTTTTTCCATTTTAATGTTTTATATGCTTTATTTTTATTTTATATTTTTTCCCATTTTATTGTTTTATATGCCTTATTTTTATTTTATATTTTTTTCCATTTTATTGATTACGATGCATAATTTTTATTTTGTATTTTTTAAATTTTATTGTTTTATATGCTTTATTTTTATTTCATAATATTTTTTTTCCATTTTATTGTTTTATATACTTCATTTTTATTTTAGATTTTTTTCCATTTTATTGTTTACAATGCTTTATTATTATTTTGTATTTTTTTCAATTTTATTGTTTTATATGCTTTATTTTTATTTTATATTTTTTCCATTTTATTGTTTTATATGCTTTATTTTTATTTTATATTTTCTTCCATTTTATTGTTTTATATGCTTTATTTTTATTTCATAATATTTTTTCCATTTTATTGTTTTATATGCTTTATTTTTATGTCATAATATTTTTTTCAATTGCATTGTTTTATATGCTTTATTTTTATTTCATAATATTCTTTCCATTTAATTGTTTTATATGCTTTATTTTTATTTTATAATATTTTTTCCATTCTATTGTTTTATATGCTTTATTTTTATTTTATAATATTTTTTTCCATTTTATTGTTTCATATGCTTTATTTTTATTTTCCATTTTTTCCATTTTAATGATTTATATGCTTTATTTTTATTTTATATTTTTTTTCCATTTTAATGTTTTATATGCTTTATTTTTATTTCATAATATTTTGTTCCATTTTATTGTTTCATATGCTTTATTTTTATTTTCCATTTTTTCCATTTTAATGTTTTATATGCTTTATTGTTATTTTATATTTTTTTCCATTTTAATGTTTTATATGCTTTATTTTTATTTTATATTTTTTCCATTATTGTTTTATATGCTTTATTTTTATTTTATATTTTTTTCCATTTTAATGTTTTATATGCTTTATTTTTATTTTATATTTTTTTCAATCTTATTGTTTTATATGCTTTATTTTTATTTCATAATATTTTTTCCATTTTATTGTTTCATATGCTTTATTTTTATTTTATATTTTTTTCCATTTCATTGTTTTATATGCTTTAGTATTATTTTATATATTTTTCCATTTTATTGTTTTATATGCTTTATTTTTATTTTATATTTTTTTTCCATTTTATTGTTTTATATGCTTTATTTTTATTTTATATTTTTTTCCATTTTATTGTTTCATATGCTTTATTTTTATTTTATTTTTTTTCCATTTTTTTGATTCATATGCTTTATTTTTATTTTATATTGTTTTCCTTTTATTGTTTTATATGCTTTATTTTTATTTTATATTCTTTTTCTATTTTATTGTTTCATATGCTTTATTTTTATTTTCCATTTTTTCCATTTTAATGTTTTATATGCTTTATTTTTATTTTATATTTTTTTCCATTTTAATGTTTTATATGCTTTATTTTTATTTTATATTTTTTCCCATTTTATTGTTTTATATGCCTTATTTTTATTTTATATTTTTTTCCATTTTATTGATTACGATGCTTAATTTTAATTTTGTATTTTTTCAATTTTATTGTTTTATATGCTTTATTTTTATTTCATAATATTTTTTTTCAATTTTATTGTTTTATATGCTTTATTTTTATTTTAGATTTTTTTCCATTTTATTGTTTACAATGCTTTATTATTATTTTGTATTTTCTTCAATTTTATTGTTTTATATGCTTTATTTTTATTTTATATTTTTCCATTTTATTGTTTCATATGCTTTATTTTTATTTTATATTTTCTTCCATTTTATTGTTTTATATGCTTTATTTTTATTTCATAATATTTTTTCCATTTTATTATAATAATATAAAATGCTTTATTTTTATGTCATAATATTTTTTTCAATTGAATTGTTTTATATGCTTTATTTTTATTTCATAATATTCTTTACATTTAATTGTTTTATATGCTTTATTTTTATTTTAAATTATTATTTTCCATTTTATTGTTTTATATGCTTTATTTTTATTTTATAATATTTTTTTCCATTTTATTGTTTCATATGCTTTATTTTTATTTTCCATTTTTTCCATTTTAATGATTTATATGCTTTATTTTTATTTTATATTTTTTTTCCATTTTAATGTTTTATATGCTTTATTTTTATTTCATAATATTTTTTCCATTTTATTGTTGTATATGCTTTATTTTTATATTATATTTTTTTCCATTTTATTGTTTTATATGCTTTATTTTTATTTTATATTTTTTCCATTTTATTGTTTTATATGCTTTATTTTTATTTTATATTTTTTTCCATTTTTTTGATTCATATGCTTTATTTTTATTTTATATTGTTTTCCATTTTATTGTTTTATATGCTTTATTTTTATTTTATATTTTTTTTCATTTTATTGTTTCATATGCTTTATTTTTTATTTCAGAATATTTTTTTTCCATTTTATTGTTTTATATGCTTTATTTTTATTTTATAATATTTTTTTCCATTCTATTGTTTTATATGCTTTATTTTTATTTCATAATATTTTGTTCCATTTTATTGTTTCATATGCTTTATTTTTATTTTCCACTTTTCCATTTTAATGTTTTATATGCTTTATTGTTATTTTATATTTTTTTCCATTTTAATGTTTTATATGCTTTATTTTTATTTTATATTTTTTCCATTATTGTTTTATATGCTTTATTTTTATTTTATATTTTTTTCCATTTTAATGTTTTATATGCTTTATTTTTATTTTATATTTTTTTCAATCTTATTGTTTTATATGCTTTATTTTTATTTCATAATATGTTTTCCATTTTATTGTTTCATATGCTTTATTTTTATTTTATTTTTTTTCCATTTTTTTGATTCATATGCTTTATTTTTATTTTATATTGTTTTCCCTTTTATTGTTTTATATGCTTTATTTTTATTTTATATTCTTTTTCTATTTTATTGTTTCATATGCTTTATTTTTATTTCAGAATATTTTTTTTCCATTTTATTGTTTTATATGCTTTATTTTTATTTCATAATATTTTTTTTCAATTTTATTGTTTTATATGCTTTATTTTTATTTTAGATTTTTTTCCATTTTATTGTTTACAATGCTTTATTATTATTTTGTATTTTTTTCAATTTTATTGTTTTATATGCTTTATTTTTATTTTATATTTTTCCATTTTATTGTTTCATATGCTTTATTTTTATTTCATATTTTCTTCCATTTTATTGTTTTATATGCTTTATTTTTATTTCATAATATTTTTTCCATTTTATTATAATAATATAAAATGCTTTATTTTTATGTCATAATATTTTTTTCAATTGAATTGTTTTATATGCTTTATTTTTATTTCATAATATTCTTTACATTTAATTGTTTTATATGCTTTATTTTTATTTTAAATTATTTTTTTCCATTTTATTGTTTTATATGCTTTATTTTTATTTTATAATATTTTTTTCCATTTTATTGTTTCATATGCTTTATTTTTATTTTCCATTTTTTCCATTTTAATGATTTATATGCTTTATTTTTATTTTATATTTTTTTTCCATTTTAATGTTTTATATGCTTTATTTTTATTTCATAATATTTTTTCCATTTTATTGTTGTATATGCTTTATTTTTATATTATATTTTTTTCCATTTTATTGTTTTATATGCTTTATTTTTATTTTATATTTTTTCCATTTTATTGTTTTATATGCTTTATTTTTATTTTATATTTTTTTCCATTTTTTTGATTCATATGCTTTATTTTTATTTTATATTGTTTTCCATTTTATTATTTTATATGCTTTATTTTTATTTAATATTTTTTTTCATTTTATTGTTTCATATGCTTTATTTTTTATTTCAGAATATTTTTTTTCCATTTTATTGTTTTATATGCTTTATTTTTATTTTATAATATTTTTTTCCATTCTATTGTTTTATATGCTTTATTTTTATTTCATAATATTTTGTTCCATTTTATTGTTTCATATGCTTTATTTTTATTTTCCACTTTTCCATTTTAATGTTTTATATGCTTTATTGTTATTTTATATTTTTTTCCATTTTAATGTTTTATATGCTTTATTTTTATTTTATATTTTTTCCATTATTGTTTTATATGCTTTATTTTTATTTTATATTTTTTTCCATTTTAATGTTTTATATGCTTTATTTTTATTTTATATTTTTTTCAATCTTATTGTTTTATATGCTTTATTTTTATTTCATAATATTTTTTCCATTTTATTGTTTCATATGCTTTATTTTTATTTTATTTTTTTTCCATTTTTTTGATTCATATGCTTTATTTTTATTTTATATTGTTTTCCCTTTTATTGTTTTATATGCTTTATTTTTATTTTATATTCTTTTTCTATTTTATTGTTTCATATGCTTTATTTTTATTTCAGAATATTTTTTTTCCATTTTATTGTTTTATATGCTTTATTTTTATTTATAATATTTTTTTCCATTTTATTGTTTTATATGCTTTATTTTTATTTCATAATATTTTTTTCCATTTTATTGTTTCATATGCTTTATTTTTATTTTCCATTTTTTCCATTTTAATGTTTTATATGCTTTATTTATTTTTTTTTTTTCCATTTTAATGTTTTATATGCTTTATTTTTATTTTCTTTTTTTTCCCATTTTATTGTTTTATATGCCTTATTTTTATTTTTTATTTTTTTCCATTTTATTGATTACGATGCTTAATTTTTATTTTGTATTTTTTCAATTTTATTGTTTTATATGCTTTATTTTTATTTCATAATATTTTTTTTCCATTTTATTGTTTTATATGCTTTATTTTTATTTTAGATTTTTTTCCATTTTATTGTTTACAATGCTTTATTTTTATTTTGTATTTTTTTCAATTTTATTGTTTTATATGCTTTATTTTTATTTTATATTTTTTCCATTTTATTGTTTTATATGTTTTTTTTTTATTTTATATTTTCTTCCATTTTATTGTTTTATATGCTTTATTTTTATTTCATCATATTTTTTTCATTTTATTGTTTTATATGCTTTATTTTTATGTCATAATATTTTTTTCAATTGCATTGTTTTATATGCTTTATTTTTATTTCATAATATTATTTCCATTTAATTGTTTTATATGCTTTATTTTTATTTTATAATATCTTTTTCCATTTTATTATTTTATATGCTTTATTTTTATTTTATAATATTTTTTTCCATTTTATTGTTTACAATGCTTTTTTTTTATTTTCCATTTTTTCCATTTTAATGATTTATATGCTTTATTTTTATTTTATATTTTTTTTCCATTTTAATGTTTTATATGCTTTATTTTTATTTCATAATATTTTTTCTATTTTATTGTTGTATATGCTTTATTTTTATATTATATTTTTTTCCATTTTATTGTTTTATATGCTTTATTTTTGTTTTATATTTTTTCCATTTTATTGTTTTATATGCTTTATTTTTATTTTATATTTTTTTCCATATTTTTGATTCATATGCTTTATTTTTATTTTATATTGTTTTCCCTTTTATTGTTTTATATGCTTTATTTTTATTTTATATTTTTTTTCCATTTTATTGTTTCATATGCTTTATTTTTTATTTCAGAATATTTTTTTCCATTCTATTGTTTTATATGCTTTATTTTTATTTCATAATATTTTGTTCCATTTTATTGTTTCATATGGTTTATTTTTATTTTCCATTTTTTCCATTTTAATGTTTTATATGCTTTATTGTTATTTTATATTTTTTTCAATTTTAATGTTTTATATGCTTTATTTTTATGTCATAATAGTTTTTTCCATGTTATTGTTTTATATGCTTTATTTTTATTTTATATGTTTTTCAATTTAATTGTTTTATATGCTTTATTTTTACTTTATATATTTTTTCCATTTTATTGTTTTATATGCTTTATTTTTATTTTATATTTTTTTCCATTTTATTGTTTTATATGCTTTATTTTTATTTTATACTTTCTTCAATTTTATTGTTTTATATGCTTTTTTTTTATTTCATAATATTATTTCCATTTAATTGTTTTATATGCTTTATTTTTATTTTATAATATCTTTTTCCATTTTATTGTTTTATATGCTTTATTTTTATTTTATAATATTTTTTCCATTTTATTGTTTACAATGCTTTTTTTTTATTTTCCATTTTTTCCATTTTAATGATTTATATGCTTTATTTTTATTTTATATTTTTTTTCCATTTTAATGTTTTATATGCTTTATTTTTATTTCATAATATTTTTTCCATTTTATTGTTGTATATGCTTTATTTTTATTTTATATTTTCTTCAATTTTATTGTTTTATATGCTTTATTTTTATTTTATATTTTTTTCCATTTTATTGTTTTATATGCCTTATTTTTATTTTATATTTTTTTCCATTTTATTGATTACGATGCTTAATTTTTATTTTGTATTTTTTTCAATTTTATTGTTTTATATGCTTTATTTTTATTTCATAATATTTTTTTTCCATTTTATTGTTTTATATGCTTTATTTTTATTTTATATTTTTTTCCATTTTATTGTTTACAATGCTTTATTTTTATTTTGTATTTTTTTCCATTTTATTGTTTTCTATGCTTTATTTTTATTTTATATTTTTTTCCATTTTATTGTTTTATATGCTTTATTTTTATTTTATATATTTTTTCCATTTTAATGTTTTATATGCTTTATTTTTATTTTATATTTTTTTCCATTTTAATGTTTTATATGCTTTATTTTTATTTTATATTTTTTCAATATTATTGTTTTATATGCTTTAATTTTATTTCATAATATTTTTTCCATTTTATTGTTTCATATGCTTTATTTTTATTTTATATTTTTTTCCATTTCATTGTTTTATTTGCTTTAGTATTATTTTATATTTTTTTCCATTTTATTGTTTTATATGCTTTATTTTTATTTCATAATATTTTTTTTCCATTTTATTGTTTTATATGCTTTATTTTTATTTTATATTTTTTTTCCATTTTATTGTTTTATATGCTTAATTTTTATTGTATATTTTTTTTCCATTTTATTGTTTTATATGCTTTTTTTTATTTTATATTTTTTTCCATTTCATTGTTTTATATGCTTTATTTTTATTTTATATTTTTTCCATTTTATTGTTTTATATGCTTTATTTTTCTTTTATATTTTTTTCCATTTTTTTGATTCATATGCTTTATTTTTATTTTATATTGTTTTCCCTTTTATTGTTTTATAATCTTTATTTTTATTTTATATTCTTTTTCTATTTTTTTGTTTCATATGCTTTATTTTTATTTCAGAATATTTTTTTTCCATTTTATTGTTTTATATGCTTTATTTATTTTTTATAATATTTTTTCCATTTTATTGTTTTATATGCTTTATTTTTATTTCATAATATTTTTTTCCATTTTATTGTTTCATATGCTTTATTTTTATTTTCCATTTTTTCCATTTTAATGTTTTATATGCTTTATTTTTATTTTATATTTTTTTCCATTTAAATGTTTTATATGCTTTATTTTTATTTTATATTTTCTTCAATTTTATTGTTTTATATGCTTTATTTTTATTTTATATTTTTTTCCATTTTATTGTTTTATATGCCTTATTTTTATTTTATATTTTTTTCCATTTTATTGATTACGATGCTTAATTTTTATTTTGTAGTTTTTCAATTTTATTGTTTTATATGCTTTATTTTTATTTCATAATATTTTTTTTCCATTTTATTGTTTTATATGCTTTATTTTTATTTTATATTTTTTTCCATTTTATTGTTTTATATGCTTTATTTTTATTTTGTATTTTTTTCAATTTTATTGTTTTATATGCTTTATTTTTATTTTATATTTTTTACATTTTATTGTTTTATATGCTTTATTTTTATTTTATATTTTCTTCCATTTTATTGTTTTATATGCTTTATTTTTATTTCATAATATTTTTTCCATTTTATTGTTTTATATGCTTTATTTTTATGTCATAATATTTTTTTCAATTGCATTGTTTTATATGCTTTATTTTTATTTCATAATATTCTTTCCATTTAATTGTTTTATATGCTTTATTTTTATTTTATAATATTTTTTCCATTTTATTGTTTTATATGCTTTATTTTTATTTTATAATATTTTTTTCCATTTTATTGTTTCATATGCTTTATTTTTATTTTCCATTTTTTCCATTTTAATGATTTATATGCTTTTTTTTATTTTATATTTTTTTTCCATTTTAATGTTTTATATGCTTTATTTTTTTTTTTATATTTTTTTCCATTTTATTGTTTTATATGTTTTATTTTTATTTTATATTTTTTTTTCATGTTGTTGTTTTATATGCTTTATTTTTATTTTATATTTTTTTCAATTTTATTGTTTTATATGCTTTATTCTTATTTTATATATTTTTTTCCATTTAATTGTTTTATATGCTTTATTTGTATTTTATATTTTTTTTCCATTTTATTGTTTTATATGCTTTATTTTTATTTTATATTTTCTTCAATTTTATTGTTTTATATGCTTTATTTTTATTTTATAATATTTTTCCATTTTTTTGTTTTATATGCTTTATTTTTATGTTATAATATTTTTTTTCCATTTTTTTGTTTTATATGTTTTATTTTTATTTCATAATATTTTTTCCATTTAATTGTTTTATATGCTTTATTTTTATTTTATAATATTTTTTCCATGTTATTGTTTTATATGCTTTAATTTTATTATATTTTTTTTCCATTTTATTGTTTTATATGCTTTTTTATTTTATATTTTTTCAATTTTATTGTTTTATATGCTTTAATTTTGTTTCATATTTTTTTCCATTTTATTGTTTTATATGCTTTATTTTCATTTTATATTTTTTTTCCATTTTATTGTTTTATATGCTTTATTTTTATGTCATAATATTTTTTTCCATGTTATTGTTTTATATGCTTTATTTTTATTTTATATGTTTTTCAATTAAATTGTTTTATATGCTTTATTTTTATTTTATATTTTTTTTCCATTTTATTGTTTTATATGCTTTATTTTTATTTTATATTTTTTTCCATTTTATTGTTTTATATGCTTTATTTTTATTTTATACTTTCTTCCATTTTATTGTTTTATATGCTTTATTTTTATTTTATAATATTTTTTCCATTTTATTGTTTCATATGCTTTATTTTTATGTTATAATATTTTTTTCCATTTTATTGTTTTATATGCTTTATTGTTATTTTATAATATTTTTTCCATTTTATTGTTTTATATGCTTTATTTTTGTTATAATATTTTTTTTCCATTTTATTGTTTTATATGATTTATTTTCATTTCATAATATTTTTTCCATTTAATTGTTTATATGCTTTATTTTTATTTCATAATATTTTTTCTATTTTATTGTTTCATATGCTTTATTTTTAGTTCATACTATTTTTTTTCCATTTTATTGTTGTGTTATATGCTTTATTTTTATTTTATATTTTTGTTTCCATTTTATTGTTTTATATGCTTTATTTTTATTTCATAATATTTTTTTTCCATTTTATTGTTTTATATGATTTATTTTCATTTCATAATATTTTTTCCCATTTTATTGTTTACAATGCTTTATTTTTATTTTGTATTTTTTTCAATTTTATTATTTTATATGCTTTATTTTTATTTTATATTTTTTCCATTTTATTGTTTTATATGCTTTATTTTTATTTTATATTTTCTTCCATTTTATTGTTTTATATGCTTTATTTTTATTTTATATATTTTTTCCATTTTAATGTTTTATATGCTTTATTTTTATTTTATATATTTTTTCCATTTTAATGTTTTATATGCTTTATTTTTATTTTATATTTTTTTCAATCTTATTGTTTTATATGCTTTATTTTTATTTCATAATATTTTTTCCATTTTATTGTTTTATATGCTTTATTTTTATTTTATATTTTTTTTCCATTTCATTGTTTTATATGCTTTAGTATTATTTTATATTTTTTCCATTTTATTGTTTCATATGCTTTATTTTTATTTCATAATATTTTTTTTCCATTTTATTGTTTTATATGCTTGATTTTTATTTTATATTTTTTCCATTTTATTGTTTTATATGCTTTATTTTTATTTTATATTTTTTCCATTTTATTGTTTTATATGCTTTATTTTTATTTTATATTTTTTTCCATTTTTTTGATTCATATGCTTTATTTTTATTTTATATTGTTTTCCCTTTTATTGTTTTATATGCTTTATTTTTATTTTATATTTTTTTTCCATTTTATTGTTTCATATGCTTTATTTTTTATTTCAGAATATTTTTTTTCCATTTTATTGTTTTATATGCTTTATTTTTATTTTATAATATTTTTTTCCATTTTATTGTTTTATATGCTTTATTTTTATTTCATAATATTTTGTTCCATTTTATTGTTTTATATGCTTTATTTTTATTTTCCATTTTTTCCATTTTAATGTTTTATATGCTTTATTGTTATTTTATATTTTTTTCCATTTTAATGTTTTATATGCTTTATTTTTATTTTATATTTTTTCCATTATTGTTTTATATGCTTTATTTTTATTTTATATTTTTTTCCATTTTATTGTTTTATATGCTTTATTTTTATTTTATATTTTTTCCATTTTATTGTTTTATATGCTTTATTTTTATTTTATATTTTTTTCCATTTTTTGTTTTATATGCTTTATTTTTATTTTATATTTTTTTCCATTTTATTGTTTACAATGCTTTATTTTTATTTTGTATTTCTTTCCATTTTATTGTTTTATATGCTTTATTTTTATTTTATATTTTTTTCCATTTTATTGTTTTATATGCTTTATTTTTATTTTATATATTTTTTCCATTTTATTGTTTTATATGCTTTATTTTTATTTTATATATTTTTTCCATTTTAATGTTTTATATGCTTTATTTTTATTTTATATTTTTTTCCATTTTACTGTTTTATATGCTTTATTTTTATTTTATATTTTTTCCATTTAATTGTTTTATATGCTTTATTTTAATTTTATATATTTTTTCCATTTTATGGTTTCATATGCTTTATTTTTTTTTATATTTTTTCCATTTTATTGTTTTATATGCTTTATTTTTATTTTATATATTTTTTCCATTTTAATGTTTTATATGCTTTATTTTTATTTTATATATTTTTTCCATTTTAATGTTTTATATGCTTTATTTTTATTTTATATTTTTTTCAATCTTATTGTTTTATATGCTTTATTTTTATTTCATAATATTTTTTCCATTTTATTGTTTTATATGCTTTATTTTTATTTTATATTTTTTTTCCATTTCATTGTTTTATATGCTTTAGTATTATTTTATATTTTTTCCATTTTATTATTTCATATGCTTTATTTTTATTTCATAATATTTTTTTTCCATTTTATTGTTTTATATGCTTGATTTTTATTTTATATTTGTTCCATTTTATTGTTTTATATGCTTTATTTTTATTTTATATTTTTTCCATTTTATTGTTTTATATGCTTTATTTTTATTTTATATTTTTTTCCATTTTTTTGATTCATATGCTTTATTTTTATTTTATATTGTTTTCCCTTTTATTGTTTTATATGCTTTATTTTTATTTTATATTTTTTTTCCATTTTATTGTTTCATATGCTTTATTTTTATTTCATAATATTTTGTTCCATTTTATTGTTTTATATGCTTTATTTTTATTTTCCATTTTTTCCATTTTAATGTTTTATATGCTTTATTGTTATTTTATATTTTTTTCCATTTTAATGTTTTATATGCTTTATTTTTATTTTATATTTTTTCCATTATTGCTTTATATGCTTTATTTTTATTTTATATTTTTTCCATTTTATTGTTTTATATGCTTTATTTTTATTTTATATTTTTTCCATTTTATTGTTTTATATGCTTTATTTTTAGTTTATATTTTTTTCCATTTTTTTGTTTTATATGCTTTATTTTTATTTTATATTTTTTTCCATTTTATTGTTTACAATGCTTTATTTTTATTTTGTATTTTTTTCCATTTTATTGTTTTATATGCTTTATTTTTATTTTATATTTTTTTCCATTTTATTGTTTGATATGCTTTATTTTTATTTTATATTTTTTTTCCATTTTATTGTTTTATATGCTTTATTTTTATTTTATATTTTTTTTCCATTTTATTGTTTTATATGCTTTATTTTTATTTTATATTTTTTTCCATTTTATTGTTTTATATGCTTTATTTTTATTTTATATTTTTTCCATTTTATTGTTTTATATGCTTTATTTTTATTTTATATTTTTTTCCATTTTTTTGATTCATATGCTTTATTTTTATTTTATATTGTTTTCCCTTTTATTGTTTTATAATCTTTATTTTTATTTTATATTCTTTTTCTATTTTATTGTTTCATATGCTTTATTTTAATTTCAGAATATTTTTTTTCCATTTTATTGTTTTATATGCTTTATTTTTATTTTATCATATTTTTTTCCATTTTATTGTTTTATATGCTTTATTTTTATTTCATAATATTTTTTTCCATTTTATTGTTTCATATGCTTTATTTTTATTTTCCATTTTTTCCATTTTAATGTTTTATATGCTTTATTTTTATTTTATATTTTTTTCCATTTTAATGTTTTATATGCTTTATTTTTATTTTATATTTTCTTCAATTTTATTGTTTTATATGCTTTATTTTTATTTTATATTTTTTTCCATTTTATTGTTTTATATGCCTTATTTTTATTTTATATTTTTTTCCATTTTATTGATTACGATGCTTAATTTTTATTTTGTATTTTTTTCAATTTTATTGTTTTATATGCTTTATTTTTATTTCATAATATTTTTTTTCCATTTTATTGTTTTATATGCTTTATTTTTATTTTATATTTTTTTCCATTTTATTGTTTACAATGCTTTATTTTTATTTTGTATTTTTTCCATTTTATTGTTTTATATGCTTTATTTTTATTTTATATTTTTTTCCATTTTATTGTTTTATATGCTTTATTTTTATTTTATATATTTTTTCCATTTTAATGTTTTATATGCTTTATTTTTATTTTATATTTTTTTCCATTTTAATGTTTTATATGCTTTATTTTTATTTTATATTTTTTCAATATTATTGTTTTATATGCTTTAATTTTATTTCATAATATTTTTTCCATTTTATTGTTTCATATGCTTTATTTTTATTTTATATTTTTTTCCATTTCATTGTTTTATTTGCTTTAGTATTATTTTATATTTTTTTCCATTTTATTGTTTTATATGCTTTATTTTTATTTCATAATATTTTTTTTCCATTTTATTGTTTTATATGCTTTATTTTTATTTTATATTTTTTTTCCATTTTATTGTTTTATATGCTTAATTTTTATTGTATATTTTTTTCCATTTTATTGTTTTATATGCTTTTTTTTATTTTATATTTTTTTCCATTTCATTGTTTTATATGCTTTATTTTTATTTTATATTTTTTCCATTTTATTGTTTTATATGCTTTACTTTTCTTTTATATTTTTTTCCATTTTTTTGATTCATATGCTTTATTTTTATTTTATATTGTTTTCCCTTTTATTGTTTTATAATCTTTATTTTTATTTTATATTCTTTTTCTATTTTATTGTTTCATATGCTTTATTTTAATTTCAGAATATTTTTTTTCCATTTTATTATTTTATATGCTTTATTTATTTTTTATAATATTTTTTTCCATTTTATTGTTTTATATGCTTTATTTTTATTTCATAATATTTTTTTCCATTTTATTGTTTCATATGCTTTATTTTTATTTTCCATTTTTTCCATTTTAATGTTTTATATGCTTTATTTTTATTTTATATTGTTTTCCCTTTTATTGTTTTATAATCTTTATTTTTATTTTATATTCTTTTTCTATTTTATTGTTTCATATGCTTTATTTTTATTTCAGAATATTTTTTTTCCATTTTATTGTTTTATATGCTTTATTTATTTTTTATAATATTTTTTTCCATTTTATTGTTTTATATGCTTTATTTTTATTTCATAATATTTTTTTCCATTTTATTGTTTCATATGCTTTATTTTTATTTTCCATTTTTTCCATTTTAATGTTTTATATGCTTTATTTTTATTTTATATTTTTTTCCATTTAAATGTTTTATATGCTTTATTTTTATTTTATATTTTCTTCAATTTTATTGTTTTATATGCTTTATTTTTATTTTATATTTTTTTCCATTTTATTGTTTTATATGCCTTATTTTTATTTTATATTTTTTTCCATTTTATTGATTACGATGCTTAATTTTTATTTTGTAGTTTTTCAATTTTATTGTTTTATATGCTTTATTTTTATTTCATAATATTTTTTTTCCATTTTATTGTTTTATATGCTTTATTTTTATTTTATATTTTTTTCCATTTTATTGTTTACAATGCTTTATTTTTATTTTGTATTTTTTTCAATTTTATTGTTTTATATGCTTTATTTTTATTTTATATTTTTTACATTTTATTGTTTTATATGCTTTATTTTTATTTTATATTTTCTTCCATTTTATTGTTTTATATGCTTTATTTTTATTTTGTAATATTTTTTCCATTTTATTGTTTTATATGCTTTATTTTTATGTCATAATATTTTTTTCAATTGCATTGTTTTATATGCTTTATTTTTATTTCATAATATTCTTTCCATTTAATTGTTTTATATGCTTTATTTTTATTTTATAATATTTTTTCCATTTTATTGTTTTATATGCTTTATTTTTATTTTATAATATTTTTTTCCATTTTATTGTTTCATATGCTTTATTTTTATTTTCCATTTTTTCCATTTTAATGATTTATATGCTTTTTTTTTATTTTATATTTTTTTTCCATTTTAATGTTTTATATGCTTTATTTTTTTTTTTATATTTTTTTCCATTTTATTGTTTTATATGTTTTATTTTTATTTTATATTTTTTTTTCATGTTGTTGTTTTATATGCTTTATTTTTATTTTATATTTTTTTCAATTTTATTGTTTTATATGCTTTATTCTTATTTTATATTTTTTTTTCCATTTAATTGTTTTATATGCTTTATTTGTATTTTATATTTTTTTTCCATTTCATTGTTTTATATGCTTTATTTTTATTTTATATTTTCTTCAATTTTATTGTTTTATATGCTTTATTTTTATTTTATAATATTTTTCCATTTTTTTGTTTTATATGCTTTATTTTTATGTTATAATATTTTTTTTCCATTTTTTTGTTTTATATGTTTTATTTTTATTTCATAATATTTTTTCCATTTAATTGTTTTATATGCTTTATTTTTATTTTATAATATTTTTTCCATGTTATTGTTTTATATGCTTTAATTTTATTATATTTTTTTTCCATTTTATTGTTTTATATGCTTTTTTATTTTATATTTTTTCAATTTTATTGTTTTATATGCTTTAATTTTGTTTCATATTTTTTTCCATTTTATTGTTTTATATGCTTTATTTTCATTTTATATTTTTTTCCATTTTATTGTTTTATATGCTTTATTTTTATGTCATAATATTTTTTTCCATGTTATTGTTTTATATGCTTTATTTTTATTTTATATGTTTTTCAATTAAATTGTTTTATATGCTTTATTTTTATTTTATATTTTTTTTCCATTTTATTGTTTTATATGCTTTATTTTTATTTTATATTTTTTTCCATTTTATTGTTTTATATGCTTTATTTTTATTTTATACTTTCTTCCATTTTATTGTTTTATATGCTTTATTTTTATTTTATAATATTTTTTCCATTTTATTGTTTCATATGCTTTATTTTTATGTTATAATATTTTTTTCCATTTTATTGTTTTATATGCTTTATTGTTATTTTATAATATTTTTTCCATTTTATTGTTTTATATGCTTTATTTTTGTTATAATATTTTTTTTCCATTTTATTGTTTTATATGATTTATTTTCATTTCATAATATTTTTTCCATTTAATTGTTTATATGCTTTATTTTTATTTCATAATATTTTTTCTATTTTATTGTTTCATATGCTTTATTTTTAGTTCATACTATTTTTTTTCCATTTTATTGTTGTGTTATATGCTTTATTTTTATTTTATATTTTTGTTTCCATTTTATTGTTTTATATGCTTTATTTTTATTTCATAATATTTTTTTTCCATTTTATTGTTTTATATGCTTTATTTTTATTTTATATTTTTTTCCATTTTATTGTTTACAATGCTTTATTTTTATTTTGTATTTTTTTCAATTTTATTATTTTATATGCTTTATTTTTATTTTATATTTTTTCCATTTTATTGTTTTATATGCTTTATTTTTATTTTATATTTTCTTCCATTTTATTGTTTTATATGCTTTATTTTTATTTCATAATATTTTTTCCATTTTATTGTTTTATATGTTATATTTTTATGTCATAATATTTTTTTCAATTGCATTGTTTTATATGCTTTATTTTTATTTCATAATATTCTTTCCATTTAATTGTTTTATATGCTTTATTTTTATTTTATAATATTTTTTCCATTTTATTGTTTTATATGCTTTATTTTTATTTCATAATATCTTTTCCATTTTATTATTTCATATGCTTTATTTTTATTTTCCATTTTTTCCATTTTAATGATTTATATGCTTTATTTTTATTTTATATTTTTTTTCCATTTTAATGTTTTATATGCTTTATTTTTTTTTAATATTTTTTTCCATTTTATTGTTTTATATGCTTTATTTTTATTTTATATTTTTTTTCCATGTTGTTGTTTTATATGCTTTATTTTTATTTTATATTTTTTTCAATTTTATTGTTTTATATGCTTTATTCTTATTTTATATTTTTTTTTCCATTTAATTGTTTTATATGCTTTATTTGTATTTTATATTTTTTTTCCATTTTATTGTTTTATATGCTTTATTTTTATTTTATATATTCTTCAATTTTATTGTTTTATATGCTTTATTTTTATTTTATAATATTTTTCCATTTTTTTGTTTTATATGCTTTATTTTTATGTTATAATATTTTTTTTCCATTTTTTTGTTTTATATGCTTTATTTTTATTTCATAATATTTTTTCCATTTAATTGTTTTATATGCTTTATTTTCATTTTATATTTTTTTTCCATTTTAATGTTTTATATGCTTTATTGTTATGTCATAATATATTTTTCCATGTTATTGTTTTATATGCTTTATGTTTATTTTATATGTTTTTCAATTTAATTGTTTTATATGCTTTATTTTTATTTTATATTTTTTTTTCCATTTTATTGTTTTATATGCTTTATTTTTATTTTATATTTTTTTCCATTTTATTGTTTTATATGCTTTATTTTTATTTGATACTTTCTTCCATTTTATTGTTTTATATGCTTTATTTTTATTTTATAATATTTTTTCCATTTTATTGTTTCATATACTTTATTTTTATGTTATAATATTTTTTTCCATTTTATTGTTTTATATGCTTTATTGTTATTTTAAAATATTTTTTCCATTTTATTGTTTTATATGCTTTATTTTTGTTATAATATTTTTTTTCCATTTTATTGTTTTATATGATTTATTTTCATTTTATAATATTTTTTCCATTTAATTGTTTTATATGCTTTATTTTTATTTAATAATATTTTTTCTATTTTATTGTTTCATATGCTTTATTTTTATTTCATACTATTTTTTTTCCATTTTATTGTTGTGTTATATGCTTTATTTTTATTTTATATTTTTGTTTCCATGTTATTGTTTTATATGCTTTATTTTTATTTTATATTTTTTTTCATTTTATTGTTTTATATGCTTTATTTTTATTTTATATTTTTTCCATTTTATTGTTTTATATGCTTTATTTTTATTTTATATATTTTTTTCCATTTGTTTGTTTTATATGCTTTATTTTTATTTTATATTTTTTCCATTTTATTGTTTTATATGCTTTATTTTTATTGTATAATATTTTTTCCATTTTATTGTTTTATATGCTTTATTTTTATGTTTTAATATTTATTTTCTATTTTATTGTTTTATATGCTTTATATTTATTTCATAAAATTTTTTCAATTTTATTGTTTTATATGCTTTATTTTTATTTTATATATTTTTTTCTATTTTTTCTTTTATATGCTTTAGGTTAATTTTATAATATTTTTTCCATTTTATTGTTTTATATGCTTTATTTTTATGTTATAATATTTATTTTCCATTTTATTGTTTTATATGCTTTATTTTTATTTCATAATATTTTTTCCATTTTATTGTTTTATATGCTTTATTTTTATTTTATATATTTTTTTTCCATTTTTTCGTTTTATATGCTTTATTTTTATTTTATATTTTTTCCATTTAATTGTTTTATATGCTTTATTTTTAGTTTATACTTTCTTCCATTTTATTGTTTTATATGGTTTATTTTTATTTTATAATATTTTTTCCATTGTATTGTTTTACATGCTTTATTTTTATTTTATAATATTTTTTCCATTTTATTGTTTTATATGCTTTATTGTTATGTTATAATATTGTTTTCCATTTTATTGTTTTATATGCTTTATTTTTATTTCATATTTTTCCATTTAATTGTTTTTTACGCTTTATTTTTATTTTATAATATTTTTTTCCATTTTATTGTTTTATATACTTTGTTCTTATTTTATTTTTTTTCCATTTTATTGTTGTATATGCTTTATTTTTATTTTTTATTTTGTCCATTTTATTCTTTTATATGCTGTATTTTTATTTCATATTTTTTTTTTATTTTATTGTTTTATATGCTTTATTTTTATTTAAAATCTTTCCCATTTTATTGTTTTATATGCTTTATTTTTATTTTGTATATTTTTTCAATTTTATTGTTTACTATGCTTTTTTTATTTTGTATTTTTTTCTATTTTATTGTTTTATATGCTTTATTTTTATTTCATAATATTTTTGCCATTTTATTTTTTCCATATGCTTTATATTTATTTTATATTTTGTTTCATTTTATTGTATTATATACTGTATTTTTATTTTATATTTTATTCCATTTTATTGTTTTATATGCTTTTTTTTATTTTATATTTTTTCCATTTCATTGTTCTATATGCTTTAGTATTATTTTTATTGTATTATATAGTATTATTCTATTGTTTCATATGCTTTATTTTTATTTTATATTTTTTTCCATTTTATTGTTTTATATGCTTTATTTTTATTTCATAATATTTTTTCCATTTTATTGTTTTATATGCTTTATTTTTATATTATATTGTTTTCCATTTTATTGTTTTATATGCTTTATTTTTATTTTATATTTTTTCCATTTTATTGTTTTATATGCTTTTTTTTATTTTTTATTTTTTCCATTTTATTGTTTTATATGCTGTATTTTTATTTCATATTTTTTTTTATTTTATTGTTTTATATGCTTTATTTTTATTTAAAATTTTTCCTATTTTATTGTTTTATATGCTTTATTTTTATTTTGTATTTTTTTTCAATTTTATTGTTTACTATGCTTTTTTTATTTTGTATTTTTTTCTATTTTATTGTTTTATATGCTTTATTTTTATTTCATAATATTTTTTCCATATGCTTTATATTTATTTCATATTTTGTTTCATTTTATTGTATTATATACTGTATTTTTATTTTATATTTTTTTCCATTTTATTGTTTTATATGCTTTATTTTTATTTCATAATATTTTTTCCATTTTATTGTTGTATATGCTTTATTTTTATATTATATTTTTTTCCATTTTATTGTTTCATATGCTTTATTTTTATTTTATATTTTTTCCATTTTATTGTTTTATATGCTTTATTTTTATTTTATATTTTTTTTCCATTTTATTGTTTCATATGCTTTATTTTTTATTTCAGAATATTTTTTTTCCATTTTATTGTTTTATATGCTTTATTTTTATTTTATAATATTTTTTTCCATTCTATTGTTTTATATGCTTTATTTTTATTTCATAATATTTTGTTCCATCTAATTTTTTCATATGCTTTATTTTTATTTTATATTTTCTTCCATTTTATTGTTTTATATGCTTTATTTTTATTTCATAATATTTTTTTCATTTTATTGTTTTATATGCTTTATTTTTATGTCATAATATTTTTTTCAATTGCATTGTTTTATATGCTTTATTTTTATTTCATAATATTATTTCCATTTAATTGTTTTATATGCTTTATTTTTATTTTATTATATTTTTTTCCATTTTATTGTTTTATATGCTTTATTTTTATTTTATAATATTTTTTTCCATTTTATTGTTTCATATGCTTTATTTTTATTTTCCATTTTTTCCATTTTAATGATTTATATGCTTTATTTTTATTTTATATTTTTTTTCCATTTTAATGTATTATATGCTTTATTTTTATTTCATAATATTTTTTCCATTTTATTGTTGTATATGCTTTATTTTTATATTATATTTTTTTCCATTTTATTGTTTTATATGCTTTATTTTTATTTTATATTTTTTCCATTTTATTGTTTTATATGCTTTATATTTATTTTATATTTTTTGCCATATTTTTGATTCATATGCTTTATTTTTATTTTATATTTTTTCCCTTTTATTGTTTTATATGCTTTATTTTTATTTTATATTTTTTTTCCATTTTATTGTTTCATATGCTTTATTTTTATTTCAGAATATTTTTTTTCCATTTTATTGTTTTATATGCTTTATTTTTATTTTATAATATTTTTTTCCATTCTATTGTTTTATATGCTTTATTTTTATTTCATAATATTTTGTTCCATTTTATTGTTTCATATGCTTTATTTTTATTTTCATTTTTCCATTTTAATGTTTTATATACTTTATTGTTATTTTATATTTTTTTCCATTTTAATGTTTTATATGCTTTATTTTTATTTTGTATTTTTTTCAATTTTATTATTTTATATGCTTTATTTTTATTTTATATTTTTTCCATTTTATTGTTTTATATGCTTTATTTTTATTTTATATTTTCTTCCATTTTATTGTTTTATATGCTTTATTTTTATTTCATAATATTTTTTCCATTTTATTGTTTTATATGTTATATTTTTATGTCATAATATTTTTTTCAATTGCATTGTTTTATATGCTTTATTTTTATTTCATAATATTCTTTCCATTTAATTGTTTTATATGCTTTATTTTTATTTTATAATATTTTTTCCATTTTATTGTTTTATATGCTTTATTTTTATTTCATAATATCTTTTCCATTTTATTATTTCATATGCTTTATTTTTATTTTATATTTTTTCCATTATTGTTTTATATGCTTTATTGTTATTTTATATTTTTTTCCATTTTACTGTTTTATATGCCTTTTTTTTATTTTATATTTTTTTCTATTTTATTGATTACGATGCTTAATTTTTATTTTGTATTTTTTTCAATTTTATTGTTTTGTATGCTTTATTTTTATTTCATAATATTTTTTTTCCATTGTATTGTTTTATATGCTTTATTTTTATTTTATATATTTTTTCCATTTTAATGTTTTATATGCTTTATTTTTATTTTATATTTTTTTCCATTTTAATGTTTTATATGCTTTATTTTTATTTTATATTTTTTTCAATCTTATTGTTTTATATGCTTTATTTTTATTTCATAATATTTTTTCCATTTTATTGTTTCATATGCTTTATTTTTATTTTATATTTTTTTCCATTTCATTGTTTTATATGCTTTAGTATTATTTGATATTTTTTCCATTTTATTGTTTTATATGCTTTATTTTTATTTTATATTTTTTTCCATTTTATTGTTTTATATGCTTTATTTTTATTTTATATTTTTTTCCATTTTATTGTTTTATATGCTTTATTTTTATTTTATATTTTTTCCATTTTATTGTTTTATATGCTTTATTTTTATTTTATATTTTTTTCCATTTTTTTGATTCATATGCTTTATTTTTATTTTATATTGTTTTCCCTTTTATTGTTTTATATGATTTATTTTTATTTTATATTTTTTTTCTATTTTATTGTTTCATATGCTTTATTTTTATTTAAGAATATTTTTTTTCCATTTTATTGTTTTATATGCTTTATTTTTATTTTATAATATTTTTTTTCCATTTTATTGTTTCATATGCTTTATTTTTATTTCATAATATTTTTTTCCATTTTATTGTTTCATATGCTTTATTTTTATTTTCCATTTTTTCCATTTTAATGTTTTATATGCTTTATTTTAATTTTATATTTTTTTCCATTTTAATGTTTTATATGCTTTATTTTTATTTTATATTTTTTTCCATTTTATTGTTTTATATGCCTTATTTTTATTTTATATTTTTTTCCATTTTATTGATTACGATGCTTAATTTTTATTTTGTATTTTTTAAATTTTATTGTTTTATATGCTTTATTTTTATTTCATAATATTTTTTTTCCATTTTATTGTTTTATATGCTTTATTTTTATTTTGTATTTTTTTCCATTATATTGTTTACAATGCTTTATTTTTATTTTGTATTTTTTTCAATTTTTTTGTTTTATATGCTTTATTTTTATTTTATATTTTTCCATTTTATTGTTTTATATGCTTTATTTTTATTTTATATTTTCTTCCATTTTATTGTTTTATATGCTTTATTTTTATTTCATAATATTTTTTCCATTTTATTGTTTTATATGCTTTATTGTTATGTCATAATATTTTTTTCAATTGCATTGTTTTATATGCTTTATTTTAATTTCATAATATTCTTTCCATTTAATTGTTTTATATGCTTTATTTTTATTTTATAATATTTTTTTTCATTTTATTGTTTTATATGCTTTATTTTTATTTCATAATATTCTTTCCATTTAATTGTTTTATATGCTTTATTTTTATTTTATAATATTTTTTTTCAGTTTTATTGTTTTATATGCTTTATTTTTATTTCATAATATTTTTTTTCCATTTTATTGTTTACAATGCTTTATTTTTATTTTGTATTTTTTTCAATTTTATTGTTTTATATGCTTTATTTTTATTTTATAATATTTTTTTCCATTTTATTGTTTTATATGCTTTATTTTTATTTCATAATATTTTTTTCCATTTTATTGTTTCATATGCTTTATTTTTAGTTTCCATTTTTTCCATTTTAATGTTTTATATGCTTTATTTTTATTTTATATTTTTTTCCATTTTAATGTTTTATATGCCTTATTTTTATTTTATATTTTTTTCCATTTTATTGATTACGATGCTTAATTTTTATTTTGTATTTTTTCAATTTTATTGTTTTATATGCTTTATTTTTATTTCATAATATTTTTTTTCCATTTTATTGTTTTATATGCTTTATTTTTATTTTGTATTTTTTTCCATTTTATTGTTTACAATGCTTTATTTTTATTTTGTATTTTTTTCAATTTTATTGTTTTATATGCTTTATTTTTATTTTATATTTTTCCATTTTATTGTTTTATATGCTTTATTTTTATGTCATAATATTTTTTTCAATTGCATTGTTTTATATGCTTTATTTTTATTTAATAATATTCTTTCAATTTAATTGTTTTATATGCTTTATTTTTATTTTATAATATTTTTTTCCATTTTATTGTTTTATATGCTTTATTTTTATTTTATAATATTTTTTTCCATTTTATTGTTTCATAGGCTTTATTTTTATTTTCCATTTTTTCCATTTTAATGATTTATATGCTTTATTTTTATTTTATATTTTTTTTCCATTTTATTGTTTCATATGCTTTATTTTTATTTCAGAATATTTTTTTTCCATTTTATTGTTTTATATGCTTTATTTTTATTTTATAATATTTTTTTCCATTCTATTGTTTTATATGCTTTATTTTTATTTCATAATATTTTGTTCCATTTTATTGTTTCATATGCTTTATTTTTATTTTCATTTTTCCATTTTAATGTTTTATATACTTTATTGTTATTTTATATTTTTTTCCATTTTAATGTTTTATATGCTTTATTTTTATTTTGTATTTTTTTCAATTTTATTATTTTATATGCTTTATTTTTATTTTATATTTTTTCCATTTTATTGTTTTATATGCTTTATTTTTATTTTATATTTTCTTCCATTTTATTGTTTTATATGCTTTATTTTTATTTCATAATATTTTTTCCATTTTATTGTTTTATATGTTATATTTTTATGTCATAATATTTTTTTCAATTGCATTGTTTTATATGCTTTATTTTTATTTCATAATATTCTTTCCATTTAATTGTTTTATATGCTTTATTTTTATTTTATAATATTTTTTCCATTTTATTGTTTTATATGCTTTATTTTTATTTCATAATATCTTTTCCATTTTATTATTTCATATGCTTTATTTTTATTTTATATTTTTTCCATTATTGTTTTATATGCTTTATTGTTATTTTATATTTTTTTCCATTTTACTGTTTTATATGCCTTTTTTTTATTTTATATTTTTTTCTATTTTATTGATTACGATGCTTAATTTTTATTTTGTATTTTTTTCAATTTTATTGTTTTGTATGCTTTATTTTTATTTCATAATATTTTTTTTCCATTGTATTGTTTTATATGCTTTATTTTTATTTTATATATTTTTTCCATTTTAATGTTTTATATGCTTTATTTTTATTTTATATTTTTTTCCATTTTAATGTTTTATATGCTTTATTTTTATTTTATATTTTTTTCAATCTTATTGTTTTATATGCTTTATTTTTATTTCATAATATTTTTTCCATTTTATTGTTTCATATGCTTTATTTTTATTTTATATTTTTTTCCATTTCATTGTTTTATATGCTTTAGTATTATTTGATATTTTTTCCATTTTATTGTTTTATATGCTTTATTTTTATTTTATATTTTTTTCCATTTTATTGTTTTATATGCTTTATTTTTATTTTATATTTTTTTCCATTTTATTGTTTTATATGCTTTATTTTTATTTTATATTTTTTCCATTTTATTGTTTTATATGCTTTATTTTTATTTTATATTTTTTTCCATTTTTTTGATTCATATGCTTTATTTTTATTTTATATTGTTTTCCCTTTTATTGTTTTATATGATTTATTTTTATTTTATATTTTTTTTCTATTTTATTGTTTCATATGCTTTATTTTTATTTAAGAATATTTTTTTTCCATTTTATTGTTTTATATGCTTTATTTTTATTTTATAATATTTTTTTTCCATTTTATTGTTTTATATGCTTTATTTTTATTTCATAATATTTTTTTCCATTTTATTGTTTCATATGCTTTATTTTTATTTTCCATTTTTTCCATTTTAATGTTTTATATGCTTTATTTTAATTTTATATTTTTTTCCATTTTAATGTTTTATATGCTTTATTTTTATTTTATATTTTTTTCCATTTTATTGTTTTATATGCCTTATTTTTATTTTATATTTTTTTCCATTTTATTGATTACGATGCTTAATTTTTATTTTGTATTTTTTAAATTTTATTGTTTTATATGCTTTATTTTTATTTCATAATATTTTTTTTCCATTTTATTGTTTTATATGCTTTATTTTTATTTTGTATTTTTTTCCATTATATTGTTTACAATGCTTTATTTTTATTTTGTATTTTTTTCAATTTTTTTGTTTTATATGCTTTATTTTTATTTTATATTTTTCCATTTTATTGTTTTATATGCTTTATTTTTATTTTATATTTTCTTCCATTTTATTGTTTTATATGCTTTATTTTTATTTCATAATATTTTTTCCATTTTATTGTTTTATATGCTTTATTGTTATGTCATAATATTTTTTTCAATTGCATTGTTTTATATGCTTTATTTTAATTTCATAATATTCTTTCCATTTAATTGTTTTATATGCTTTATTTTTATTTTATAATATTTTTTTTCATTTTATTGTTTTATATGCTTTATTTTTATTTCATAATATTCTTTCCATTTAATTGTTTTATATGCTTTATTTTTATTTTATAATATTTTTTTTCAGTTTTATTGTTTTATATGCTTTATTTTTATTTCATAATATTTTTTTTCCATTTTATTGTTTACAATGCTTTATTTTTATTTTGTATTTTTTTCAATTTTATTGTTTTATATGCTTTATTTTTATTTTATAATATTTTTTTCCATTTTATTGTTTTATATGCTTTATTTTTATTTCATAATATTTTTTTCCATTTTATTGTTTCATATGCTTTATTTTTAGTTTCCATTTTTTCCATTTTAATGTTTTATATGCTTTATTTTTATTTTATATTTTTTTCCATTTTAATGTTTTATATGCCTTATTTTTATTTTATATTTTTTTCCATTTTATTGATTACGATGCTTAATTTTTATTTTGTATTTTTTCAATTTTATTGTTTTATATGCTTTATTTTTATTTCATAATACTTTTTTTCCATTTTATTGTTTTATATGCTTTATTTTTATTTTGTATTTTTTTCCATTTTATTGTTTACAATGCTTTATTTTTATTTTGTATTTTTTTCAATTTTATTGTTTTATATGCTTTATTTTTATTTTATATTTTTCCATTTTATTGTTTTATATGCTTTATTTTTATGTCATAATATTTTTTTCAATTGCATTGTTTTATATGCTTTATTTTTATTTAATAATATTCTTTCAATTTAATTGTTTTATATGCTTTATTTTTATTTTATAATATTTTTTTCCATTTTATTGTTTTATATGCTTTATTTTTATTTTATAATATTTTTTTCCATTTTATTGTTTCATAGGCTTTATTTTTATTTTCCATTTTTTCCATTTTAATGATTTATATGCTTTATTTTTATTTTATATTTTTTTTCCATTTTAATGTTTTATATGCTTTATTTTTATTTCATAATATTTTTTCCATTTTATTGTTGTATATGCTTTATTTTTATATTATATTTTTTTCCATTTTATTGTTTTATATGCTTTATTTTTATTTTATATTTTTTCGATTTTATTGTTTTATATGCTTTATTTTTATTTTATATTTTTTTCCATTTTTTTGATTCATATGCTTTATTTTTATTTTATATTGTTTTCCCTTTTATTGTTTTATATGCTTTATTTTTATTTTATATTTTGTTTCCATTTTATTGTTTCATATGCTTTATTTTTTATTTCAGAATATTTTTTTTCCATTTTATTGTTTTATATGCTTTATTTTTATTTTATAATATTGTTTTCCATTCTATTGTTTTATATGCTTTACTTTTATTTCATAATATTTTGTTCCATTTTATTGTTTCATATGCTTCATTTTTATTTTCCATTTTTTCCATTTTAATGTTTTATATGCTTTATTGTTATTTTATATTTTTTTCCATTTTAATGTTTTATATGCTTTATTTTTATTTTATATTTTTTCCATTATTGTTTTATATGCTTTATTTTTATTTTATATTTTTTTCCATTTCATTGTTTTATATGCTTTATTTTTATTTTATATTTTTTCCATTTTATTGTTTTATATGCTTTATTTTTATTTTATTTTTTTTCCATTTTTTTGATTCATATGCTTTATTTTATTTTATATTGTTTTCCCTTTTATTGTTTTATATGCTTTATTTTTATTTTATATTCTTTTTCTATTTTATTGTTTCATATGCTTTATTTTTATTTCAGAATATTTTTTTCCATTTTATTGTTTTATATGCTTTATTTTTATTTATAATATTTTTTCCATTTTATTGTTTTATATGCTTTATTTTTATTTCATAATATTTTTTTCCATTTTATTGTTTCATATGCTTTATTTTTATTTTCCATTTTTTCCATTTTAATGTTTTATATGCTTTATTTTTATTGTATATTTTTTCCATTTTAATGTTTTATATGCTTTATTTTTATTTTATATTTTTTCCCATTTTATTGTTTTATATGCCTTATTTTTATTTTATATTTTTTTCCATTTTATTGATTACGATGCATAATTTTTATTTTGTATTTTTTAAATTTTATTGTTTTATATGCTTTATTTTTATTTCATAATATTTTTTTTCCATTTTATTGTTTTATATACTTCATTTTTATTTTAGATTTTTTTCCATTTTATTGTTTACAATGCTTTATTATTATTTTGTATTTTTTTCAATTTTATTGTTTTATATGCTTTATTTTTATTTTATATTTTTTCCATTTTATTGTTTTATATGCTTTATTTTTATTTTATATTTTCTTCCATTTTATTGTTTTATATGCTTTATTTTTATTTCATAATATTTTTTCCATTTTATTGTTTTATATGCTTTATTTTTATGTCATAATATTTTTTTCAATTGCATTGTTTTATATGCTTTATTTTTATTTCATAATATTCTTTCCATTTAATTGTTTTATATGCTTTATTTTTATTTTATAATATTTTTTCCATTCTATTGTTTTATATGCTTTATTTTTATTTTATAATATTTTTTTCCATTTTATTGTTTCATATGCTTTATTTTTATTTTCCATTTTTTCCATTTTAATGATTTATATGCTTTATTTTTATTTTATATTTTTTTTCCATTTTAATGTTTTATATGCTTTATTTTTATTTCATAATATTTTGTTCCATTTTATTGTTTCATATGCTTTATTTTTATTTTCCATTTTTTCCATTTTAATGTTTTATATGCTTTATTGTTATTTTATATTTTTTTCCATTTTAATGTTTTATATGCTTTATTTTTATTTTATATTTTTTCCATTATTGTTTTATATGCTTTATTTTTATTTTATATTTTTTTCCATTTTAATGTTTTATATGCTTTATTTTTATTTTATATTTTTTTCAATCTTATTGTTTTATATGCTTTATTTTTATTTCATAATATTTTTTCCATTTTATTGTTTCATATGCTTTATTTTTATTTTATATTTTTTTCCATTTCATTGTTTTATATGCTTTAGTATTATTTTATATATTTTTCCATTTTATTGTTTTATATGCTTTATTTTTATTTTATATTTTTTTTCCATTTTATTGTTTTATATGCTTTATTTTTATTTTATATTTTTTTCCATTTTATTGTTTCATATGCTTTATTTTTATTTTATTTTTTTTCCATTTTTTTGATTCATATGCTTTATTTTTATTTTATATTGTTTTCCTTTTATTGTTTTATATGCTTTATTTTTATTTTATATTCTTTTTCTATTTTATTGTTTCATATGCTTTATTTTTATTTTCCATTTTTTCCATTTTAATGTTTTATATGCTTTATTTTTATTTTATATTTTTTTCCATTTTAATGTTTTATATGCTTTATTTTTATTTTATATTTTTTCCCATTTTATTGTTTTATATGCCTTATTTTTATTTTATATTTTTTTCCATTTTATTGATTACGATGCTTAATTTTAATTTTGTATTTTTTCAATTTTATTGTTTTATATGCTTTATTTTTATTTCATAATATTTTTTTTCAATTTTATTGTTTTATATGCTTTATTTTTATTTTAGATTTTTTTCCATTTTATTGTTTACAATGCTTTATTATTATTTTGTATTTTCTTCAATTTTATTGTTTTATATGCTTTATTTTTATTTTATATTTTTCCATTTTATTGTTTCATATGCTTTATTTTTATTTTATATTTTCTTCCATTTTATTGTTTTATATGCTTTATTTTTATTTCATAATATTTTTTCCATTTTATTATAATAATATAAAATGCTTTATTTTTATGTCATAATATTTTTTTCAATTGAATTGTTTTATATGCTTTATTTTTATTTCATAATATTCTTTACATTTAATTGTTTTATATGCTTTATTTTTATTTTAAATTATTATTTTCCATTTTATTGTTTTATATGCTTTATTTTTATTTTATAATATTTTTTTCCATTTTATTGTTTCATATGCTTTATTTTTATTTTCCATTTTTTCCATTTTAATGATTTATATGCTTTATTTTTATTTTATATTTTTTTTCCATTTTAATGTTTTATATGCTTTATTTTTATTTCATAATATTTTTTCCATTTTATTGTTGTATATGCTTTATTTTTATATTATATTTTTTTCCATTTTATTGTTTTATATGCTTTATTTTTATTTTATATTTTTTCCATTTTATTGTTTTATATGCTTTATTTTTATTTTATATTTTTTTCCATTTTTTTGATTCATATGCTTTATTTTTATTTTATATTGTTTTCCATTTTATTGTTTTATATGCTTTATTTTTATTTTATATTTTTTTTCATTTTATTGTTTCATATGCTTTATTTTTTATTTCAGAATATTTTTTTTCCATTTTATTGTTTTATATGCTTTATTTTTATTTTATAATATTTTTTTCCATTCTATTGTTTTATATGCTTTATTTTTATTTCATAATATTTTGTTCCATTTTATTGTTTCATATGCTTTATTTTTATTTTCCACTTTTCCATTTTAATGTTTTATATGCTTTATTGTTATTTTATATTTTTTTCCATTTTAATGTTTTATATGCTTTATTTTTATTTTATATTTTTTCCATTATTGTTTTATATGCTTTATTTTTATTTTATATTTTTTTCCATTTTAATGTTTTATATGCTTTATTTTTATTTTATATTTTTTTCAATCTTATTGTTTTATATGCTTTATTTTTATTTCATAATATGTTTTCCATTTTATTGTTTCATATGCTTTATTTTTATTTTATTTTTTTTCCATTTTTTTGATTCATATGCTTTATTTTTATTTTATATTGTTTTCCCTTTTATTGTTTTATATGCTTTATTTTTATTTTATATTCTTTTTCTATTTTATTGTTTCATATGCTTTATTTTTATTTCAGAATATTTTTTTTCCATTTTATTGTTTTATATGCTTTATTTTTATTTCATAATATTTTTTTTCAATTTTATTGTTTTATATGCTTTATTTTTATTTTAGATTTTTTTCCATTTTATTGTTTACAATGCTTTATTATTATTTTGTATTTTTTTCAATTTTATTGTTTTATATGCTTTATTTTTATTTTATATTTTTCCATTTTATTGTTTCATATGCTTTATTTTTATTTCATATTTTCTTCCATTTTATTGTTTTATATGCTTTATTTTTATTTCATAATATTTTTTCCATTTTATTATAATAATATAAAATGCTTTATTTTTATGTCATAATATTTTTTTCAATTGAATTGTTTTATATGCTTTATTTTTATTTCATAATATTCTTTACATTTAATTGTTTTATATGCTTTATTTTTATTTTAAATTATTTTTTTCCATTTTATTGTTTTATATGCTTTATTTTTATTTTATAATATTTTTTTCCATTTTATTGTTTCATATGCTTTATTTTTATTTTCCATTTTTTCCATTTTAATGATTTATATGCTTTATTTTTATTTTATATTTTTTTTCCATTTTAATGTTTTATATGCTTTATTTTTATTTCATAATATTTTTTCCATTTTATTGTTGTATATGCTTTATTTTTATATTATATTTTTTTCCATTTTATTGTTTTATATGCTTTATTTTTATTTTATATTTTTTCCATTTTATTGTTTTATATGCTTTATTTTTATTTTATATTTTTTTCCATTTTTTTGATTCATATGCTTTATTTTTATTTTATATTGTTTTCCATTTTATTATTTTATATGCTTTATTTTTATTTAATATTTTTTTTCATTTTATTGTTTCATATGCTTTATTTTTTATTTCAGAATATTTTTTTTCCATTTTATTGTTTTATATGCTTTATTTTTATTTTATAATATTTTTTTCCATTCTATTGTTTTATATGCTTTATTTTTATTTCATAATATTTTTTTTCCATTTTATTGTTTCATATGCTTTATTTTTATTTTCCACTTTTCCATTTTAATGTTTTATATGCTTTATTGTTATTTTATATTTTTTCCATTTTAATGTTTTATATGCTTTATTTTTATTTTATATTTTTTCCATTATTGTTTTATATGCTTTATTTTTATTTTATATTTTTTTCCATTTTAATGTTTTATATGCTTTATTTTTATTTTATATTTTTTTCAATCTTATTGTTTTATATGCTTTATTTTTATTTCATAATATTTTTTCCATTTTATTGTTTCATATGCTTTATTTTTATTTTATTTTTTTTCCATTTTTTTGATTCATATGCTTTATTTTTATTTTATATTGTTTTCCCTTTTATTGTTTTATATGCTTTATTTTTATTTTATATTCTTTTTCTATTTTATTGTTTCATATGCTTTATTTTTATTTCAGAATATTTTTTTTCCATTTTATTGTTTTATATGCTTTATTTTTATTTATAATATTTTTTTCCATTTTATTGTTTTATATGCTTTATTTTTATTTCATAATATTTTTTTCCATTTTATTGTTTCATATGCTTTATTTTTATTTTCCATTTTTTCCATTTTAATGTTTTATATGCTTTATTTATTTTTTTTTTTCCATTTTAATGTTTTATATGCTTTATTTTTATTTTCTTTTTTTTCCCATTTTATTGTTTTATATGCCTTATTTTTATTTTTTATTTTTTTCCATTTTATTGATTACGATGCTTAATTTTTATTTTGTATTTTTTCAATTTTATTGTTTTATATGCTTTATTTTTATTTCATAATATTTTTTTTCCATTTTATTGTTTTATATGCTTTATTTTTATTTTAGATTTTTTTCCATTTTATTGTTTACAATGCTTTATTTTTATTTTGTATTTTTTTCAATTTTATTGTTTTATATGCTTTATTTTTATTTTATATTTTTTCCATTTTATTGTTTTATATGTTTTTTTTTTATTTTATATTTTCTTCCATTTTATTGTTTTATATGCTTTATTTTTATTTCATCATATTTTTTTCATTTTATTGTTTTATATGCTTTATTTTTATGTCATAATATTTTTTTCAATTGCATTGTTTTATATGCTTTATTTTTATTTCATAATATTATTTCCATTTAATTGTTTTATATGCTTTATTTTTATTTTATAATATCTTTTTCCATTTTATTGTTTTATATGCTTTATTTTTATTTTATAATATTTTTTTCCATTTTATTGTTTACAATGCTTTTTTTTTATTTTCCATTTTTTCCATTTTAATGATTTATATGCTTTATTTTTATTTTATATTTTTTTTCCATTTTAATGTTTTATATGCTTTATTTTTATTTCATAATATTTTTTCTATTTTATTGTTGTATATGCTTTATTTTTATATTATATTTTTTTCCATTTTATTGTTTTATATGCTTTATTTTTGTTTTATATTTTTTCCATTTTATTGTTTTATATGCTTTATTTTTATTTTATATTTTTTTCCATATTTTTGATTCATATGCTTTATTTTTATTTTATATTGTTTTCCCTTTTATTGTTTTATATGCTTTATTTTTATTTTATATTTTTTTTCCATTTTATTGTTTCATATGCTTTATTTTTTATTTCAGAATATTTTTTTCCATTCTATTGTTTTATATGCTTTATTTTTATTTCATAATATTTTGTTCCATTTTATTGTTTCATATGGTTTATTTTTATTTTCCATTTTTTCCATTTTAATGTTTTATATGCTTTATTGTTATTTTATATTTTTTTCAATTTTAATGTTTTATATGCTTTATTTTTATGTCATAATAGTTTTTTCCATGTTATTGTTTTATATGCTTTATTTTTATTTTATATGTTTTTCAATTTAATTGTTTTATATGCTTTATTTTTACTTTATATATTTTTTCCATTTTATTGTTTTATATGCTTTATTTTTATTTTATATTTTTTTCCATTTTATTGTTTTATATGCTTTATTTTTATTTTATACTTTCTTCAATTTTATTGTTTTATATGCTTTTTTTTTATTTCATAATATTATTTCCATTTAATTGTTTTATATGCTTTATTTTTATTTTATAATATCTTTTTCCATTTTATTGTTTTATATGCTTTATTTTTATTTTATAATATTTTTTCCATTTTATTGTTTACAATGCTTTTTTTTTATTTTCCATTTTTTCCATTTTAATGATTTATATGCTTTATTTTTATTTTATATTTTTTTTCCATTTTAATGTTTTATATGCTTTATTTTTATTTCATAATATTTTTTCCATTTTATTGTTGTATATGCTTTATTTTTATATTATATTTTTTTCCATTTTATTGTTTTATATGCTTTATTTTTATTTTATATTTTTTCCATTTTATTGTTTTATATGCTTTATTTTTATTTTATATTTTTTTCCATATTTTTGATTCATATGCTTTATTTTTATTTTATATTGTTTTCCCTTTTATTGTTTTATATGCTTTATTTTTATTTTATATTTTTTTTTCCATTTTATTGTTTCATATGCTTTATTTTTTATTTCAGAATATTTTTTTCCATTCTATTGTTTTATATGCTTTATTTTTATTTCATAATATTTTGTTCCATTTTATTGTTTCATATGGTTTATTTTTATTTTCCATTTTTTCCATTTTAATGTTTTATATGCTTTATTGTTATTTTATATTTTTTTCAATTTTAATGTTTTATATGCTTTATTTTTATGTCATAATAGTTTTTTCCATGTTATTGTTTTATATGCTTTATTTTTATTTTATATGTTTTTCAATTTAATTGTTTTATATGCTTTATTTTTACTTTATATATTTTTTCCATTTTATTGTTTTATATGCTTTATTTTTATTTTATATTTTTTTCCATTTTATTGTTTTATATGCTTTATTTTTATTTTATACTTTCTTCAATTTTATTGTTTTATATGCTTTATTTTTATTTTATAATATTTTTTCCATTTTATTTTTTTATATGCTTTATTTTTGTTATAATATTTTTTTTCCATTTTATTGTTTTATATGATTTATTTTCATTTCATAATATTTTTTCCATTTCATTTATTTTTTATATGCTTTATTTTTATTTCATAATATTTTTTCTATTTTATTGTTTCATTTGCTTTATTTTTAGTTCATACTAATTTTTTTTCCATTTGATTGTTGTGTTATATGCTTTATTTTTATTTCATATTTTTTCCATTTTATTGTTTTATATGCTTTATTTTTATTTTATATTTTTTCCATTTTATTGTTTTATATGCTTTATTTTTATTTTATATTTTTTCCATTTTATTGTTTTATATGCTTTATTTTTGTTTTATATTTTTTTCCATTTTTTTGATTCATATGCTTTATTTTTATTTTATATTGTTTTCCCTTTTATTGTTTTATATGCTTTATTTTTATTTTATATTTTTTTTCTATTTTATTGTTTCATATGCTTTATTTTTATTTCAGAATATTTTTTTTCCATTTTATTGTTTTATATGCTTTATTTTTATTTTATAATATTTTTTTCCATTTTATTGTTTTATATGCTTTATTTTTATTTCATAATATTTTTTTCCATTTTATTGTTTCATATGCTTTATTTTTATTTTCCATTTTTTCCATTTTAATGTTTTATATGCTTTATTTTTATTTTATATTTTTTTCCATTTTAATGTTTTATATGCTTTTTTTTTATTTTATATTTTCTTCAATTTTATTGTTTTATATGCTTTATTTTTATTTTATATTTTTTTCCATTTTATTGTTTTATATGCCTTATTTTTATTTTATATTTTTTTCCATTTTATTGATTACAATGCTTAATTTTTATTTTTTATTTTTTCAATTTTATTGTTTTATATGCTTTATTTTTATTTCATAATATTTTTTTTCCATTTTATTGTTTTATATGCTTTATTTTTATTTTATATTTTTTTCCATTTTATTGTTTACAATGCTTTATTTTTATTTTGTATTTTTTTCAATTTTATTGTTTTATATGCTTTATTTTTATTTTATATTTTTTCCATTTTAATGTTTTATATGCTTTATTTTTATTTTATATTTTCTTCCATTTTATTGTTTTATATGCTTTATTTTTATTTCATAATATTTTTTCCATTTTATTGTTTTATATGCTTTATTTTTATGTCATAATATTTTTTTCAATTGCATTGTTTTATATGCTTTATTTTTATTTCATAATATTCTTTCCATTTAATTGTTTTATATGCTTTATTTTTATTTTATAATATTTTTTTCCATTTTATTGTTTTATATGCTTTATTTTTATTTTATAATATTTTTTCCATTTTATTGTTTCATATGCTTTATTTTTATTTTCCATTTTTTCCATTTTAATGTTTTATATGCTTTATTTTTTTTAAATATTTTTTTCCATTTTAATGTTTTATATGCTTTATTTTTATTTTATATTTTTTTCCATGTTGTTGTTTTATATGCTTTATTTGTATTTTATATTTTTTTTCCATTTTATGTTTGATATGCTTTATTTTTATTTTATCATGTCTGATATGCTTTATTTTTATTTTATCATGTTTGATAGGCTTTATTTTTATTTTATCATGTCTGATATACTTTATTTGTATTTTATCATGATTGATATGCTTTATTTTTATTTTATCATGTTTGATATGCGTTATTTTTATTTTATCATGTCTGATATGCTTTATTTTTATTTTATCATGTTTGATATGCTTTATTTTTATTTTATCATGTTTGATATGCTTTATTTTTATTTTATCGTGTTTGATATGCTTTATTTTAATTTTATCATGTCTGACATGCTTTATTTTTATTTTATCGTGTTTGATATGCTTTATTTTTATTTTATCATGTTTGATATGCGTTATTTTTATTTTATCATGTCTGATATGCTTTATTTTTATTTTATCATGTTTGATATGCTTTATTTTTATTTTATCATGTTTGATATGCTTTATTTTTATTTTATCATGTTTGATATGCTTTATTTTAATTTTATCATGTCTGACATGCTTTATTTTTATTTTATCGTGTTTGATATGCTTTATTTTTATTTTATCATGTTTGATATGCTTTATTTTTATTTCATCATGTCGGGTATGCTTTATTTTTATTTTATCATGTCTGATATGCTTTATTTTTATTTTATCATGTTTGATATGCTTTATTTTTATTTTATCATGTTGGATATGCTTTATTATTGTTTTATCATGTGTGACATGCTTTATTTTTATTTTATCATGTCTGATATGCTTTATTTGTATTTTATCATGTCTGATATGCTTTATTTTTATTTTATCATGTTTGATATGCTTTATTTTTATTTTATCATGTTTGATATGCTTTATTTTTATTTTATCATGTTTGATATGCTTTATTTTTATTTTATCATGTTTGATATGCTTTATTTTTATTTTATCATGTTTGATATGCTTTATTTAAATTTGATCATGTTTGATATGCTTTATTTTTATTTTATCATGTCTGATATGCTTTATTTTTATTTTATCATGTTTGATATGCTTTATTTTTATTTTTTCATGTATGATATGCTTTATTTTTATTTTATTATGTCTGATATGCTTTATTTTTATTTTATCATGTCTGATATGCTTTATTTTTATTTTATCATGTTTGATATGCTTTATTTTTATTTTATCATGTTTGATATGCTTTATTTTTATTTTATTATATCTGATATGCTTTATTTTTATTTTATCATGTTTGATATGCTTTATTTTTATTTTATCATGTCTGATATACTTTATTTGTATTTTATTATGTCTGATATGCTTTATTTTTATTTTATCATTTTTGATATGCTTTATTTTTATTTTATCATGTTTGATATGCTTTATTTTTATTTTATCATTTTTGATATGCTTTATTTTTATTTTATCATGTTTGATATGCTTTATTTTTATTTTATCATGTTTGATATGCTTTATTTTTATTTTATCGTGTTTGATATGCTTTATTTTCATTTTATCATGTCTGACATGCTTTATTTGTATTTTATCGTGTTTGATATGCTTTATTTTTATTTTATAATGTTTGATATGCTTTATTTTTATTTAATCATGTTTGATATGCTTTATTTTTATTTTATCATGTTTGATATGCTTTATTTTTATTTTATCATGTTTGATATGCTTTATTTTTATTTTATCATGTTTGATATGCGTTATTTTTATTTGATCATGTCTGATATGCTTTATTTTCATTTTATCATGTCTGGTATGCTTTATTTTTATTTTATCATGTTTGATATGCTTTATTTTTATTTTATCATGTTTGATATGCTTTATTTTTATTTTATCATGTTTGATATGCTTTATTTTTATTTTATCATGTTGGATATGCTTTATTTTTGTTTTATCATGTTTGATATGCTTTATTTTTATTTTATCATGTCTGATATGCTTTATTTTTATTTTATCATGTCTGATATGCTTTATTTTTATTTTATCATGTTTGATATGCTTTATTTTTATTTTATCATGTTTGATATGCTTTATTTTTATTTTATCATGTTTGATATGCTTCATTTTTATTTTATCATGTTTGATATGCTTTATTTTTATTTTATCGTGTTTGATATGCTTTATTTTCATTTTATCCTGTTTGATATGCTTTATTTTTATTTTATCATGTTTGATATGCTTTATTTTTATTTTATTATGTTTGATATGCTTTATTTTTATTTAATCATGTCTGATATGCTTTATTTTTATTTTATCATGTTTGATATGCTTTATTTTTATTTTATCATGTTCGATATGGTTTATTTTTATTTGATTATATCTGATATGCTTTATTTTTATTGTATCATGTTTGATATGCTTTATTTTTATTTTATCATGTTTGATATGCTTTATTTTTATTTTATCAGGTCTGATATGCTTTATTTTTATTTTATCATGTTTGATATGCTTTATTTTTATTTTATCATGTTTGATATGCTTTATTTTTATTTCATCATGTTTGATATGCTTTATTTTTATTTTATCATGTCTGATATGCTTTATTTTTATTTTATCATGTTTGATATGCTTTATTTTTATTTTATTATGTTGGATATGCTTTATTTTTGTTTTATCATGTTTGATATGCTTTATTTTTATTTTATCATGTTTGATATGCTTTATTTTTATTTTATCATGTTTGATATGCTTTATTTTTATTTTATCATGTTTGATATGCTTTATTTTTATTTTATCATGTTTGATATGCTTTATTTTTATTTTATCATGTCTGATATGCTTTATTTTTATTTTATCCTGTTTGATATGCTTTATTTTTATTTTATCATGTTTGATATGCTTTATTTTTATTTTATTATGTCTGATATGCTTTATTTTTATTTTATCATGTCTGATATGCTTGATTTTTATTTTATCATGTTTGATATGCTTTATTTTTATTTTATCATGTTTGATATGCTTTATTTTTATTTTATCGTGTTTGATATGCTTTATTTTCATTTTATCATGTCTGACATGCTTTATTTGTATTTTATCGTGTTTGATATGCTTTATTTTTATTTTATAATGTTTGATATGCTTTATTTTTATTTAATCATGTTTGATATGCTTTATTTTTATTTTATCATGTTTGATATGCTTTATTTTTATTTTATGATGTTTGATATGCTTTATTTTTATTTTATCATGTTTGATATGCTTTATTTTTATTTTATCATGTTTGATATGCGTTATTTTTATTTGATCATGTCTGATATGCTTTATTTTCATTTGATCATGTCTGGTATGCTTTATTTTCATTTTATCATGTCTGGTATGCTTTATTTTTATTTTATCATGTTTGATATGCTTTATTTTTATTTTATCATGTTTGATATGCTTTATTTTTATTTCATCATGTCTGGTATGCTTTATTTTTATTTTATCATGTCTGATATGCTTTATTTTTATTTTATCATGTTTGATATGCTTTATTTTTATTTTATCATGTTGGATATGCTTTATTTTTGTTTTATCATGTTTGATATGCTTTATTTTTATTTTATCATGTCTGATATGCTTTATTTTTATTTTATCATGTCTGATATGCTTTATTTTTATTTTATCATGTTCGATATGCTTTATTTTTATTTTATCATGTTTGATATGCTTTATTTTTATTTTATCATGTTTGATATGCTTTATTTTTATTTTATCATGTTTGATATGCTTTATTTTTATTTTATCGTGTTTGATATGCTTTATTTTCATTTTATCCTGTTTGATATGCTTTATTTTTATTTTATCATGTTTGATATGCTTTATTTTTATTTTATTATGTTTGATATGCTTTATTTTTATTTAATCATGTCTGATATGCTTGATTTTAATTTTATCATGTTTGATATGCTTTATTTTTATTTTATCATCATCGATATGGTTTATTTTTATTTGATTATATCTGATATGCTTTATTTTTATTGTATCATGTTTGATATGCTTTATTTTTATTTTATCATGTTTGATATGCTTTATTTTTATTTTATCATGTCTGATATGCTTTATTTTTATTTTATCATGTTTGATATGCTTTATTTTTATTTTATCATGTTTGATATGCTTTATTTTTATTTCATCATGTTTGATATGCTTTATTTTTATTTTATCATGTCTGATATGCTTGATTTTTATTTTATCATGTTTGATATGCTTTATTTTTATTTTAATATGTTGGATATGCTTTATTTTTGTTTTATCATGTTTGATATGCTTTATTTTTATTTTATCATGTTTGATATGCTTTATTTTTATTTTATCATGTCTGATATGCTTTATTTTTATTTTATCCTGTTTGATATGCTTTATTTTTATTGTATCATGTTTGATATGCTTTATTTTTATTTTATCATGTTTGATATGCTTTATTTTTATTTTATCATGTCTGATATGCTTTATTTTTATTTTATCATGTTTGATATGCTTTATTTTAATTTTATCATGTTTGATATGCTTTATTTTTATTTCATCATGTTTGATATGCTTTATTTTTATTTTATCATGTCTGATATGCTTTATTTTTATTTTATCATGTTTGATATGCTTTATTTTTATTTTATCATGTCTGATATGTTTATTTTTATTTTATCATGTTTGATATGCTTTATTTTTTTTTATCATGTTTGATATGCTTTATTTTTATTTCATCATGTTTGATATGCTTTATTTTTATTTTATCATGTTTGATATGCTATTTTTTTATTTTATCATGTCTGATATGCTTTATTTTTATTTTATCATGTTTGATATGCTTTATTTTTATTTTATCATGTTTGATATGCTTTATTTTTATTTCATCATGTTTGATATGCTTTATTTTTATTTTATCATGTCTGATATGCTTGATTTTTATTTTATCATGTTTGATATGCTTTATTTTTATTTTATTATGTTGGATATGCTTTATTTTTGTTTTATCATGTTTGATATGCTTTATTTTTATTTTATCATGTTTGATATGCTTTATTTTTATTTTATCATGTTTGATATGCTTTATTTTTATTTTATCATGTTTGATATGCTTTATTTTTATTTTATCATGTTTGATATGCTTTATTTTTATTTTATCATGTCTGATATGCTTTATTTTTATTTTATCCTGTTTGATATGCTTTATTTTTATTGTATACTGTTTGATATGCTTTATTTTTATTTTATCATGTTTGATATGCTTTATTTTTATTTTATCATGTCTGATATGCTTTATTTTTATTTTATCATGTTTGATATGCTTTATTTTTATTTTATCATGTTTGATATGCTTTATTTTTATTTCATCATGTTTGATATGCTTTATTTTTATTTTATCATGTCTGATATGCTTTATTTTTATTTTATCATGTTTGATATGCTTTATTTTTATTTTATTATGTTGGATATGCTTTATTTTTGTTTTATCATGTTTGATATGCTTTATTTTTATTTTATCATGTCTGATATGCTTGATTTTTATTTTATCATGTTTGATATGCTTTATTTTTATTTTATCATGTTTGATATGCTTTATTTTTATTTTATCGTGTTTGATATGCTTTATTTTCATTTTATCATGTCTGACATGCTTTATTTGTATTTTATCGTGTTTGATATGCTTTATTTTTATTTTATAATGTTTGATATGCTTTATTTTTATTTAATCATGTTTGATATGCTTTATTTTTATTTTATCATGTTTGATATGCTTTATTTTTATTTTATGATGTTTGATATGCTTTATTTTTATTTTATTATGTTTGATATGCGTTATTTTTATTTGATCATGTCTGATATGCTTTATTTTCATTTTATCATGTCTGGTATGCTTTATTTTTATTTTATCATGTTTGATATGCTTTATTTTTATTTAATCATGTTTGATATGCTTTATTTTTATTTTATCATGTTTGATATGCTTTATTTTTATTTTATCATGTTTGATATGCTTTATTTTTATTTTATCATGTTTGATATGCGTTATTTTTATTTGATCATGTCTGATATGCTTTATTTTCATTTTATCATGTCTGGTATGCTTTATTTTTATTTTATCATGTTTGATATGCTTTATTTTTATTTTATCATGTTTGATATGCTTTATTTTTATTTTATCATGTTTGATATGCTTTATTTTTATTTCATCATGTCTGGTATGCTTTATTTTTATTTTATCATGTCTGATATGCTTTATTTTTATTTTATCATGTTTGATATGCTTTATTTTTATTTTATCATGTTGGATATGCTTTATTTTTGTTTTATCATGTTTGATATGCTTTATTTTTATTTTATCATGTTTGATATGCTTTATTTTTATTTTATCATGTCTGATATGCTTTATTTTTATTTTATCATGTCTGGTATGCTTTATTTTTATTTTATCATGTCTGATATGCTTTATTTTTATTTTATCATGTTTGATATGCTTTATTTTTATTTTATCATGTTTGATATGCTTTATTTTTATTTTATCATGTCTGATATGCTTTATTTTTATGTTATCATGTCTGATATGCTTTATGTTAATTTTATCATGTTTGATATGCTTTATTTTTATTTTATCATGTTTGATATGCTTTATTTTTATTTTATCATGTTTGATATGCTTTATTTTTATTTTATCATGTTTGATATGCTTTATTTTTATTTTATCATGTTTGATATGCTTTATTTTTATTTTATTATTTTTGATATGCTTTACTTTTATTTTATCATGTCTGATATGCTTTATTTTTATTTTATCATGTTTGATATGCTTTATTTTTATTTTATCATGTTTGATATGCTTTATTTTTATTTTATCATGTTTGATATGCTTTATTTTTATTTTATTATGTCTGATATGCTTTATTTTTATTTTATCATGTTTGATATGCTTTATTTTTATTTTATCATGTTTGATATGCTTTATTTTTATTTTATCATGTTTGATATGCTTTATTTTTATTTTATCATGTTTGATATGCTTTATTTTTATTTTAGTATATCTGATATGCTTTATTTTTATTTTATCATGTCTGATATGCTTTATTTTTATTTTATCATGTTTGATATGCTTTATTTTTATTTTATCATTTTTGATATTCTTTATTTTTATTTTATCATGTCTGGTATGCTTTATTTTTATTTTATCATGTCTGATATGTTGGTTTTTTATTTTATCATGTCTGGTATGCTTTATTTTTATTTTATCATGTTTGATATGCTTTATTTTATTTTATCATGTCTGATATGCTTTATTTTTATTTTATCATGTTTGATATGCTTTATTTTTATTTTATCATGTTTGATATGCTTTATTTTTATTTTATCATGTCTGATAGGCTTTATTTTTATTTTATCATGTCTGGTATGCTTTATTTTTATTTTATCATGTTTGATATGCTTTATTTTTATTTTATCATATTTGATATGCTTTATTTTTATTTTATCATGTTTGATATGCTTTATTTTTTTATCATGTCTGATATAATTTATTTTTATTTTATCATGTTTGATATGCTTTTTTTTATTTTATCATGTTTGATATGCTTTATTTTTATTTTATCATGTCTGGTATACTTTATTTTTATTTTATCATGTCTGATATGCTTTATTTTTATTTTATCATGTTTGATATGCTTTATTTTTATTTTATTATGTTGGATATGCTTTATTTTTATTTTATCATGTCTGATATGCTTTATTTTCATTTTTTAATGTTTGATATGCTTTATTTTTATTTTATCATGTTTGATATGCTTTATTTTTATTTTATCATGTCTGATATACTTTATTTGTATTTTATCATGATCGATATGCTTTATTTTTATTTTATCATGTTTGATATGCTTTATTTTTATTTTATCATGTTTGATATGCTTTATTTCTATTTTATCATGTTTGATATGCTTTATTTTTATTTTATCATGTTTGATATGCTTTATTTTTATTTAATCATGTTTGATATGCTTTATTTTTATTTTATCATGTCTGATATAATTTATTTTTATTTTATCATGTTTGATATGCTTTATTGTTATTTTATCATGTTTGATATGCTTTATTTTTATTTTATCATGTTTGATATGCTTTATTTTTATTTTATCATGTCTGGTATGCTTTATTTTTATTTTATCATGTTTGATATGCTTTATTTTTATTTTATCATGTTTGATATGCTTTATTTTTATTTTATCATGTTTGATATGCTTTATTTTTATTTTATCATGTTTGATATGCTTTATTTTTATTTTATCATGTTTGATATGCTTTATTTTTATTTTATCATGTCTGATATGCTTTATTTTTATTTTATTATATCTGATATGCTATATTTTTATTTTATAATGTCTGATATGCTTTATGTTTATTTGATCATTTCTGATATAATTTATTTTTATTTTATCATGTTTGATATGCTTTATTTTTATTTTATCATGTTTGATATGCTTTATTTTTATTTTATCATGTTTGATATGCTTTATTTTTATTTTATCATGTCTGGTATGCTTTATTTTTATTTTATCATGTCTGATATGCTTTATTTTTATTTTATCATGTCTGGTATGCTTTATTTTTATTTTATCATGTCTGATATGCTTTATTTTTATTTTATCATGTTTGATATGCTTTATTTTTATTTTATCATGTTTGATATGCTTTGTCTTTATTTTATCATGTTTGATATGCTTTATTTTCATTTTATCATGTTTGATATGCTATATTTTTATTTTATCATCTCTGATATGCTTTATTTTTATTTTATCATGTTTGATATGCTTTATTTTTATTTTATCATGTCTGATATGCTTTATTTTTATTTTATCATGTTTGATATGCTTTATTTTTATTTTATCATGTTTGATATGCTTTATTTTTATTTTATCATGTCTGATATGCTTTATTTTTATTTTATCATGTCTGGTATGCTTTATTTTTATTTTATCATGTCTGATATGCTTTATTTTTATTTTATCATGTTTGATATGCTTTATTTTTATTTTATCATGTTTGATATGCTTTATTTTTATTTTATCATGTCTGATATGCTTTATTTTTATGTTATCATGTCTGATATGCTTTATGTTAATTTTATCATGTTTGATATGCTTTATTTTTATTTTATCATGTTTGATATGCTTTATTTTTATTTTATCATGTTTGATATGCTTTATTTTTATTTTATCATGTTTGATATGCTTTATTTTTATTTTATCATGTTTGATATGCTTTATTTTTATTTTATCATGTTTGATATGCTTTATTTTTATTTTATTATTTTTGATATGCTTTACTTTTATTTTATCATGTCTGATATGCTTTATTTTTATTTTATCATGTTTGATATGCTTTATTTTTATTTTATCATGTTTGATATGCTTTATTTTTATTTTATCATGTTTGATATGCTTTATTTTTATTTTATTATGTCTGATATGCTTTATTTTTATTTTATCATGTTTGATATGCTTTATTTTTATTTTATCATGTTTGATATGCTTTATTTTTATTTTATCATGTTTGATATGCTTTATTTTTATTTTATCATGTTTGATATGCTTTATTTTTATTTTAGTATATCTGATATGCTTTATTTTTATTTTATCATGTCTGATATGCTTTATTTTTATTTTATCATGTTTGATATGCTTTATTTTTATTTTATCATTTTTGATATTCTTTATTTTTATTTTATCATGTCTGGTATGCTTTATTTTTATTTTATCATGTCTGATATGTTGGTTTTTTATTTTATCATGTCTGGTATGCTTTATTTTTATTTTATCATGTTTGATATGCTTTATTTTTAGTTTATCATGTTTGATATGCTTTATTTTTATTTTATCATGTTTGATATGCTTTATTTTTATTTTATCATGTTTGATATGCTTTATTTTATTTTATCATGTCTGATATGCTTTATATTTATTTTATCATCGCTGATATGCTTTATTTTTATTTTATCATGTTTGATATGCTTTATTTTATTTTATCATGTCTGATATGCTTTATTTTTTTTTTCATGTTTGATATGCTTTATTTTTATTTTATCATGTTTGATATGCTTTATTTTTATTTTATCATGTCTGATAGGCTTTATTTTTATTTTATCATGTCTGGTATGCTTTATTTTTATTTTATCATGTTTGATATGCTTTATTTTTATTTTATCATATTTGATATGCTTTATTTTTATTTTATCATGTTTGATATGCTTTATTTTTTTATCATGTCTGATATAATTTATTTTTATTTTATCATGTTTGATATGCTTTTTTTTATTTTATCATGTTTGATATGCTTTATTTTTATTTTATCATGTCTGGTATACTTTATTTTTATTTTATCATGTCTGATATGCTTTATTTTTATTTTATCATGTTTGATATGCTTTATTTTTATTTTATTATGTTGGATATGCTTTATTTTTATTTTATCATGTCTGATATGCTTTATTTTTATTTTTTAATGTTTGATATGCTTTATTTTTATTTTATCATGTTTGATATGCTTTATTTTTATTTTATCATGTCTGATATACTTTATTTGTATTTTATCATGATCGATATGCTTTATTTTTATTTTATCATGTTTGATATGCTTTATTTTTATTTTATCATGTTTGATATGCTTTATTTCTATTTTATCATGTTTGATATGCTTTATTTTTATTTTATCATGTTTGATATTCTTTATTTTTATTTAATCATGTTTGATATGCTTTATTTTTATTTTATCATGTCTGATATAATTTATTTTTATTTTATCATGTTTGATATGCTTTATTGTTATTTTATCATGTTTGATATGCTTTATTTTTATTTTATCATGTTTGATATGCTTTATTTTTATTTTATCATGTCTGGTATGCTTTATTTTTATTTTATCATGTTTGATATGCTTTATTTTTATTTTATCATGTTTGATATGCTTTATTTTTATTTTATCATGTTTGATATGCTTTATTTTTATTTTATCATGTTTGATATGCTTTATTTTTATTTTATCATGTTTGATATGCTTTATTTTTATTTTATCATGTCTGATATGCTTTATTTTTATTTTATTATATCTGATATGCTATATTTTTATTTTATAATGTCTGATATGCTTTATGTTTATTTGATCATTTCTGATATAATTTATTTTTATTTTATCATGTTTGATATGCTTTATTTTTATTTTATCATGTTTGATATGCTTTATTTTTATTTTATCATGTTTGATATGCTTTATTTTTATTTTATCATGTCTGGTATGCTTTATTTTTATTTTATCATGTCTGATATGCTTTATTTTTATTTTATCATGTCTGGTATGCTTTATTTTTATTTTATCATGTCTGATATGCTTTATTTTTATTTTATCATGTTTGATATGCTTTATTTTTATTTTATCATGTTTGATATGCTTTGTTTTTATTTTATCATGTTTGATATGCTTTATTTTCATTTTATCATGTTTGATATGCTATATTTTTATTTTATCATCTCTGATATGCTTTATTTTTATTTTATCATGTTTGATATGCTTTATTTTTATTTTATCATGTCTGATATGCTTTATTTTTATTTTATCATGTTTGATATGCTTTATTTTTATTTTATCATGTTTGATATGCTTTATTTTTATTTTATCATGTCTGATATGCTTTATTTTTATTTTATCATGTCTGGTATGCTTTATTTTTATTTTATCATGTCTGATATGCTTTATTTTTATTTTATCATGTTTGATATGCTTTATTTTTATTTTATCATGTTTGATATGCTTTATTTTTATTTTATCATGTCTGATATGCTTTATTTTTATGTTATCATGTCTGATATGCTTTATGTTAATTTTATCATGTTTGATATGCTTTATTTTTATTTTATCATGTTTGATATGCTTTATTTTTATTTTATCATGTTTGATATGCTTTATTTTTATTTTATCATGTTTGATATGCTTTATTTTTATTTTATCATGTTTGATATGCTTTATTTTCATTTTATTATTTTTGATATGCTTTACTTTTATTTTATCATGTCTGATATGCTTTATTTTTATTTTATCATGTTTGATATGCTTTATTTTTATTTTATCATGTTTGATATGCTTTATTTTTATGTTATCATGTTTGATATGCTTTATTTTTATTTTATTATGTCTGATATGCTTTATTTTTATTTTATCATGTTTGATATGCTTTATTTTTATTTTATCATGTTTGATATGCTTTATTTTTATTTTATCATGTTTGATATGCTTTATTTTTATTTTATCATGTTTGATATGCTTTATTTTTATTTTAGTATATCTGATATGCTTTATTTTTATTTTATCATGTCTGATATGCTTTATTTTTATTTTATCATGTTTGATATGCTTTATTTTTATTTTATCATTTTTGATATTCTTTATTTTTATTTTATCATGTCTGGTATGCTTTATTTTTATTTTATCATGTCTGATATGTTGGTTTTTTATTTTATCATGTCTGGTATGCTTTATTTTTATTTTATCATGTTTGATATGCTTTATTTTTATTTTATCATGTTTGATATGCTTTATTTTTATTTTATCATGTTTGATATGCTTTATTTTTATTTTATCATGTTTGATATGCTTTATTTTATTTTATCGTGTCTGATATGCTTTATATTTATTTTATCATCGCTGATATGCTTTATTTTTATTTTATCATGTTTGATATGCTTTATTTTATTTTATCATGTCTGATATGCTTTATTTTTTTTTTCATGTTTGATATGCTTTATTTTTATTTTATCATGTTTGATATGCTTTATTTTTATTTTATCATGTCTGATAGGCTTTATTTTTATTTTATCATGTCTGGTATGCTTTATTTTTATTTTATCATGTTTGATATGCTTTATTTTTATTTTATCATATTTGATATGCTTTATTTTTATTTTATCATGTTTGATATGCTTTATTTTTTTATCATGTCTGATATAATTTATTTTTATTTTATCATGTTTGATATGCTTTTTTTTATTTTATCATGTTTGATATGCTTTATTTTTATTTTATCATGTCTGGTATACTTTATTTTTATTTTATCATGTCTGATATGCTTTATTTTTATTTTATCATGTTTGATATGCTTTATTTTTATTTTATCATGTTTGATATGCTTTATGTTTATTTGATCATTTCTGATATAATTTATTTTTATTTTATCATGTTTGATATGCTTTATGTTTATTTGATCATTTCTGATATAATTTATTTTTATTTTATCATGTTTGATATGCTTTATTTTTATTTTATCATGTTTGATATGCTTTATTTTTATTTTATCATGTCTGGTATGCTTTATTTTCATTTTATCATATTTGATATGCTATATTTTTATTTTATCATCTCTGATATGCTTTATTTTTATTTTATCATGTTTGATATGCTTTATTTTTATTTTATCATGTCTGATATGCTTTATTTTTATTTTATCATGTTTGATATGCTTTATTTTTATTTTATCATGTTTGATATGCTTTATTTTTATTTTATCATGTCTGATATGCTTTATTTTTATTTTATCATGTCTGGTATGCTTTATTTTTATTTTATCATGTCTGATATGCTTTATTTTTATTTTATCATGTTTGATATGCTTTATTTTTATTTTATCATGTTTGATATGCTTTATTTTTATTTTATCATGTCTGATATGCTTTATTTTTATGTTATCATGTCTGATATGCTTTATGTTAATTTTATCATGTTTGATATGCTTTATTTTTATTTTATCATGTTTGATATGCTTTATTTTTATTTTATCATGTTTGATATGCTTTAATTTTATTTTATCATGTTTGATATGCTTTATTTTTATTTTATCATGTTTGATATGCTTTATTTTTATTTTATTATTTTTGATATGCTTTACTGTTATTTTATCATGTCTGATATGCTTTATTTTTATTTTATCATGTTTGATATGCTTTATTTTTATTTTATCATGTTTGATATGCTTTATTTTTATTTTATCATGTTTGATATGCTTTATTTTTATTTTATTATGTCTGATATGCTTTATTTTTATTTTATCATGTTTGATATGCTTTATTTTTATTTTATCATGTTTGATATGCTTTATTTTTATTTTATCATTTTTGATATTCTTTATTTTTATTTTATCATGTCTGGTATGCTTTATTTGTATTTTATCATGTCTGATATGTTGGTTTTTTATTTTATCATGTCTGGTATGCTTTATTTTTATTTTATCATGTTTGATATGCTTTATTTTTAGTTTATCATGTTTGATATGCTTTATTTTTATTTTATCATGTTTGATATGCTTTATTTTTATTTTATCATGTTTGATATGCTTTATTTTATTTTATCATGTCTGATATGCTTTATATTTATTTTATCATCGCTGATATGCTTTATTTTTATTTTATCATGTTTGATATGCTTTATTTTATTTTATCATGTCTGATATGCTTTATTTTTTTTTTTCATGTTTGATATGCTTTATTTTTATTTTATCATGTTTGATATGCTTTATTTTTATTTTATCATGTCTGATAGGCTTTATTTTTATTTTATCATGTCTGGTATGCTTTATTTTTATTTTATCATGTTTGATATGCTTTATTTTTATTTTATCATATTTGATATGCTTTATTTTTATTTTATCATGTTTGATATGCTTTATTTTTTTATCATGTCTGATATAATTTATTTTTATTTTATCATGTTTGATATGCTTTTTTTATTTTATCATGTTTGATATGCTTTATTTTTATTTTATCATGTCTGGTATACTTTATTTTTATTTTATCATGTCTGATATGCTTTATTTTTATTTTATCATGTTTGATATGCTTTATTTTTATTTTATCATGTTTGATATGCTTTATTTTTATTTTATCATGTCTGATATGCTTTATTTTTATTTTTTAATGTTTGATATGCTTTATTTTTATTTTATCATGTTTGATATGCTTTATTTTTATTTTATCATGTCTGATATACTTTATTTGTATTTTATCATGATCGATATGCTTTATTTTTATTTTATCATGTTTGATATGCTTTATTTTTATTTTATCATGTTTGATATGCTTTATTTCTATTTTATCATGTTTGATATGCTTTATTTTTATTTTATCATGTTTGATATGCTTTATTTTTATTTAATCATGTTTGATATGCTTTATTTTTATTTTATCATGTCTGATATAATTTATTTTTATTTTATCATGTTTGATATGCTTTATTGTTATTTTATCATGTTTGATATGCTTTATTTTTATTTTATCATGTTTGATATGCTTTATTTTTATTTTATCATGTCTGGTATGCTTTATTTTTATTTTATCATGTTTGATATGCTTTATTTTTATTTTATCATGTTTGATATGCTTTATTTTTATTTTATCATGTTTGATATGCTTTATTTTTATTTTATCATGTTTGATATGCTTTATTTTTATTTTATCATGTTTGATATGCTTTATTTTTATTTTATCATGTCTGATATGCTTTATTTTTATTTTATTATATCTGATATGCTATATTTTTATTTTATCATGTCTGATATGCTTTATGTTTATTTAGTCATTTCTGATATAATTTATTTTTATTTTATCATGTTTGATATGCTTTATTTTTATTTTATCATGTTTGATATGCTTTATTTTTATTTTATCATGTCTGGTATGCTTTATTTTCATTTTATCATGTTTGATATGCTATATTTTTATTTTATCATCTCTGATATGCTTTATTTTTATTTTATCATGTTTGATATGCTTTATTTTTATTTTATCATGTCTGATATGCTTTATTTTTATTTTATCATGTTTGATATGCTTTATTTTTATTTTATCATGTTTGATATGCTTTATTTTTATTTTATCATGTCTGATATGCTTTATTTTTATTTTATCATGTCTGGTATGCTTTATTTTTATTTTATCATGTCTGATATGCTTTATTTTTATTATATCATGTTTGATATGCTTTATTTTTATTTTATCATGTTTGATATGCTTTATTTTTATTTTATCATGTCTGATATGCTTTATTTTTATGTTATCATGTCTGATATGCTTTATGTTAATTTTATCATGTTTGATATGCTTTATTTTTATTTTATCATGTTTGATATGCTTTATTTTTATTTTATCATGTTTGATATGCTTTATTTTTATTTTATCATGTTTGATATGCTTTATTTTTATTTTATCATGTTTGATATGCTTTATTTTTATTTTATTATTTTTGAGATGCTTTACTGTTATTTTATCATGTCTGATATGCTTTATTTTTATTTTATCATGTTTGATATGCTTTATTTTTATTTTATCATGTTTGATATGCTTTATTTTTATTTTATCATGTTTGATATGCTTTATTTTTATTTTATTATTTCTGATATGCTTTATTTTTATTTTATCATGTTTGATATGCTTTATTTTTATTTTATCATGTTTGATATGCTTTATTTTTATTTTATCATTTTTGATATTCTTTATTTTTATTTTATCATGTCTGGTATGCTTTATTTTTATTTTATCATGTCTGATATGTTGGTTTTTTATTTTATCATGTCTGGTATGCTTTATTTTTATTTTATCATGTTTGATATGCTTTATTTTTAGTTTATCATGTTTGATATGCTTTATTTTTATTTTATCATGTTTGATATGCTTTATTTTTATTTTATCATGTTTGATATGCTTTATTTTATTTTATCATGTCTGATATGCTTTATTTTTTTTTTTCATGTTTGATATGCTTTATTTTTATTTTATCATGTTTGATATGCTTTATTTTTATTTTATCATGTCTGATAGGCTTTATTTTTATTTTATCATGTCTGGTATGCTTTATTTTTATTTTATCATGTCTGATATGCTTTATTTTTATTTTATCATGTTTGATATGCTTTATTTTTATTTTATCATGTTTGATATGCTTTATCTTTATTTTATCATGTTTGATATGCTTTATTTTTATTTTATCATGTTTGATATGCTTTATTTTTATTTTATCATGTTTGATATGCTTTATTTTTATTTTATCATGTTTTATATGCTTTATTTTTATTTTATCATGTTTGATATGCTTTATTTTTATTTTATTATTTTTGATATGCTTTACTTTTATTTTATCATGTCTGATATGCTTTATTTTTATTTTATCATGTTTGATATGCTTTATTTTTATTTTATCATGTTTGATATGCTTTATTTTAGTTTTATTATGTCTGATATGCTTTATTTTTATTTTATCATGTTTGATATGCTTTATTTTTATTTTATCATATTTGATATGCTTTATTTTTATTTTATCATGTTTGATATGCTTTATTTTTTTATCATGTCTGATATAATTTATTTTTATTTTATCATGTTTGATATGCTTTTTTTTATTTTATCATGTTTGATATGCTTTATTTTTATTTTATCATGTCTGGTATACTTTATTTTTATTTTATCATGTCTGATATACTTTATTTTTATTTTATCATGTTTGATATGCTTTATTTTTATTTTATCATGTTTGATATGCTTTATTTTTATTTTATCATGTTTGATATGCTTTATTTTTATTTTATCATGTTTGATATGCTTTATTTTTATTTTATCATGTCTGATATACTTTATTTGTATTTTATCATGATCGATATGCTTTATTTTTTTTTATCATGTTTGATATGCTTTATTTTTATTTTATTATGTTTGATATGCTTTATTTTTATTTAATCATGTTTGATATGCTTTATTTTTATTTTATCATGTCTGATATAATTTATTTTTATTTTATCATGTTTGATATGCTTTATTTTTATTTTATCATGTTTGATATGCTTTATTTTTATTTTATCATGTTTGATATGCTTTATTTTTATTTTATCATGTTTGATATGCTTTATTTTTATTTTATCATGTTTGGTATGCTTTATTTTTATTTTATCATGTCTGATATGCTTTATTTTTATTTCATCATGTTTGATATGCTTTATTTTTATTTTATCATGTTTGATATGCTTTATATTTATTTTATCATGTTTGATATGCTTTATTTTTATTTTATCATGTCTGGTATGCTTTATTTTTATTTTATCATGTCTGATATGCTTTATTTTTATTTCATCATGTTTGATATGCTTTATTTTTATTTTATCATGTTTGATATGCTTTATATTTATTTTATCATCTCTGATATGCTTTATTTTTATTTTATCATGTTTGATATACTTTATTTTTATTTTATCATGTCTGATATGCTTTATTTTTATTTTATCATGTTTGATATGCTTTATTTTATTTTATCATGTTTGATATGCTTTATTTTTATTTTATCATGTCTGATATGCTTTATTTTTATTTTTTCATGTTTGATATGCTTTATTTTTATTTTATCATGTTTGATATGCTTTATTTTTATTTTATCATGTCTGATATACTTTATTTGTATTTTATCATGATCGATATGCTTTATTTTTATTTTATCATGTTTGATATGCTTTATTTTTATTTTATCATGTCTGATATGCTTTATTTTTATTTTTTAATGTTTGATATGCTTTATTTTTATTTTATCATGTTTGATATGCTTTATTTTTATTTTATCATGTCTGATAGGCTTTATTTTTGTTTTATCATGTCTGGTATGCTTTATTTTTATTTTATCATGTCTGATATGCTTTATTTTTATTTTATCATGTTTTATATGCTTTATTTTTATTTTATCATGTTTGATATGCTTTATCTTAATTTTATCATGTTTGATATGCTTTATTTTTATTTTATCATGTTTGATATGCTTTATTTTTATTTTATCATGTTTGATATGCTTTATTTTTATTTTATCATGTTTGATATGCTTTATTTTTATTTTATCATGTCTGCTATAATTTATTTTTATTTTATCATGTTTGATATGCTTTATTGTTATTTTATCATGTTTGATATGCTTTATTTTTATTTTATTATGTTTGATATGCTTTATATTTATTTTATCATCTCTGATATGCTTTATTTTTATTTTATCATGTTTGATATACTTTATTTTTATTTTATCATGTCTGATATGCTTTATTTTTATTTTATCATGTTTGATATGCTTTATTTATATATTTTATTTTATTATATGTCTGATATTTATTTTTATTTTATCATGTTTTATATGCTTTGTTTTTATTTTATCATATTTGATATGCTTTATTTTTATTTTATCATGTTTGATATGCTTTATTTTTTTTTTATCATGTTTGATATGCTTTATTTTTATTTTATCATGGTCGATATGCTTTATTTTTATTTTATCATGTTTGATATGCTTTATTTTTATTTTATCATGTTTGATATGCTTTATTTCTATTTTATCATGTTTGATATGCTTTATTTTTATTTTATCATGTTTGATATGCTTTATTTTTATTTAATCATGTTTGATATGCTTTATTTTTATTTTATCATGTTTGATATGCTTTATTTTTATTTTATCATGTTTGATATGCTTTATTGTTATTTTATCATGTTTGATATGCTTTATTTTTATTTTATCATGTTTGATATGCTTTATTTTTATTTTATCATGTCTGGTATGCTTTATTTTTATTTTATCATGTTTGATATGCTTTATTTTTATTTTATCATGTTTGATATGCTTTATTTTTATTTTATCATGTTTGATATGCTTTATTTTTATTTTATCATGTTTGATATGCTTTATTTTTATTTTATCATGTTTGATATGCTTTATTTTTATTTTATCATGTCTGATATGCTTTATTTTTATTTTATTATATCTGATATGCTATATTTTTATTTTATCATGTCTGATATGCTTTATGTTTATTTGATCATTTCTGATATAATTTATTTTTATTTTATCATGTTTGATATGCTTTATTTTTATTTTATCATGTTTGATATGCTTTATTTTTATTTTATCATGTCTGGTATGCTTTATTTTCATTTTATCATGTTTGATATGCTATATTTTTATTTTATCATCTCTGATATGCTTTATTTTTATTTTATCATGTTTGATATGCTTTATTTTTATTTTATCATGTCTGATATGCTTTATTTTTATTTTATCATGTTTGATATGCTTTATTTTTATTTTATCATGTTTGATATGCTTTATTTTTATTTTATCATGTCTGGTATGCTTTATTTTTATTTTATCATGTCTGATATGCTTTATTTTTATTTTATCATGTTTGATATGCTTTATTTTTATTTTATCATGTTTGATATGCTTTATTTTTATTTTATCATGTCTGATATGCTTTATTTTTATGTTATCATGTCTGATATGCTTTATGTTAATTTTATCATGTTTGATATGCTTTATTTTTATTTTATCATGTTTGATATGCTTTATTTTTATTTTATCATGTTTGATATGCTTTATTTTTATTTTATCATGTTTGATATGCTTTATTTTTATTTTATTATGTCTGATATGCTTTATTTTTATTTTATCATGTTTGATATGCTTTATTTTTATTTTATCATGTTTGATATGCTTTATTTTTATTTTATCATGTTTGATATGCTTTATTTTTATTTTATCATTTTTGATATTCTTTATTTTTATTTTATCATGTCTGGTATGCTTTATTTTTATTTTATCATGTCTGATATGTTGGTTTTTTATTTTATCATGTCTGGTATGCTTTATTTTTATTTTATCATGTTTGATATGCTTTATTTTTAGTTTATCATGTTTGATATGCTTTATTTTTATTTTATCATGTTTGATATGCTTTATTTTTATTTTATCATGTTTGATATGCTTTATTTTATTTTATCATGTCTGATATGCTTTATTTTTTTTTTTCATGTTTGATATGCTTTATTTTTATTTTATCATGTTTGATATGCTTTATTTTTATTTTATCATGTCTGATAGGCTTTATTTTTATTTTATCATGTCTGGTATGCTTTATTTTTATTTTATCATGTCTGATATGCTTTATTTTTATTTTATCATGTTTGATATGCTTTATTTTTATTTTATCATGTTTGATATGCTTTATCTTTATTTTATCATGTTTGATATGCTTTATTTTTATTTTATCATGTTTGATATGCTTTATTTTTATTTTATCATGTTTGATATGCTTTATTTTTATTTTATCATGTTTGATATGCTTTATTTTTATTTTATCATGTTTGATATGCTTTATTTTTATTTTATTATTTTTGATATGCTTTACTTTTATTTTATCATGTCTGATATGCTTTATTTTTATTTTATCATGTTTGATATGCTTTATTTTTATTTTATCATGTTTGATATGCTTTATTTTAGTTTTATTATGTCTGATATGCTTTATTTTTATTTTATCATGTTTGATATGCTTTATTTTTATTTTATCATATTTGATATGCTTTATTTTTATTTTATCATGTTTGATATGCTTTATTTTTTTATCATGTCTGATATAATTTATTTTTATTTTATCATGTTTGATATGCTTTTTTTTATTTTATCATGTTTGATATGCTTTATTTTTATTTTATCATGTCTGGTATACTTTATTTTTATTTTATCATGTCTGATATACTTTATTTTTATTTTATCATGTTTGATATGCTTTATTTTTATTTTATCATGTTTGATATGCTTTATTTTTATTTTATCATGTTTGATATGCTTTATTTTTATTTTATCATGTTTGATATGCTTTATTTTTATTTTATCATGTCTGATATACTTTATTGGTATTTTATCATGATCGATATGCTTTATTTTTTTTTATCATGTTTGATATGCTTTATTTTTATTTTATTATGTTTGATATGCTTTATTTCTTTTTTATCATGTTTGATATGCTTTCTTTTTATTTTATCATGTTTGATATGCTTTATTTTTATTTAATCATGTTTGATATGCTTTATTTTTATTTTATCATGTCTGATATAATTTATTTTTATTTTATCATGTTTGATATGCTTGATTTTTATTTTATCATGTTTGATATGCTTTATTTTTATTTTATCATGTTTGATATGCTTTATTTTTATTTTATCATGTTTGATATGCTTTATTTTTATTTTATCATGTCTGGTATGCTTTATTTTTATTTTCCCATGTCTGATATGTTGGTTTTTTATTTTATCATGTCTGGTATGCTTTATTTTTATTTTATCATGTTTGATATGCTTTATTTTTAGTTTATCATGTTTGATATGCTTTATTTTTATTTTATCATGTTTGATATGCTTTATTTTTATTTTATCATGTTTGATATGCTTTATTTTATTTTATCATGTCTGATATGCTTTATTTTTTTTTTTTCATGTTTGATATGCTTTATTTTTATTTTATCATGTTTGATATGCTTTATTTCTATTTTATCATGTCTGATAGGCTTTATTTTTATTTTATCATGTCTGGTATGCTTTATTTTTATTTTATCATGTCTGATATGCTTTATTTTTATTTTATCATGTTTGATATGCTTTATTTTTATTTTATCATGTTTGATATGCTTTATCTTTATTTTATCATGTTTGATATGCTTTATTTTTATTTTATCATGTTTGATATGCTTTATTTTTATTTTATCATGTTTGATATGCTTTATTTTTATTTTATCATGTTTGATATGCTTTATTTTTATTTTATCATGTTTGATATGCTTTATTTTTATTTTATTATTTTTGATATGCTTTACTTTTATTTTATCATGTCTGATATGCTTTATTTTTATTTTATCATGTTTGATATGCTTTATTTTTATTTTATCATGTTTGATATGCTTTATTTTAGTTTTATTATGTCTGATATGCTTTATTTTTATTTTATCATGTTTGATATGCTTTATTTTTATTTTATCATATTTGATATGCTTTATTTTTATTTTATCATGTTTGATATGCTTTATTTTTTTATCATGTCTGATATAATTTATTTTATTTTATCATGTTTGATATGCTTTTTTTTATTTTATCATGTTTGATATGCTTTATTTTTATTTTATCATGTCTGGTATACTTTATTTTTATTTTATCATGTCTGATATACTTTATTTTTATTTTATCATGTTTGATATGCTTTATTTTTATTTTATCATGTTTGATATGCTTTATTTTTATTTTATCATGTTTGATATGCTTTATTTTTATTTTATCATGTTTGATATGCTTTATTTTTATTTTATCATGTCTGATATACTTTATTTGTATTTTATCATGATCGATATGCTTTATTTTTTTTTTATCATGTTTGATATGCTTTATTTTTATTTTATTATGTTTGATATGCTTTATTTCTTTTTTATCATGTTTGATATGCTTTATTTTTATTTTATCATGTTTGATATGCTTTATTTTTATTTAATCATGTTTGATATGCTTTATTTTTATTTTATCATGTCTGATATAATTTATTTTTATTTTATCATGTTTGATATGCTTGATTTTTATTTTATCATGTTTGATATGCTTTATTTTTATTTTATCATGTTTGATATGCTTTATTTTTATTTTATCATGTTTGATATGCTTTATTTTTATTTTATCATGTTTGATATGCTTTATTTTTATTTTATCATGTCTGATATGCTTTATTTTTATTTTATAATGTTTGATATGCTTTATTTTTATTTTATCATGTCTGGTATGCTTTATTTTTATTTTATCATGTCTGATATGCTTTATTTTTATTTCATCATGTTTGATATGCTTTATTTTTATTTTATCATGTTTGATATGCTTTATATTTATTTTATCATGTTTGATATGCTTTATTTTTATTTTATCATGTCTGATATACTTTATTTGTATTTTATCATGATCGATATGCTTTATTTTTATTTTATCATGTTTGATATGCTTTATTTTTATTTTATCATGTCTGATATGCTTTATTTTTATTTTTTCATGTTTGATATGCTTTATTTTTATTTTATCATGTTTGATATGCTTTATTTTTATTTTATCATGTCTGATAGGCTTTATTTTTGTTTTATCATGTCTGGTATGCTTTATTTTTATTTTATCATGTCTGATATGCTTTATTTTTATTTTATCATGTTTGATATGCTTTATTTTTATTTTATCATGTTTGATATGCTTTATCTTTATTTTATCATGTTTGATATGCTTTATTTTTATTTTATCATGTTTGATATGCTTTATTTTTATTTTATCATGTTTGATATGCTTTATTTTTATTTTATCATGTTTGATATGCTTTATTTTTATTTTATCATGTCTGCTATAATTTATTTTTATTTTATCATGTTTGATATGCTTTATTGTTATTTTATCATGTTTGATATGCTTTATTTTTATTTTATTATGTTTGATATGCTTTATATTTATTTTATCATCTCTGATATGCTTTATTTTTATTTTATCATGTTTGATATACTTTATTTTTATTTTATCATGTCTGATATGCTTTATTTTTATTTTATCATGTTTGATATGCTTTATTTATATATTTTATTTTATTATATGTCTGATATTTATTTTTATTTTATCATGTTTGATATGCTTTGTTTTTATTTTATCATATTTGATATGCTTTATTTTTATTTTATCATGTTTGATATGCTTTATTTTTATTTTATCATGTTTGATATGCTTTATTTTTATTTTATCATGGTCGATATGCTTTATATTTATTTTATCATGTTTGATATGCTTTATTTTTATTTTATCATGTTTGAGATGCTTTATTTCTATTTTATCATGTTTGATATGCTTTATTTTTATTTTATCATGTTTGATATGCTTTATTTTTATTTAATCATGTTTGATATGCTTTATTTTTATTTTATCATGTCTGATATAATTTATTTTTATTTTATCATGTTTGATATGCTTTATTGTTATTTTATCATGTTTGATATGCTTTATTTTTATTTTATCATGTTTGATATGCTTTATTTTTATTTTATCATGTCTGGTATGCTTTATTTTTATTTTATCATGTTTGATATGCTTTATTTTTATTTTATCATGTTTGATATGCTTTATTTTTATTTTATCATGTTTGATATGCTTTATTTTTATTTTATCATGTTTGATATGCTTTATTTTTATTTTATCATGTTTGATATGCTTTATTTTTATTTTATCATGTCTGATATGCTTTATTTTTATTTTATTATATCTGATATGCTATATTTTTATTTTATCATGTCTGATATGCTTTATGTTTATTTGATCATTTCTGATATAATTTATTTTTATTTTATCATGTTTGATATGCTTTATTTTTATTTTATCATGTTTGATATGCTTTATTTTTATTTTATCATGTCTGGTATGCTTTATTTTCATTTTATCATGTTTGATATGCTATATTTTTATTTTATCATCTCTGATATGCTTTATTTTTATTTTATCATGTTTGATATGCTTTATTTTTATTTTATCATGTCTGATATGCTTTATTTTTATTTTATCATGTTTGATATGCTTTATTTTTATTTTATCATGTTTGATATGCTTTATTTTTATTTTATCATGTCTGATATGCTTTATTTTTATGTTATCATGTCTGATATGCTTTATGTTAATTTTATCATGTTTGATATGCTTTATTTTTATTTTATCATGTTTGATATGCTTTATTTTTATTTTATCATGTTTGATATGCTTTTTTTTTATTTTATCATGTTTGATATGCTTTATTTTTATTTTATCATGTTTGATATGCTTTATTTTTATTTTATTATTTTTGATATGCTTTACTTTTATTTTATCATGTCTGATATGCTTTATTTTTATTTTATCATGTTTGATATGCTTTATTTTTATTTTATCATGTTTGATATGCTTTATTTTTATTTTATCATGTTTGATATGCTTTATTTTTATTTTATTATGTCTGATATGCTTTATTTTTATTTTATCATGTTTGATATGCTTTATTTTTATTTTATCATGTTTGATATGCTTTATTTTTATTTTATCATTTTTGATATTCTTTATTTTTATTTTATCATGTCTGGTATGCTTTATTTTTATTTTATCATGTCTGATATGTTGGTTTTTTATTTTATCATGTCTGGTATGCTTTAGTTTTATTTTATCATGTCTGGTATGCTTTAGTTTTATTTTATCATGTTTGATATGCTTTATTTTTATTTTATCATGTCTGATAGGCTTTATTTTTATTTTATCATGTCTGGTATGCTTTATTTTTATTTTATCATGTCTGATATGCTTTATTTTTATTTTATCATGATTGATATGCTTTATTTTTATTTTATCATGTTTGATATGCTTTATCTTTATTTTATCATGTTTGATATGCTTTATTTTTATTTTATCATGTTTGATATGCTTTATTTTTATTTTATCATGTTTGATATGCTTTATTTTTATTTTATCATGTTTGATATGCTTTATTTTTATTTTATCATGTTTGATATGCTTTATTTTTATTTTATTATTTTTGATATGCTTTACTTTTATTTTATCATGTCTGATATGCTTTATTTTTATTTTATCATGTTTGATATGCTTTATTTTTATTTTATCATGTTTGATATGCTTTATTTTAGTTTTATTATGTCTGATATGCTTTATTTTTATTTTATCATGTTTGATATGCTTTATTTTTATTTTATCATATTTGATATGCTTTATTTTTATTTTATCATGTTTGATATGCTTTATTTTTTTATCATGTCTGATATAATTTATTTTTATTTTATCATGTTTGATATGCTTTTTTTTATTTTATCATGTTTGATATGCTTTATTTTTATTTTATCATGTCTGGTATACTTTATTTTTATTTTATCATGTCTGATATACTTTATTTTTATTTTATCATGTTTGATATGCTTTATTTTTATTTTATCATGTTTGATATGCTTTATTTTTATTTTATCATGTTTGATATGCTTTATTTTTATTTTATCATGTTTGATATGCTTTATTTTTATTTTATCATGTCTGATATACTTTATTTGTATTTTATCATGATCGATATGCTTTATTTTTTTTTTATCATGTTTGATATGCTTTATTTTTATTTTATTATGTTTGATATGCTTTATTTCTTTTTTATCATGTTTGATATGCTTTATTTTTATTTAATCATGTTTGATATGCTTTATTTTTATTTTATCATGTCTGATATAATTTATTTTTATTTTATCATGTTTGATATGCTTTATTTTTATTTTATCATGTTTGATATGCTTTATTTTTATTTTATCATGTTTGATATGCTTTATTTTTATTTTATCATGTTTGATATGCTTTATTTTTATTTTATCATGTTTGATATGCTTTATTTTTATTTTATCATGTCTGATATGCTTTATTTTTATTTTATAATGTTTGATATGCTTTATGTTCATTTTATCATGTTTGATATGCTTTATTTTTATTTTATCATGTTTGATATGCTTTATTTTTATTTTATCATGTCTGGTATGCTTTATTTTTATTTTATCATGTCTGATATGCTTTATTTTTATTTCATCATGTTTGATATGCTTTATTTTTATTTTATCATGTTTGATATGCTTTATATTTATTTTATCATCTCTGATATGCTTTATTTTTATTTTATCATGTTTGATATACTTTATTTTTATTTTATCATGTCTGATATGCTTTATTTTTATTTTATCATGTTTGATATGCTTTATTTTATTTTATCATGTTTGATATGCTTTATTTTTATTTTATCATGTCTGATATGCTTTATTTTTATTTTTTCATGTTTGATATGCTTTATTTTTATTTTATCATGTTTGATATGCTTTATTTTTATTTTATCATGTCTGATATACTTTATTTGTATTTTATCATGATCGATATGCTTTATTTTTATTTTATCATGTTTGATATGCTTTATTTTTATTTTATCATGTCTGATATGCTTTATTTTTATTTTTTCATGTTTGATATGCTTTATTTTTATTTTATCATGTTTGATATGCTTTATTTTTATTTTATCATGTCTGATAGGCTTTATTTTTGTTTTATCATGTCTGGTATGCTTTATTTTTATTTTATCATGTCTGATATGCTTTATTTTTATTTTATCATGTTTGATATGCTTTATTTTTATTTTATCATGTTTGATATGCTTTATCTGTATTTTATCATGTTTGATATGCTTTATTTTTATTTTATCATGTTTGATATGCTTTATTTTTATTTTATCATGTTTGATATGCTTTATTTTTATTTTATCATGTTTGATATGCTTTATTTTTATTTTATCATGTCTGCTATAATTTATTTTTATTTTATCATGTTTGATATGCTTTATTTTTATTTTATCATGTTTGATATGCTTTATTTTTATTTTATCATGTCTGGTATGCTTTATTTTTATTTTATCATGTCTGATATGCTTTATTTTTATTTCATCATGTTTGATATGCTTTATTTTTATTTTATCATGTTTGATATGCTTTATATTTATTTTATCATCTCTGATATGCTTTATTTTTATTTTATCATGTTTGATATACTTTATTTTTATTTTATCATGTCTGATATGCTTTATTTTTATTTTATCATGTTTGATATGCTTTATTTTATTTTATCATGTTTGATATGCTTTATTTTTATTTTATCATGTCTGATATGCTTTATTTTTATTTTTTCATGTTTGATATGCTTTATTTTTATTTTATCATGTTTGATATGCTTTATTTTTATTTTATCATGTCTGATATACTTTATTTGTATTTTATCATGATCGATATGCTTTATTTTTATTTTATCATGTTTGATATGCTTTATTTTTATTTTAGCATGTCTGATATGCTTTATTTTTATTGTTTCATGTTTGATATGCTTTATTTTTATTTTATCATGTTTGATATGCTTTATTTTTATTTTATCATGTCTTATAGGCTTTATTTTTGTTTTATCATGTCTGGTATGCTTTATTTTTATTTTATCATGTCTGATATGCTTTATTTTTATTTTATCATGTTTGATATGCTTTATTTTTATTTTATCATGTTTGATATGCTTTATCTTTATTTTATCATGTTTGATATGCTTTATTTTTATTTTATCATGTTTGATATGCTTTATTTTTATTTTATCATGTTTGATATGCTTTATTTTTATTTTATCATGTTTGATATGCTTTATTTTTATTTTATCATGTCTGCTATAATTTATTTTTATTTTATCATGTTTGATATGCTTTATTGTTATTTTATCATGTTTGATATGCTTTATTTTTGTTTTATTATGTTTGATATGCTTTATATTTATTTTATCATCTCTGATATGCTTTATTTTTATTTTATCATGTTTGATATACTTTATTTTTATTTTATCATGTCTGATATGCTTTATTTTTATTTTATCATGTTTGATATGCTTTATTTATATATTTTATTTTATTATATGTCTGATATTTATTTTTATTTTATCATGTTTGATATGCTTTGTTTTTATTTTATCATATTTGATATGCTTTATTTTTATTTTATCATGTTTGATATGCTTTATTTTTATTTTATCATGTTTGATATGCTTTATTTTTATTTTATCATGGTCGATATGCTTTATTTTTATTTTATCATGTCTTGTATGCTTTATTTTTATTTTATCATGTCTGATATGCTTTATTTTAATTTTATCATGTTTGATATGCTTTATTTTTATTTTATCATGTTTGATATGCTTTATTTTTATTTTATCATGTTTGATATGCTTTATTTTTATTTTATCATGTTTGATATGCTTTATTTTTATTTTATCATGTTTGATATGCTTTATTTTTATTTTATCATGTTTGATATGCTTTATTTTTATTTTATAATCTCTGATATGCTTTATTTTTATTTTATCATGTTTGATATGCTTTATTTTTATTTTATAATGTCTGATATGCTTTATTTTTATTTTATCATGTTTGATATGCTTTATTTTTATTTTATCATGTCTGATATGCTTTATTTTTATTTTATAATGTTTGATATGCTTTATGTTAATTTTATCATGTTTGATATGCTTTATTTTTATTTTATCATGTTTGATATGCTTTATTTTTATTTTATCATGTCTGGTATGCTTTATTTTTATTTTATCATGTCTGATATGCTTTATTTTTATTTTATCATGTTTGATATGCTTTATTTTTATTTTATCATGTCTGATATACTGTATTTGTATTTGATCATGATCTATATGCTTTATTTTTATTTTATCATGTTGGATATGCTTTATTTTTATTTTATCATGTCTGATATGCTTTATTTTTATTTCATCATGTTTGATATGCTTTATTTTTATTTTATCATGTTTGATATGCTTTATTTTTATTTTATCATGTTTGATATGCTTTATATTTATTTTATCATCTCTGATATGCTTTATTTTTATTTTATCATGTTTGATATACTTTATTTTTATTTTATCATGTCTGATATGCTTTATTTTTATTTTATCATGTTTGATATGCTTTATTTTTATTTTATCATGTTTGATATGCTTTATTTTATTTTATCATGTCTGATATGCTTTATTTTTATTGTTTCATGTTTGATATGCTTTATTTTTATTTTATCATGTTTGATATGCTTTATTTTTATTTTATCATGTCTGATATACTTTATTTGTATTTTATCATGATCGATATGCTTTATTTTTATTTTATCATGTTTGATATGCTTTATTTTTATTTTATCATGTTTGATATGCTTTATTTCTATTTTATCATGTTTGATATGCTTTATTTTTATTTTATCATGTTTGATATGCTTTATTTTTATTTAATCATGTTTGATATGCTTTATTTTTATTTTATCATGTCTGATATAATTTATTTTTATTTTATCATGTTTGATATGCTTTATTGTTATTTTATCATGTTTGATATGCTTTATTTTTATTTTATCATGTTTGATATGCTTTATTTTTATTTTATCATGTTTGATATGCTTTATTTTTATTTTATCATGTTTGATATGCTTTATTTTTATTTTATCATGTTTGATATGCTTTATTTTTATTTTATCATGGTTGATATGCTTTATTTTTATTTTATCATGTTTGATATGCTTTATTTTTATTTTATAATCTCTGATATGCTTTATTTTTATTTTATCATGTTTGATATGCTTTATTTTTATTTTATCATGTCTGATATGCTTTATTTTTATTTTGTCATGTTTGATATGCTTTATTTTTATTTTATCATGTTTGATATGCTTTATTTTTATTTTATAATGTTTGATATGCTTTATTTTCATTTTATCATGTTTGATATGCTTTATTTTTATTTTATCATGTTTGATATGCTTTATTTTTATGTTATCATGTCTTATATGCTTTATTTTTATTTTATCATGTTTGATATGCTTTATTTTTTTTTATCATGTTTGATATGCTTTATTTTTATTTTATCATGTCTGATATACTGTATTTGTATTTGATCATGATCGATATGCTTTATTTTTATTTTATCATGTTGGATATGCTTTATTTTTATTTTATCATGTCTGATATGCTTTATTTTTATTTTATCATGTTTGATATGCTTTATTTTTATTTTATCATGTTTGATATGCTTTATTTTTATTTTATTATGTTTGATATGCTTTATATTTATTTTATCATCTCTGATATGCTTTATTTTTATTTTATCATGTTTGATACACTTTATTTTTATTTTATCATGTCTGATATGCTTTTTTTTTATTTTATCATGTTTGATATGCTTTATTTATATATTTTATTTTATTATATGTCTGATATTTATTTTTATTTTATCATGTTTGATATGCTTTGTTTTTATTTTATCATATTTGATATGCTTTATTTTTATTTTATCATGTTTGATATGCTTTATTTTTATTTTATCATGTTTGATATGCTTTATTTTAATTTTATCATGGTCGATATGCTTTATTTTTATTTTATCATGTATTGTATGCTTTATTTTTATTTTATCATGTCTGATATGCTTTATTTTAATTTTATCATGTTTGATATGCTTTATTTTTATTTTATCATGTTTGATATGCTTTATTTTTATTTTATCATGTTTGATATGCTTTATTTTTATTTTATCATGTTTGATAGGCTTTATTTTTATTTTATCATGTCTTATATGCTTTTTTTTTATTTTTCATGTTTGATATGCTTTATTTTTATTGTATCATGTTCGATATGCTTTATTTTTATTTTATCATGTCTGATATGCTTTTTTTATTTTTCATGTTTGATATGCTTTATTTTTATTTTATCATGTTTGATATGCTTTATTTTTATTTTAATGTTCATGTTGATCATGTTTTATATATTTTATTTCCATTTTTATTATATTTTATATGCTTTATTTTTATTTTATCATGGGTTATATATTTTATTTGCATTTCATTGTTTTATATGTATTATTTTTTTATCATTTTTAATGTTTTATTTCGATTTTATCATGTTTTATATGCTTTATTTTTATGTTTACATATTTTATTTCCATTACATTGTGTTTTATAAGCTTTATTTTTATTTTATCATGTGTTACAGGCTTTATTTTTATTTTATCATGTTTTACAGGCTTTATATTTGTTTTATCATATTGTATATGCTGTATATTCATTTTATCATGTTTAATGTGTTTTATTTCCATTTTATTATGTTTTATATGCTTTATTTTTATCTTATCATAGTTAATATGCGTTATTTTGATTTTATCATGTTTTTATCTGCTTTATTTTAATTGTGTCATGTTTTATGTTGTATTTCTATTTTATGTTTTGTATGCTTTATTTTGTTCGATTTTAGGTTTTATTTTTATTATGTTTGATATGCTTTATTTTTATTTTATGTTCTATGTGCTTTTTTTCGTTTAATATGTTTTATATTTTTTTATTTACATTTTATTATGTTTTATATACTTTATTTTTATTTTATATTTTATTTTCATTTTATTTTGTTATATGCTTTTTTTTATTTTATCATGTTTTATGTTTTATTTCCATTTCATCATGTTTTATTTCCATTTTACATGTTTTATATGTTTAAGTCCATTTTCTTATGTTTCATATGCTTTATATATTTTATCATGTTTACTATACTCTATCTTTATTTTATAGTATTTTTTTACAGTTTATTGTTTTATATGCTTTATTTTTGTTTAATCATGTTTTATACGTTATTTCCATTTCATCATGTTTTATTTCCATTTTATCATGTTTTATATGCTTTATTATTTATTTTATCATTTTCTATAAGTTTTATGTCCATGTTATTATGTTTTATATGATCTTGATTATTTTATCAGGTTTTATGTTTTATTTCAATTGTATTATTTTTTATATGCTTTATTTTTATTTTATCATTTTTTATATACTTTATTTTTATTTTATTATGTTTGATATGCTTTATTTTTATTTTATCATGTTTGATATGCTTTATTTTTATTTTATCATTTTTGATAGTCTTTATTTTTATTTTATCATGTTTGATATGCTTTATTTTTATTTTATCATGTTTGATATGCTTTATTTTTATTTTATCATGTCTGATATGCTTTATGTTTATTTTATCATGTTTGATATGCTTTATTTTTATTTTATCATGTCTGATATGCTTTCTGTTTTTTTTATTATGTTTGATATGCTTTATTTTTATTTTATCATGTTTGATATGCTTTATTGTTATTTTATAATATTTGATATGCTTTATTTTTATTTTATCATGTTTGATATGCTTTATTTTTATTTTATCATGTTTGATATGCTTTATTTTTATTTTATCATGTCTGATATGCTTTATTTTTATTTTATCATGTCTGGTATGCTTTTTTTTTATCATGTTTGATATGCTTTATTTTTATTTTATCATGTCTGGTATGCTTTTTTTTATCATGTTTGATATGCTTTATTTTTATTTTATCATGTCTGGTATGCTTTTTTTTTTTCATGTTTGATATGCTTTATTTTTATTTTATCATGTCTGGTATGCTTTTTTTTTATCATGTTTGATATGCTTTATTTTTATTTTATCATGTTTGATATGCTTTATTTTTATTTTATCATGTTTGATATGCTTTATTTTTATTTTATTATGTTTGATATGCTTTATTTTTATTTTATCATGTTTGATATGCTTTATTTTTATTTCATCATGTCTGATATGTTTTTTTTTATTTTATCATGTTTGATATGCTTTATTTTTATGTTATCATGTTTGATATGCTTTATTTTTATTTTATCATGTTTGATATGCTTTATTTTTATTTTATCATGTATATATGCTTTATTTTATTTTATCATGTTTGATAGTCTTTATTTTTATTTTATTATGTTTGATATGCTTTATTTTTATTTTATCATCTCTGATATGCTTTATTTGTATTTTATCATGTTTGATATGCTTTATTTTCATTTTATCATGTCTGATATGCTTTATTTTTATTTTATCATGTCTGATATGCTTTATTTTTATTTTGTCATGTTTGATATGCTTTATTTTCATTTTATCATGTTTGATATGCTTTATTTTTATTTTATCATGTCTGATATTCTTTATTTTTATTTTATCATGTCTGATATGCTTTATTTTTATTTTATCATGTTTGATATACTTTATTTTTATGTTATCATGTTTGATATGCTTTATTTTTATTTTATCATGTTTGATATGCTTTATTTTTTTTATCATGTTTGATATGCTTTATTTTTAGTTTATCATGTTTGATATGCTTTATTTTTATTTTATCATGTCTGATATGCTTTATTTTAATTTTATCATGTTTGATAGGCTTTATTTTTATTTTATCATGTTTGATATGCTTTATTTTTATGTTTACATATTTTATTTCCATTACATTGTGTTTTATAAGCTTTATTTTTATTTTATCATGTTTTACAGGTTTTATTTTTATTTTATCATGTTTTACAGGCTTTATATTTATTTTATCATGTTTTATATGCTTTATATTTATTTTATCATGTTTAATGTGTTTTATTTCAATTGTATTGTGTTTTATATGCTTTATTTATATTTTATCATATTTAATATGCTTTATTTTGATTTTTTCATGTTTTAATGTGCTTTATTGTAATTTTGTCATGTTTTATGTTTTATTTCTATTTTATGTTTTGTATTATTTATTTTTTTTCTATTTTGTGTTTTATTTCTATTATGTTTGATATGCTTTATTTTTATTTTATCATGTCTTATATGCTTTATTTTTTTATCATGTTTGATATGCTTTATTTTTATTTTATCATGTCTGATATGCTTTATTTCTATTATGTTTGATATGCTTTATTTTTATTTTATGTTCTATGTGCTTTATTTTTCTTTTATTATGTTTTATATTTTTTTATTTCCATTTGATTATGTTTTATATACTTTATTTTTATTTTATATTTTATTTTCATTTTATTTTGTTATATGCTTTATTTTTATTTTATCATGTGTTATGTTTTATGTCCATTTCATCATGTTTTATTTCCATTTTTCATGTTTTATATGTTTTATGTCCATGTTCTTATGTTTCATACGCTTTATATATTTTATCACGTTTACTATACTTTATTTTTATTTTATAGTATTTTTTTACAGTTTATTGTTTTATATGCTTTAGTTTTGTTTCATCATGTTTTATACGTTATTTCCATTTCATCATGTTTTATTTCCATTTTATCATGTTTTATATGCTTTATTATTTATGTTATCATTTTCTATAAGTTTTATGTTCATGTTATTATGTTTTATATGGTCTTGATTATTTTATCAGGTTTTATGTTTTATTTCAATTTTATTATCTTTTATATACTTTATTTTTATTTTATCATGTGTAATACGCTTTATTTTTATTTTATCATATTTTATTTCCATTTTACCATGTTTTATATTTATGTTTTATTTCCATTTTATTATGTTTTTTATTTATATTTTATATATATATATTGTTTTGTTTTACTTCCATTTAATGTTTTATATGCTTTATTTTTATTTTATCATGTTTTATACGGTTTATTTCTATTTTATGTTTTATATGTTTTATTTCTATTTTATGTTTCATATGATGTATTTTTATTCTATGTTTCATATGATGTATTTCTATTTTATGTTTCATATGATGTATTTTTATTTTGTTTTATATGCTTTATGTTTTATTTATTATGTTTTATATATTTTATTTCCATGTTATTGTTTTATATGCTTTATTTCGATGTTATAATGGTTTATGTTTTATTTTCATTTTATTATGTTTTATTTCTATTTCATCATGTTTTATATATTTTACTTCCATGTTATTGTGTTTTATATGATTTATTTTAATTTTATCATGTTTTATATATTTTATTTCCATTTTATTATTTTTTATATATTTCCATTTTATTTTGTTTTTTATGTTTTATATGCTTTATTTTTTTATCATGTATTATATTTTGTTTCCATTTTATTATGTTTGATATGGTTTATTGTTATTGTATCATGTTTTATACGCTTTATTTTTGTTTTATCATGTTTGATATGCGTTATGTTTATTTTATATTTTATTTCCAGTTTATTGTTTTATATGCTTTATTTTTATTTTATATTTTATTTCCAGTTTATTGTTTTATTTTTTATTTTATTATGTTTTATATGCTATATTTTTATTTTATCATGTTTTATATGTTTTATTTTATCGTGTTTTATATACTTTATTTTTATTTTATCATGTTTTATATACTTTATTTTTATTTTATCATTTTTATATGCTTTATTTTTATTTTATTATGTTTGATATGCTTTATTTTTATTTTATTATGTTTGATATGCTTTATTTTTATTTTATTATGTTTTATATACTTTATTTTTATTTTATTATGTTTTATATGCTTTATTTTTATTTTATTATGTTTTATATGCTTTATTTTTATTTTATCATGTTTGATATGCTTTATTTTTATTTTATTATGTTTTATATACTTTATTTTTATTTTATTATGTTTTATATGCTTTATTTTTATTTTATTATGTTTGATATGCTTTATTTTTATTTTATTATGTTTGATATGCTTTATTTTTATTTTATTATGTTTTATATACTTTATTTTTATTTTATTATGTTTTATATACTTTATTTTTTTTTTATTATGTTTTATATGCTTTATTTTTATTTTATTATGTTTTATATGCTTTATTTTATAATATTTTTCCATTTTATTGTCTATTGTCACCTGAGACGGTCCGCTCAAATGTCGCCCAACGAACTCACTTCACCTTATGCCGAATGTTAAGCTATCGACGTTACTGATTACACGTATAATCAAAGACAAAATTATATACGAAAAAACAATCAGTTCAAATCCAAAGATTTTTAAAATATCCATAATATCAACAACAATAATAATAAACTTATTTACTCGTATGAAAACCTTTTTAAGAAGAAAAACATAAGTGTAACGACTCACTTAGTAAGTGGATGAATAAATAAATTAATTGATGTTATGAAGATGAAAAGTGGGCGTGAGAAATGTAGTTAAATATAAACGCCGAAAAAAAAAAAGAAAGAAAAAAAGGAAAAGTCAGTTTGTGAGTAAAATCGTAAACAATGGTTTGAAAACAAAAAGACACGTAACAGACGACCTGACCTGCCTTATCAACTCATGAAACGAAGCGAATAAGATAAAATAGAAGAGGATAAATTGTGGGCGGGAAAACAAAAGTACGAAGAAAAAAGACACTTAAGAAAAGAATAGAGAAATGAAACTGTGAATTAACCATCTTTTTGTTTCATATTTAAATCTACACTAGAAAGAAAATTGGTATTTATGCAGTTTAGTTACTGCGATTATTCCGAACCTGCACGAGCGTTTCTGGGCAGATATCGAGAAGGGCCGGAATATGCCGAGCCGCTTAGCCAATCGAATTCAAGTTAGCAGACGCTAAAAAAAAATCAATGAATTTTTATTTAATTTTTAATTTTTTTTTATTTGTCAAAGTTCACACTTTAATATTATTTTTTGCCAAAGTTTCCAGATAATTAGATATTAATGAATTATAAGTCTTTTTAATTAATGAATCTATAAACTTTGTTAACCCTACTACACATGTGATAACGAACCACATTGAGAGAATGTGGTGTGAGAAATTAATCTCACAAACTCAGTACTTCCTGACTGATGCAAAAATAATTGCACAATTACAAAACCATACTTTTAAACTTAAATTATATTCAGTTATAACATCAAAGAAAGGTTATTGGTCCGGGTAGACTCCTTGCAAAACAGTGGGTCAGTTTTGCGTCCCAAATTGCGACCCAGTAGTTAACTCCTTTTTATTGGAGTGGTAGCATGGCTTTCCTTCGAAACGGTCCATGATAATTCATGGTCTTCTCGGCAAGAGTTCTGGTGCCTTTAATTAGGCATAAATCGAGTCCCTTGGAACCATAATTGAATTCAGAAAAGTTCAAACATTTAGGTGATATAAACATGAAAATGTTCAAATGATGCCATCCTCTAATTGGGATATCTTCGGCACAATATAAAGGTGTCTCTGCTTGTAGAGATTTCAAGTTAAACATGAAGAAAGTGTTGCGGTTCCATTCTCGATAAGGCATTCTTCTCGGAGTCGACTTTTGGTGAGTCTCACTCTTGCCGAAGGTTTCCGTAGACTGAAAAACAAATGGATGTTTACAAACAAGGTGCCAAGTAATTATTTTGGCCCATAAAAGTTAACCAATCACAGGCTGCCTACAAGAAATGTGCATAGGCGACTTAAAATATGAAAATGGCGGCTGTAACTGGAATTTCTCACACACTGCCAAGGAGGGGAGGAAAAAGTAATGGATAGTCATTACTTTTTCCCAATGCAAATTAATTAAATATACGGTCTGTTGAAAGTAAGTATATAACCCTTTTATGATTACCTCCCTTTTACATTGTAATCCCATAATCCCTTTTCAGCTTCCTGTCCCAAATAAAATATACTTCTCATTATACCCGTCACACAGATTCAATAATTATATAACTTTAATTCCGTTAAAACTTCTTAATTTTAATATGTGTGCCACTGTCTGCTGTCAATTCCAATCGAAACTTCAATAATTCTAATGCATACAGATATTAGCTAATGACCACTATGTAGAATGACCTGTGGAGCTTCATCCTTACAATTGGAACAAAGCCACTCCTCTAAGGTATCCTGCTGATTAACTCCTACACAGCTGAAATGGTAACAGCTGTCACAGGAATCACAGCACACCATAGGTGACGTTCTATCATTAGTAACTGAACAGGTTAGACAGAAGAAGGGACTTCCTTCCTCAATAAACTTGGTCGATATAATATCATCATTATCCTTAATTTCCAAGCGCACAAGATTTTTTTAAGGAATGGACCTGTTTGCACCCGTCTTTAAGAACAACAGCGGAATGAACATTATTGTCACTTTCAGTAATTAATTTAATTATTTTACCAAGATTTCAAAATTTGTTGGGAGACTTAATTATTTTACCAAGATTCCAAAGTTTGTTGGGAGACTTAATAAGCACTATCTGTCCAACAGATAACAACAGCTCCCAATTTTGGCATCGACTTCTCTTAATGACAAGAGATAATCATTGTGCCAGATATGATTGAATTTTTCAACAAATTTATTCCTCATTTCAAGGGAATGTGTGGTGGTGGTGAAAAATAGGGAAAATGAATTGAATTGAGAAAGAGACAAAGTACGTGTTAAATTGAATTAAACGAACTAGGATTTATTTCGTGAAGAAACAAATGAAAGAAAAGGGTACTACACATGTTTAGTTTGGCGTGCGTCTCTCGCTGTTTACTGGTGAGGAGGAAAGTCTGTTGTAGTATAGAGAGAGAGAGAGAGAGAGAGAGAGAGAGAAAATGAGAAAATGTCAATTCAGTTTGGTGTGCATCTCCTGCTGTTAGCTGGTGAGGAGGAAGGTCTATAGTTTGGCGTGCGTCTCTCATTGTTAGCTGGTGAGAGGGAAAATTTATTGTTGTAGAGAGAGAGTGAATGTGTGTATGAGTGTTTCGTTCAACCGCATCCATTTCATTTTAAAATAACGGGTCACCATTTCATGTTGCACGTGGCAAGAAAAGGTAATGGAGTAGAGGAACAAAAAATGAAATGCTGGAATAAAATAAACATGTCGTTTATTTTCTGTTGAGAAATGAAAGTCTTGGGTGTACACGTGTTCATTCGGCCATTGACGACTACGTGCTTGGAAGGAAAGGGAAATGCAATAGAGAAACACGAAGTGGCAAGCCAGCCTGTAGAAAGTAGAGTGAGAAAGAGTGAGAATGTCAATCCAGTTCATGGAGAGTGAAAGCGTATAAAGTGTACGTATTGTTTGTTGGCTTTTTGTCCCACATAGTAGCAAGTGGTGTGAGGCACGCACGCGCGTGCCGAAAAGGCACGCTGTCGGTCCATAGATCGTACAGCTCAAAAGCTGGTCCTAAAAGGAAGAAGCCGCTTATTGTTCTTTCTTTTATAAGTGTTTCCGGTGGTCTTTTGCGCATGTGTGGATTTCCTTTGAAAGGGGAAGTGACGTTGTCCATGTGTGCGTACGTGTGCGTGTATACACGTGAATGTGAGTGTATGTACGCGAACGTGAATATATGTACATGTGTGGATGTGGGCACGTATGTTTGTGTGCGCATATGTATATGACAAGTAATATAGCTTGAAATGTGAACGCGTGTTTTTGTGTGAGACTAGAAAAGGCTCGCGCAAATGTAACAAGGCAGTCCTATTTGGGGGTTCAGGATATAATTCAAAATTATAATTAACAATAAGGAAACGAGTTTGATGACCTGTTTGTAAAAAATTATTTGGAGTTAAAATACTAAAGCCTCTGTCAGCAGAAGCAATACAAGTGAGGGGTCTGTCGTTTATTGCCTTTTGCAGATCAGAAAGTGCAGTCAGAAATTCAAAATAATCCAACTTTCTTCTGCCCAATAGTTTCCTCATACATTGCTTGACAGTTTTAATTAGCCTCTCCCAAGCTCCCCCTTTGCCAGGCAGAATAAAGAGGAATTGTTCAATGGATGATATAAATTGTTCCTTCAGCTCATCTGATTTGAGCACGTTTGACAACAATGTTCTGGACACAACAAAAGATTTTGCATTATCGGAATATACATGCGTAGGGATACCAAATAAATTGGTGAACCTAACAAAAGCTATCATGAAAGAGCGGGTGCTCATGTCTGGCAATAATTCTAAGTGAATTGCACGCAAACTCATGCATGTAAAGAGCAATACGTACATTTTAACTCTACCTTTATGGAAAATTGTCCAGTAAAATCCACATCCACTTGTTTAAATGGGCAGACTCTTGCCACAAATCTAGTCTCATAGATCTGTTTGCCATTAACATTTTTATTTGTATAAACCCATCTTGTGGATATTTTGGGTTGGCCCTGATCAGGCACTTGGGTGTACATTTTATTTTCAACCCAGCTTTGGAGTTTGTTTTCTCTTGCCATTTCCAGGTCGTGATTTTTCTCATCACCACTTAATATGTATAAAGAAATATATAAACATATAAATGATGGACTTCGACAATGGATACGCAGAGATTATTTTATTCAACTCCTTACTAACTACCGAATATATACAATAATGGCCACTACACAACTTCCGACCGGAAACCACTTCACCGGCAGGGAGAGTTTTCAGAGCAGGCCACTCACACAGATTAACAAACATGACTGTCGTGAAAAATGCTAACTTTAAAATATTTGGAAATACTCAATAAAAAGTTATATTTATTATTAAAAGAACAGACTGAAAAATATTATATAAAAATTGTTTGTTTTGCAGTAAAAAAAAATAAATGAAATGAAATATTCAACTTTCTCCGATAGAAATAAAAGTTTAAAAACAAGTTCACTTACTATATTTTATTAGATTAAAATTATCACAATGTGCAATTATAATAATTATCCAAATGGAGAATTGCTCTTTCTCTTTAGAAGAGCATACATAGACGTTCGGTACCACAACCATATTTTTTATGTCTGTTAGCGTGACCACATGGTTAAACACCGGAAACTTTCTATACCTACAAGTTGATCAGGAAATAATGTAACGCTATCACGTTCACCAGCCTACTCTCTCAGTAGCCATGGTTAAGTTCTGATTAAGTTTTCTCTCATCCCTGTCCATGCAACATAGCAGCAGCGACACAGAAAACAACTACTGCCAACCCGGAGCTCCACAGAGAATGGCTGCCTGACAGACACAGCCAAAGAACTTCCTTCTTCTTTCTTCTTCAACTCGAACACTGTTCAACTTTCTGCTGTTCAAATAAATGCTTCCGTTTTGTTCCTAAAATAAATTTGCTATTCATTCCGTGCTCCGTGTTTAAAACTCCTGTGATAGTGTCAAGATATGGATCATCTCATCTTGCTTTGTATTTTTAACTGTACGAGTTATGTCCCTTAGAACATAATAATGTACTCTAAAGACGTGCTTGTCGTTATCTCTCCTTTATGTTTACTTATTCGTCCTAATAAATACAATGGAATAATACAACATCGTGGCAGCGATAAAACCCAAGCATGAAACGCTACCGTAAACAAAAATAAAAAGGAGAACATTGAGGACAGCCCAACAATAATTCAGCCTTTTTACTGGATAACGTTGCATCTCAAAAAACACCATAGAGAATTCTTACTCGTAAAACTGTGAGTTGTTTTTTTTTTTTATATCTTCTTTTCATTCCTTTACATTGTTAAAAAAAAATGTCTAATCGAACAATGAAACCACACATGTGCTGGGATACTAATAATTTGGAGGAATCCTTCAAATTCTCCAAGCAACAATTTGAGTAAGATTTTGCAGTCAGCAAAGTGACCAAAGCAAACAAGTTGCCCACACATTCTTGTTACCAAGGAAAGAAGGTTAAGAAATTTAACTCATGGTCATTCTCAAACGAGGCCAACAAGCGCAACTCGGCAGCGATTTGGAAAAAATTCCTGGAGCAAATAGAGCCTCAAATCAATTTTAGAATTGCACGTTTCTGTTTGCGGATGTACTCACAGACTGATACAGAAAATATTGATGATTTTCTCGCGAGGTGCAGGCGCAGAAATGCAAATTCAGGAACGAACTTGAATTTGAAGAACATATTATCAACCAAATTTGAACAGCTTCGTGTCACAGACGGGCATATTCAAAATTTTCATTACTTCGCATTTTCTAATATACAACTTACCATCACAGACGGACACACACACACAAAAAACAAAAAAACAAACTTTCTTTTATTTTGATAAACTTTTTTAGGTTTTCTTCTGAAAATCAATCCAAACAATGGGGTATTTTGTTTATTCTTTTACCCCAAATAAGGCACAGTGGCACTTTGAAGTAGGGGGCTACTATCAGGGGCATAAGTTGCAGGGATACTATGTAGGTAGATAAGCGGCAAGATGTCTGTTCACATTACACTTGAACTTCTGCATGCCAGTATTAGGAAAGCAGAATCCCAGAAGGGAGTTCCAGAGTAGAAGGCTTTCTTACATCTAGGGATCTTGCTTCTTTTCGGGGGTATTTACGTCGAGGGGGTACAAGGGTTTGTAGTTCATCAGAGAATTAACCATTAAAATACTTGTAGAACAGGCAGAGGTATGCAACATTTCATCGATTGGACAGAGGTTGAAGCTTAGATGACAGTTCAGGACCTATCAGGTTGGCGACTCTCTTTTGAACCCTGTCCAGGAGTGAGAGACTAGTAGCACATGCACCAGCCCAAATGCGTTAACAATACTCCATATATGGGCGAATGGTGGCCTCATAGAGGCATAAGTAGTTTCTAGCACAGTAGAGAGAGCTTACCTTCCTCGCAGCGGCCCTGGCAATGCTCTTAATGCATCTGTCCCAACTTATGTTTTCATATTCTTACTAACGAAGATAACCAATAAAGTTACTTTTAAATGTAATAATGAGATTTCTTATCTTTCTCATTTCTACAAACTTTAAATTCTAACATCTTTCTTTAGAGTGCATTTCACAAAAATATATTTTTGCTTTTCCAATTTTGCTTAAAATATCAAATTATTTAACAGAACAATAATAGACTTAAAGATGCAACACCATCATAATCACTGTTACTTGAATATCATTGTTTGAATTTCAATTTATCATTAGAATATAGAGCTCATGCTGGTTCATTTTTGTGACTAATTTTATATTGAGCTCCAAAATTATAGCCCCATGTATACAGATTACATATAGGACACACAACTATTTTGTTAGTATAGTGATTCATTTTTATTGCTTACTTTGTATGTATAAATATATTGGCATTAATTTTGAGGTGAATAATATTTCTTACTACCTTTATTTTAGAGGTATTATACGCCCATATTCTATGCAAAAATCCAGTCTGTAGCAACCGTTATGCCCAGCCAAAACAAATCCCCGGCATGAACATTTTCATAGCGATCACCGCTTCAACACCCATGCATACGAAGAATGCGTAAGAACACAACATTGTGATGCGACCACCGACACATAAAACAAAAGGAACTATGTTACACTTTCTCGCATAGAAATACAGTAAACAGGCTTGAACATTTGAGAAGACGTTTATATAAACATTTGTCTGCGAAAAATTAAATCAGTTTTTCCTCTAGATTTCTCAAGAACAGCACATTTTCAGAATAACTCCATCACTGGGAGATGTTAAAATCTACTGACCTCAATTTACATTCCATGAACATAACTTTAATTCCCATTATGGAAAGTTACCACATCGAATGGGAATTTAAATCTTCTTTTAAAAATTTTTATTTTGAACTACTGTTAAGATATGAATACGCACATTCGCTTACATGGTTTATGAAGTGTTTTTTGTTTTTTTCCAGAAAATAGCTACATTAACTTTAAGCCACGTGTGACACTCTGATCATAAAAAAATCAGTAATTTCTAACTTCGTGCTTTTCTCACAAATACCTCCATTTCATTAATCCTTCGTTATGAAAATTCCATACAAGAAAACACTTATTTTGGAACGATTTAAATTTATATTACTAACACGTAAATAAATGTTGTTTGTTGCATGTTAATACAGTGATTTCGTGTTCTTTGTCGAGTGCCGTTATTTTCCAAATTTCATTTTTATTGTGGATTGGTGAAACGTTTCTATGAATCGATGATGCTGTTAAATTTACCTTTAAAGGTCCTTTAAAGATCCCGCAGATACACTCCTACTTTTGACTTCAATAAAATTGCAGCACATGCAACCTCGGTCCTAAAAATGTATAAATCCTAATTAGAAATTTGTTATCCTACCGATCTCGTCTATTATATAAAAGGTAAAAACCTGTTTAAATGTATGTATGAATGTATGTATATCTCACTAATGCATGTATGTATATCTCAGTGGTACTGTCCCTACACGAAATTGGTATCGTTGGAAAAAGCATTTTATCGCATGAATAATATGTAAAAATTGGCCAAAACAATTATGTCTAAGTGGGTGAACTGCTCGGTTTTCTGCAAGGAGGGTCATAAAATTTTGCCAAATTCTATTGTAATTATTACATCATTTAAACTAAATCCAATGTAATTCTCTACATTTGGAAACATGCTGACTCATTGATTGAGATTGTCGGACTGACTTCCTCATCTTGGTTGTTATTGTCACAACGTTTCGGCCGTTTTTCCTCCGGCCTTCGTCAGGTGTTTTGTATCGAACTGGGGAACCGTTTGTTAGGAGTCTTTGATACAACGTTGTATCAAAGTTTACAGTTACCCAAAGGTGCTGAGTTCAATCCTGAACGAAGGCAGTGAAAAAGTAACATTCAAAACAGAGAATCAGCAACTATGTCTCAAAGCCTAGCTGGAGTCCGAACACGGTACCCCCGTAATAATAATAAAGGGTTGGGTTCGAGACTCCTAACAAACGGTTCCCCAGTTCGATACAAAATACCTGACGAAAGCCGGAGGAAAAACGGCCGAAACGTTGTGACAATAACAACCAAGATGAGGAAGTCAGTCCGACAATCTCAATCAATGAAAACACCTGTGCCAGTTGGCACAGTTTAATAGTCAAATTTAAAATCGTTAAATACAATTTAGGCGCGCAGTGCAATTGATTGTTTTGGCGCGTTAAAAACATGAAAAATGACACCCACGCAAATTCCGGCGTGACCTTTATATACCAAAGGTGCGTACGTAGTTGAAAGCACCCCATGTGATGTCTTCCATCCAATGGAATTCCTCCTAGGACACATTTTAAAACTGATGTTCTAGAGCTCGTTTGGAGCCGATCAAATCGAATATAAACATGCACAAACACAAAATCTATCTCTTTAGTCTCTTAGCCTTTCGAGCATTCTTTCGTCTCTTTAAACTCTTCCGACTCATTCAACGCTTTCTCATATGGACTTACCACGCGTGCAAACATCAATTATTTCATTTCCACTGCTCCGCGCATTAATACTCTCTTTTAACAGACGAACATTAATATTGTCAATGTTACAAATTTTAACATTCAAAGAACACAAAAAAGAGACTCTCCATCTTTCATATGAACTCAAAAAAAAAGAACTCTGAAATATTGAGAACTATGTTTTAACTTGTTATTATTTGTTATTTCTATTCCGGAAATAAACCTCCGTTTGTGTTGCACATAAGATTTCTTATTTTTATTTTTATTATTTGTGGAGGAAGTCAGTTCCCCAAAAAAGGCCAGGCGACCCCCACACACCTCATCTCAAAAATACAGACAATTACTATGCTGACTCATCTCACCGGAAATGACGTCAGCTCTCTTTGATGCTGATATACTTTAAATAAGAGATTCGTTATGGGTAAGTTGATAGTATAATACAAATTAAAATACTTATTTTCAAGTTATAAAAATGGCCCCAACTTGATTATCGGGTTTTAAATAGTGGAATTACAAAGTAACATGAAAAACGATAAGGGAAAATATTTACCGATAAGAAGAAAATATTTACCGATAAGAAGAACCAAAAACGAGTTGCGACGCAACTCGTTGCGTTGCTATGCTCACAAAACAAAACAATCGATTTTACAATGAGCTGATAAACCGGAAATGACCTCATTTTTCTAATAGTTCACCGGCCATTTTCCTTTTAGTATTAGTCACAATATGATAACCTAACACTGTTTAGGTGACAGGACAAAGATGAGATCGATTGAATTCTAAGAACAGATATTACACTTTGATCTTAGCCAAATCACCGAGTAACCATATTATATAGCGTAATTGTCCCCCAAACTTTATCTTCCATTAAAAAGATGCATATAATATTGACATTGACATGAGATGTCATATTCCAAAAATCACATGGATGAACTGCTAGAATGAATCAGGTAAATGGATCAAGTGTATGCTAGGGGCTTATTTGTAACATTCCAAAAATCACATAAATAGATCAAGTAATGCCGAGTTCATAATTTCGTCCGTAATGTCCTCATGGCAGTAATTAAAATAACTCTTCATTAGGGCAGAGATTAACGTTGATGCTGAGACGGATACCTACACCTTAAAATTCATGTTGAAGTAATGGTTGCCTAATCTCTAACCGTGTTAATGTTTTTATGTATTAATTTTGAAAACCAGCTGAATCAGGTAGCCCAGGATTGTAGGAGATTGATGGAAAAATATGCTAGCAGAGTACTCGATGTCATCCGCGATTGAATGAGATACATGGAAATATATACTAGCAGAATACCCGGTGTCACCAGGGATTGAATGAGGTGGAAATATATATACTATCAGAATATCCAGTATCTCCCAGGATTGAATGAGATAGGTTCAAATATGTACTAGCAGAATACATGGTGTTGCCTAGGATTGATTGACATTGTTGGAAATATATACTAGTAAAGTACACAGCATTGCAAGGCACTGAATGATGTTGCTAGAATGTATACTAATAGAATACCTAGTATTGCTCAGATTTGAATGAGACAGATGAAAATATATACTAACAGAATACCCGGGATCGCCTAGCATTGAATGATATTGCTGGAATTATATACTAGCAAAATACCCAGCATCGCCCATTATTGAATGATATTGCTGGAAATATATGCTAGTAGAATACCTGACATCGCCCGAGATTGAATTATCTAGGTGGGAATACATACTAGTAGAATACCCGGTATCGCCCGGGATTGAATGAGAGGCAGAAATATATACTAGCAACTAGGATTGCATGAGATGTGGTAATGTATACTAGCAGAATACACCGGGATTAGATGAGATAGGTGGAAATATATACTAGCAGAATACCTGGTGTCACCTGAGATTGAATAAGATTGATGAAAATATATACTAACAGAATACCCAGCGTCACCTGGGATTTAATAAGATAGGTGAAAATATATACTAGCAGAATATCTGACGTTTCCTGGCATTAAATTAGATAGGTGGAGATACATACTAGCAGAATACCTAGCGTTGTTTGGTATTGAATGACGTTGCTGGAAATATATGCTAGCAGAATACCCAGCAGCACCCGGGATTAAATAAAATAGGTGGAAATATATACCAGCAGAATACTCGGCATTGTCAGGAATTTGATTAGATAGGTGGAAATGTATACTAATAGAATACCTGGCGTCGCATGATATTGAATCACACAGGTGTAAATATATACCAGCAAAATACCTGGAATCGCCCAGGATTGAATGACATTGCTGGAAATATCTGGCATCAATTGAAATGAATGGCTCTCGTCTTCAGGAGGCCTCTAGTTTTGACAAGCTTCTGGGCTTGACCATCACTCCTGATCTTAAATGGAACACGTACATCAAATCTGTTGCCAAGGCCGCTGGAAAAATGGTGGGATCTTTCTATCGATCCGGTAAATATCTCACTGCTGATGCTATTCTCTATCTATATAAGAGCCAGGTATGTCCAAGGATGGAATACTGTTGCCACATCTGGGCAGGAGCTGCTAGAAAGGACTTGTCCTGCCTTGATAAAGTTCAAAATAGACTTCGTAGCCTCGTAGGAGATGTCCTTTTCTCCTCCTTGCAACCTCTATCTCACAGAAGAGATGTTGCGAGTTTGTCTCTGATGTATCGTTATTTTCATGGAAAGTGTTCGACTGAGCTTCAATCTATGGCCCCTCCCCTCGCCAAACTTTCACAAGAAACACTCGTCTAGCTGTAAACACTATCAATAATTCCCCCCCACTCTTTATCTGTGCCTAAACCTAAACGTAGATTCCATGAACAAAGCTTCTTTCTTAGAACTGCACGCCTGTGGAATTGTCTTCCGTTTTCCTGCTTTCCGGCTGACTACAATATGGTTGTGTTCAAGTCTAACGTAAATAAGTTCTTGATGAGCCGCTCCATATAAGTTATCAAATTTACCAAATTTTCATTACTAATGATTACTATATTGTCCAATTTCTACTGTACACTCTTTAACCCTTATCCTTCAGTGGCCTCTTGGCCTTGATAATGTGGTGATGCCTATGTAAAAAAAAAAAAAAAAAAAATATATATATACTAGCAGAATACCCAAAGCTTCCCTGGATTTAATGAGATTACTTGAAAAATATACTAGGAGAATACCCACATCGCCCGGAATTGAATGAGATACATGGAAAAATATACCAGCAGAATACGCAGCATCTCCCGGGATTGAATGAGATAGGTGGAAATATATATTAACAGAATACCTAGCTTTACCTGGTATTGGATGAGAGAGATAGACATATATATTAGCAGAATACTTGGGATTTAATGAGATAGGTGGAAATATATATTAGCAGAATACCCAGTTTCACCGGGGGGTCAGATGAGATATGTGGACATATATATTTGCAGGATTTCTGGCGTTGCCCGGGATTAGATGAGGTAGATGGAAATAAATACTAACAGATTACTTGGCGACGCCCAAGATTGGATGGGATTGGTTGAAACATATACTAGCAGAAAACCCGGCATCGCCCGGGATTGGATGAGATAAGTGAAAATATATAATAGCAGAATACCCAGAACCACCCAGGATGAGATAAATGGAAGCATATACTTGACAAATTCCCGTCATTGCTTGGGATTAGCTGAAGTAGGTGGAAATATATACTCACAGAATTCCTGGGATTAGCTGAAATAGGTGGAAATATATACTAGCAGAATACCTGGCATCGCTTAAAATTGGATGGGGTAGGTTGAAACATATACTAGCAGAATACCTGGCATTGCCAAGGATTGAATGAAATAGGTTGAAATATACACTAGCAGAAAACCCGGTGTTGCCCAGAATTGAATGTGATATGTGGAAATATATACCAGCAGAATACCTGGCGTCACCTGGGATTGAATGACATTGCTGAAAGTATATACAAGCAGAATATTCAGCATCGCCCGGGATTGAATTACATTGCTGGAAATATATACTAATGAATACTCTGTGTCACCTGGGATTGAATGAGATAGATGGAAATATACACTAGCAAAATACCCAGTGTTGCACGGGATTGTATTGCATTGCTAGAAATATATACTAGAATACCTGGAGTTCCAAGGGATTCAATTAGATAGGTAGAAATATATACTAGCAGAATACCTGGCGTCTATCAGGATTTAATGAGGTTGATGGAAATATATTCTAGCATTGCCCGGGATTGAATGACATTGCTGGAAATATATACTAGCAGAATACCCGGTGTTGTTTGGTATTGAATGACGTTGCTGGAAATATATACTAGCAGAATCCCCGGTGTTGCCAGGGATTGAATGAAATAGGTGGAAATATGTACTAGCAGAATACCCAGCGTTGCCTGTGGTTAGAATGAGATTTGTGAAAAATAAACTAGTAGAATACCTGGCATTGATCAAGATTGGATGAGTTTATGTGGAAATATATACTAGCAGAATACCCGGCATTGGCTGGGATTGAATGAGATAGGTGAAATATATACTAGTAGAATATGCAGCATCGCACAGTAGTGAATGACATTGCTAGAAGTATATACTAGCAGAATACCTGGTGTCGCTGGGTATGAATGAGATAAGTGGAAATATATATTAGCAGAATACCTGGTGTTGCATGAGATTGAATCAGACAGGTGTAAATATATACCAGCAGAATACCCAGCATCGCCCGGAACTGAATGACATTTCTGAAATATATACTAGTAGAATACCTAGAGTCGCCCTGGATTTAATGAGATTGCTGGAAAAATATACTAGCAGAATACCCATATCACCCGGAATTGAATGAGATATGTGGAGAAATATACTAGATGAATATGCAGCGTCTCCTGGCATTGGATGAGATAGGTGGAAATATATATTAGCAGAATATCCAGCTTTGCCCGGGATTGGATGAGATAGGTGGACAATGGACATATATACTAGTAGAATTCCTGGCTTTGCCTGGGATTGGATGTGATAGGTGGAAATTTATATTAGTAGCCGGGATTGGATGAGATAGGTGCAAATGTATACTAGCAGAATACTCAGCATCGGCAGGGATTGGGTTAGATAGATTGAAATATACACTGGAAGATTACCCGATGTTACCTGGGATATGATGAGAGAAGTGAACTTATATACTAGCAGAATTCCCGGCGTTGGCCAGGATTAGCTGAGGTAGGTTGAAATATATACTAGCAGAATACCCAGCGTCGCCCAAGATTGGGTGGGATAGGATGAAACATATACTAGCAGAATACCTGGCATCAGCTGGGATTGGATGAAATAGGTGGAAATATTTTTTTTATTTTTTTTTATTACATTTTCACCCCAAACAAGGCAAATTGCCACTTTGGTGTAGGGGGCTACTATCAGGGGCAACAACTACTGGGGTACTATGTAGGGATTTGGGCAGCAAGATGTCGGTTCACGTTACACTTGAACTTCTGCACATCAGTACTGTTGGGGAAGCAGGGACCTGGAATGGAATTCCAGAGTCTAGCGGTTCTGGGGAAGAAACTATTGGAGTAAAAAGATCTTTTACATCTAGGGATCTCTACAGTGTGGGGGTGGGATTTAGTAGCCTGTCAGGTTTGTCGAGGGTGCTCACGTCGTGGGGGCAGAAGTGATTGCAGTTCGTCAGAGCATTCACCACTAAAATACTTGTAGAAAAGGCAAAGGGATGCAACATTTCGTCGATGGGACAGAGGCTGAAGCTTAGATGCCAGTTCAGGGCCTATCAGGTTTGCGACTCTCTTTTGAACCTTGTCAAGGAGCAAGAGACTAGTAGCAGATGCACCAGCCCAGATGTGACAGCAATACTCCATACATGGGCGAATGGTGGCCTTATAGAGGTACAGGATACTTTCGGGTGTTAGTAGTTTTCTAGCACGGTAGAGAGAGCCCACCTTTCTTGCAGTGGCCCTGGCAATGCCTTCAATGTAATTGTTCCAACTCATGTTTCCTGTGAACGTTAGGCCAAGGAGTTTAAAAGATGTACTCTCAGATAAAGAGTCGTTGGCCATTGCTATAGGTGGTAGAGAGGGTTTCTTGTAATTATTGAATGAAACTAGTTTAGTCTTGGCAGCATTGAACGCGACCAACCACTTTTGTCCCCATTCCACCACAGATTGGAGGTCTTCCTCTAGTGTTTCTGCCATTTCTTTAGAAATGTGTTCATTCATCTTCCTGTCGTGCCTGCCATAGACTGTAGTGTCATCAGCATATATACCCATCTAAGAGGCAATTTTGTCGGGGAGGTCATTTATGAATATCAGGAACAATAGAGGTCCAAGGATAGAACTCTGAGGCACCCCCGCATTTATATCATATTGTTTAGATGTACGACTGTCGAAGACAACCTGGATTTTTCTCTTATCTAAGAAAGATTTAATTATGTTAAGTATTCTACCAGTGATACCGTATGATCTAATTTTCCTGAGGAGACCCACATGCCATACCCTATCAAAAGCCTTAGATATATCTAGAGCTACCGCTCTGCCCTTCCCCGCTTTGTCCAGTGAATGGTATATACTTCAGAGATCAGTTAGGATGTCTGCTGTGGAACGGGCTTGTCTAAATCCATATTGTTTGTCAGTCAGAAGTTTAGCATCTGTAAGGTGATGATCTAGAGCATGGTTAAGGTCTCAAATATTTTGGCAAAAAGTGGGAGGAGGCTAATGGGGCGATAATTTGATGGGTCAGTCCTTTCGCCAGAATTCTTGAATGCTGGTACAACAGAATCAGTTTTCCAACAGCCCGGAAAGCAAGCTTCATTAAGGCATTTGTTGTAGAGTTTGGAGAGAACTGGAGCTACTTCGGCTGAGCACTTTTTTAATAGCACAGCTGGGATAAGATCGGGTCCACATGCTTTTGAAGTGTCAAGGTTTTTTATGATAGCATGCACCTGAGCAGGGGCGGTTTTCAGATCGTCTAGCATGGTGTCTGTCCGCATAGGAAAGTCAGGTAGGGGGTGGTTGGAAGGGTCCAGTGTGGTTAGTGGGGGAATTGTTGATTACCCATTATTTACTACACTGTTGTAGATTTTCCAGAAGTCTTGAGTTCCTAGTTTTTGTGCTTCGATGCGCTTTTTAGTGGTTTCCGTAAATTCTCTCTTAGCTGTCGCTATTTCTTTCTTAACGTTATTTCTAGCTTCTATATACTTCAGCCTGTTTGAACTGGACTTATGTTGGTTAAACCTACGGTATGCGTGCTGCTTTTGAGCAATGGCAGTTGCGCAAGTCGACGTAAACCATTGGGGAGAGTGGGGCTTACTATAAAATTTCCACATGGGAACATGCGCTTCGATTGCGGTTTTGAACCAGTCAGTGGTCTCGTTTGCACACTGTTCAGCAGGGAGAGAAAAAATATTTCTCCATGGGGCATCTCTGATTAGTTCCCTGATGGCTTCCCAGTCATCCTTTTTATAATATCTCGTTGTTTTGAGCACTGGCTCTTCAGTTTTGGCTCTAGAGTTTAGGGCGATTTCAACCATTATCACTGCATGGTCAGCGTTCCCGAGTGGGCTGTGGGCCTTCGTTATGCAGTCATCGGGAAGTGTGGTCAAAAACAGATCTAGAAGCGATGAGTGTTGTTCTTCCTGGTCAGGGAAACGGGTTGGAAACAATTTGTGATAGGGAGTGAGATATAGTGAAGCTATGAGTTGTGCTGCCCGCTGCATCTGTGTAAGTAGAGAATCCAAGCCAGTTTTTGTGGTGGACATTAAAGTCACCAAATACGTGTATTTGTGTGCTAGTGTCGAGGGATAGTGCCGTGTCTATGCTGTCAGAGACTTTGCTTATTATGGTGCAGTCCTGAGTCGAGGGAGAGTGGTAGAGAAAATAATAGTAGCTAATATTGTGTTGCATGTTTAGTCTAAAGCACATAAAGGCTTGATCATCTGTTTCTAGGTTTGTTTCTCTAGTCAGGGGGAGGGTATTACGAATGTAAACTCCAAGTCCGTGCATGTGTCTATCATCTGTCAGAGTCCTTACGGCAGAGTGGGAGATATCCAGGCATGTTAAAGTGGTTAGAGGGGATGGAGGAGTGTAGGTTAGTCTCACTTAGTGCTAAGATATCCGGGGTATTTGTTAAGAGAAATGCTTCAACATCAGCTAAATTAGTTCTAAGCCCACGTATATTTGTGAATGCAAGCCTCAAGGGAGGAGGCAAGTTGAATTTGTTTGTCCCTAAGCCTGGTTTAAGCTTATTTTTAGATTGTACTGTCGTCATATTTTTTTTTTAAAGAGTTTCAGTTTAGGTAAGGGGGAGCTAAACAAGAGGTTATGCAGAGCATCAGACATGCATCACAAGTAGACCATCAGCTGATCTTTCTCCAATTAGGAGAATACCCAGCATCGCCTGGGATGAGATGTTGAAATATATACTAGCAGAATACCTTGCATCCCCCGTTATTGAATGTCATTGCTGGAAATATATACTAGCAGAATACCTATCATCGCCCTGTATTGAATGACATTGCTGAAAGTATATACTAGCAGAATACCTGGCATCGCCTGGGGATTGGATGAGATACGTGGAAATACATACTAGCAGAATACCTGGCATTGCTCAGGATTGAATGAGATACATGAAAATATATACTAGCAGAATATTAACTCGCAAAAGTAAAATTATTTCATATACGTGTTGTAAGTTACTGTCTCAGGAAAGGCACAAGTATTTCATACATGTGTAATAACTGTCCGTAGGGTTTGTAAAATATTGTTTTTCTCAAAATAGCAATGATAGATATGAGAACTTCCTCTATCCTAAGAATAAGAAATATGTTCAAAATCCACTTCAATTTTCTCATTGTTTATACAGTCCTGAGCAATGCCGGGTAACCCTGCTAGTATCTTAGAAGTGGTGACTCCATCGTGAGTTCCCACAGTTCTTTTGCAACATTTATTTTCCCTACAAACATCGTGAACGGCAATATAAAGGCACAGTCATCAAATTCTTTTACTTTAAGAATTTGAAGATTTTTACATGTGGTTGTTCTAATTGCTCTTATGAAAAGAATTGCATTTTATTTTCCCTGCTATTTACCACCTGTGTCAGGAGTAAGCTGGAGTCACTGGAAGTGAGCCAAAGTTGAAGCAGGTTCAGGAATTCAGAAATTGTAGTGACAGGTTGTGAGGGGGGAAACACAGGAGGCAGTAGAGTGAAGTGTACTGTCCTTGATCCCCACGGCGACAACATCGACTTGACGAGAGTTAAGATAGGAATGCTCCTTGGTCTGAGCTGAAGATTTGCTGTGAAAGCCGCTAGCTTTATAGTGAGCCACTCTTTGGCCAGTAATGGTGTTGCTAAGCAACGAATGACTAGTTTGTGAAAGCTGAAGTTTTTGTGTTTTCTCTTTGTTGTTTGAAAATGATTGTTGCTATTTTTAGCACACTTGGTCATGGCATATTTCAAGGAGTGTCAAGTTTCATCTGACAGTATGTTTGCGCTTACTTCGTTCTAATTGTAAACAAAGGAATGGTAATATGAGAACACAACTTGATTTGAAGTTTTAAACTTCTTAAGTATAGTTACTTTATATTATTTAATTATTAGAATTCTTAGATAAGTAATTTGTATATTTTATTTATTTTTTGTGAACTATTATCCTCATCTTTCATAGTTGTTGTTTCATAACATTTCAGCCAATTATTCCATTGCGGTTAACACGTCTGACGGAGGCCAGAGGAATAGTAGGCTGAAACGTTGTGAAACAACAACTATAAAGACGAGAAACAGTTAATCAATCAATAAAGGTTTTATCACTTAATGAGGAACCACTTCCTGGACTTTAGCCATCTAACTCTGTCCCAAGCTATCTGCTGCCATGTGGGACCCATGTGCTGTATCAGGTCGTCCCTCCATCTTTTTCTTGGTGTCCCCTTTGGCCTCTTATGTTCACGACGTGTCCATTCCATTGTCCTAATGGACCATCTGTTGTCATGTTGTCTGGCTACATGCCTTGCCCATCTGTTTGAATGTTTTGATAGCAGTACTGATGTCAATAACTCTTGTTTGTTGGCGAATCCAATGTTTGTCTTTCTGTCTTGCAGAGTGATGCCTAAAATTATCCTCACCATCTTCCTTTGTGCTATTGCCAAGATTTCACTTTGGTGAGTTGTCATGGCCCATGTTTCACTACCATAGATCATGACGAGTAGTACATATCCATTAAAGATCTTCCCTTTAATTGACATATTTGTTTTTTGGCTTCTCGTGATATTCTTCACTTTCCCAAAAGCTGCCCATCCCTTCTCTTTATCTCAGGGAGTAGATCTCCCTTTCATCATTTTCTTTACCAATTAGATGTAGCTTTCAACTTCCTCAATGGTTTTTCCATCAACAATTATTGGCAACTTGGCAGCATGCTGGTTTAACATCACCTTGGTCTTGCCAAGATGCATGTTGAGGCCAACTGGTTTACTCTTAGAGTGGATGTCGTTTAGAATGTCATTTTGTTTCTGAGGAGAGTGTGCCATCAGTGCTATATCATCAGCGAAGATGAGATATGACAGATGTTCATCATCGATGTTGACTCCCCTACTCTCCCACTTAATCCGACTGATTATCGCATCTTGATGACAGGTTGTGAAGAGTTTTGGCGAGATGTTGTCACCTTGTTTTGCTACTCTCTCCAGCTTGATTTTGTTGCTGTCACGATGGAGCTTTAAAGTAGAAGTAACTCCACTGAACCGGTCTTTCATCAAGGTGATGATGTAGAGTCAACTCCTTGGTTCTCAAGGGCAGTGAACAGTGGATCAAACTCTATAGAGTCAAAAGCCTTTTCGTAATCCACAAAGACAAAGCACAATGGAATCTTGTATTCATTGTCTTTCCCTTGTAGTTGACTGACAGCTTGGATATGGTCGATGGTGGAGTAACCTGCTCTGAAACCTGCTTGTTCTTATGGTTGATATCTAGTGTCCCTAGCATACGTCTTAGCAAGACTTGAGAGAATACATTGTATGTCACTGGCAGAAGGCTATTGACCGATATTTCTTAATATCTGCAGTGTCTCCTTCCTTATGAATGATGACCACTGATGCAGTCCTCCATTTATCATGATCTTTCCACTTGAGAGGCTCTTATAAAACAGTCTTGTAAACATCTCAACAATGGGGTCACCACTACTCTGTAGTACACCATCCTCTCCTGCAGACTTGCCTGACTTGAGTTGCTTAATAGTGTGGGAAATTTATTTGCTACGTCCTGCAAAGGTTATCCCACGAGGTGTACGTCAATTAAGCTTTAAAGAAAACACAAATGAAATAGCATGCAATACTAACAGGACTTAAATGAATAAGAAAGAGATACTTTAAGAACATGAAAGCATTAACATTTATTAGGGAGAAAAGATCACAGAGGGTTGGGAGAAAGGAAAACAGCAAAGCTGCAAAGTTCAACTATCAAAATAAACTCAAGTTCAAATGTTCACCAGTTCGACTGTAAAGTAGCTGCCTAGAATTGTCCTTCAGGCAAGTGCAAAGCTTAATTTAACAAACGAGAGAGAAATCAGAAATTAGAGGTTTTGAAAGGTATAGAAACTTACTGCGTGGTTATCATTCAATAATCATCTGTTTTTCTTTAAATGTGTATATTATATACATATATCCTCTTCGCCTTTTCCAAAGACGCGTAATCCTTTAACTCTTTCAAATTCATTTTCGACGAAGGAATGAATCCGAGTACAAGCACTGATTAGGTAAAATCCTTAGTCTGCAAAAAACTCTTCAGTAGGTGTATCCTTTATAGCGCCACGACGACCATAATTCAGCTTTCATCTCGACTGCTTCGTAGATGATATTTAAATTGCAGCACGTGCGTCGCTTTCCACGATCAGATTCTAACTTCTTGAAAAAAGATCGATTTTTTCTTTCTCTTCGCATTACCAAGGTACTACAGCTTGGTCTCCTTTTCGGAGCATCTTCCTTGAACACTCCAGCATACCTTCATTATTCGTTCATCAGAATAATAAAATGCATTTCCATTTTAAAGACTGATATTGTCTGAGTTCCCCAAGACTTTCGTAATGACGTGTTACGTGCATCAATTCTAGCCTGAAACTGGTTGTTTGCTCTTCAATTTCTTGTCAAAAAAAGGCAGTAAAAACCCTTAGCCAATCAAACGTCATGACGGATGGCGTGATCATAAGTCATCAGCAGCAGCTTAATGCAACACGAAAAAAATAAGAAAGGGAAGGAAAGAAGGAAAGAGATAAAGAAGGAAAGAAATTAGATTTCTGACAATAGCTGCTCTCACTTCCGATGGGAGGATGGGTGGAGAATGTTCCTCAGATTTGTTCAGTGCATGAAGGGTTGGAGTGTGTCGTGGTTGTTTGGTGGCATAGAGGTAAGCATTAGAATTCCTTGTACCTTGAAACAATTCTGTCTAGGTCATGGATGGGAGTGCCATCTTCTTTGAAATGGCTCTCATCACCAAGAGGTGATGTTGTTTCTGCTGAGATGCTGCTTTTTTTATGGACTTAATGCCTTTGTTTACTTTAAGGGCTTATAGTATTTGTTGTTCATTGAAGTTTGAAATTTCTTTTGCCATCCTGAGTCTTGCATATCAAAATGTATTCGATGTTCTGTACATTTGTACGACCTCTTTTCATCTGTTATCGTTTCTCTCTTAGCTGTTTTGTAGTTGCAGACAGTTTGTCTGGTTTCTGTGGTTTTTATTGACCAGCTGTTTCAAGTGCGGCCTGGCTGATCTCTAATATCACTTTTTTGTAGTCAGTGTTTGGATCATCTGATGTTGCTAGCGCCTTAAATCTGTTGAATAGTAGCAGCTAGAACTGTGATGACTTGTCTGCTAGACCCTGGCTGTTTGGTTTCTTGTGTTGCTTGATAAGCTTTGTCCTCTCTAGCTTTGAATCTATGGTAAGAGACATTCTGATCATTCGGTGGTCACTCCTTGACTTTAACCTGTTTATGGCAGAAACATCAGTCGCCGTGTGTGGCCTGTTGGTAAGGAAGAAATCAATTCCATTCTTTGTGGTGCCATTAGGGGATATCCAAGTCAAGCATCTGTTTGTTTTTTTTCTTGAAGAATATGCTCATGATCTTTAACTGGTGGTTCTGCAAAGTTTACGAGGGTGTCCCCTCTGCTGTTCCTTGATTCATAACCGTATGGACCATTACTTGATTCAAATGCATTTCTTATTCCAATCTTGGCATTGAAATCCTCCATAAGGATAGTGTGACTGGCTTTGCTGGTAAAAAGTTTATCGACATCTTCATAGACCATCTTCACATCCTCATCAGTATGGCCTGTTGTTGGAAGGTAAACCTGGATGATGTTAATGAGGTATCCTTTGTTGATCCTGATGGTGAGCTGTGCCACTCGGTCTGAAACACTATTGAAGTTTGTGATGTTTCCTGCAATATTCTTGTTGCCACAAAACCGACCCAGTTGTAGGAGGTGGCGTCCGCTGTTGTTAAGAATGAGGCATCCTTCACCTTTGTATCTGGTTTCACACACTCCTATAACATCAAATTTGATCTTCTGTAGTTCACCCTCTGATTAGGTGACTCTAACGTCAGTAGACAGTGATCTCGTGTTATACGTTCCAATGTTCAATTTCCAATGGAAGCCTGTTTGAATCCAGAGATTTTTAGCACCCACTGTTCTGTTGCTGTGCCGCTTGCTGCCAGAAACAGTAGCTCGAGAACTGCTGGGGACTGAGGGCCGTTTCTTAAAAAGGGTATGATGAAATTCCTCATCAAGTTATTAATTCAGCTAGTAAATGCACTTCTTTTTCTCTGCAATTCTACAAATCCAATTTTCCCGTCATTTATTAAATTCACATTGTTGACAAGATCACTGGTCAAATCTTTGATGTTTGAATAGTCAAGTTCAATATGTCTGAATCTATTTTTTTTTCTCCATAACATGGTAATTGTGGCCAAATATTCTATTATTTTTGTTACTCATCACACATAAGTAATTTTCCACACTGCTTTATTTTGATTTGCATTTTTCTTGTCTTACCAAGCGATGGTTTCATTTTTTTCTTTTTTTTTTGGAAGTGTTTGCAAAGGAAAGCAAAGACAATATTTTACAAATAACTATCAAATTTTTCTCCTTATTCTCGTTCTATTGTTAAGAGGATTTATTTACTTTTGATATTCATGTCTTTCATTTACACTTTCATTTTTTTTTTACTAAACTTATCTTGGTCATTAGAATTACATTTACTCCTAACAAACATCAGCAGCAGTTTGATCTTATAAGTGAAGAAAAATGTTATGGCGAGATGAGCAATTCACTGCAAGAACTTTTTATCGAAAGAACGTTATCACCGGTCACCGGTCGTGAGAGCCTTCCCTGGGCGGGAACACTTAAAAACGCAACATGCTGTCTCTGTAAATATTCTCAATAAACTTCTCTATTTCTTTATTACTTCAGAACCTCTTTATCCATTTATTTCCCTGGTGGAATACCTTTCTTGTATATCCTTTTATTACGACCACCTACCGCAGGATATATCAACTGGCGATGAAGATGAGATATGAACTGTAAATTCATCTAAAAAAAAAAACAAAAAAAAAAAAAAACATGTGGTAACCAAAAACATTCTGAAAATTGTTGTTCACAAAGTTCACTTTTGATTGAAGAAAAAGCTTCTTAGAAAGCGAAAGACTGGTGTCTGCCACAAATTTACGCAAGTAAAAAATAATTTTTATATTATTGACGAGTTAAACTCCATTTTTTTCTTTTTAAACTCCCAAAGAGTTGACGTTATATAACGTGTGTGTGTGTAAATTGTGACTTTCTTCATGATTAACGGACGTGTTTTTTGTATTTGGTTAATACGATAAAAAACCAACAAATGAAAAATAATGAGGAATCTGTGTTTATTTAATAAAGACAATTTTTAAAAGAAGTTTACGTGTGTCTGCTGAAGTAGACGAAAAAAGAATCTCTTGAAATTTTGTCAAGTGTTATTTTAACGGTGATTTCTTTTTCGGAACTTTCCTATGTGTTGACAATTTTCTGTGAAAATAAGCATCTTGTTTTTGAACAATATTTTTTTTTTCTTCTCTGTGGTATACGTTAACTTGCTATTGATACATTTAAAAAGAAAATGACATCGGAACAAATAGCAATGTAAACAAAAACGTTAACTGAGAGTTTAATCGCTCAACAAAAAGCCCAAATGGATTTTCAAAAACAAATGTTAATTCAACAAGAACGTTTCGAAACTCTTATAATACAACAAACGACGGATAATCACTTATTTTGTGAAACGATTTTGTCAGAAAAATCTAAGGAGGGTGCATCCAGATTTTTTTCGGCTAAGGGTATAGCGAACTCGCTTTCAGAGTTTAAATATGACCCAGAAAAAGGTGACACTTTTCCAGCCTATTATCGTAGGTTTGAAACGATATTTACAAAACGATGCGAGAAGTGGTTGGATGAGGAAAAAATAACACTATTACTCCAAAAAATGGGCACAGAAGAAAATACTACATTCACGAATTTGATATTGCCTAAAAAACAGGAAGAGATCTCTTTTTCTGAAACGGTGAAAATTTTGTGTGTTATATTTGGTGAAAGAGATAGTCTTTTTCATACACGGTATAGGTGTTTAAATATGTCAAGAGACGAAACTGATGACATTGTCACATATGCGGGCAAAGTCAACGCTAAGTGTGAACTGTTTAAATTAAAGGATTTATCAGTGGATATGTTTAAGTGCTACATATTTGTCCAGGGACTGACAGCACCGAAGGACAAGGATTTAAGGTCAAAGATATTATCAATCATGGAACAAGACCCGGAAATGAACTTGCAAAAAGTGACAGAAGAATGTCAAAAATTGATAAATGTAAAAAGGGACACTACGAGGATAGAGGGAAAAGTCACATCCCAAGTCCAGGTAGTAAAATAGAAGACATTTCCAAAAGACAAAGAGAAAAGTTTTGAATGTTGGAGTTGTGTGGGTCCGCACTTAAGAAAAAACTGCCCTTATAAAGACCAACTTTGTGCAAAATGTGGCCTAGTGGGACACCGGGCATCCCACTGCCGAACTAAGCAAGACAAAAGATGGAAATGGAAGCCAAAAGTAAATGTGGTCTTGTCCAAAGAAGAAATAAAACAAGGAGGGAAATGGAAATTCGTTCACACACAAATAAATGGTCACTCAGTGAAGCTACTTTTAGACACAGGTAGCGATATATCAATTATCGACGAAGTGACCTGGAAGAGAATTGGTGGTTCAAAACTGAGAAAAACACAAAAAATTGCAAAAGGTGTTTCCGGAGAGCGATTAAAATTCATGGGAGAATTTAATTGCAGTGTTTCTCTTGGATCGAAAACTTTTTCCTCAAACCTTTCAGTTGTTCCAGGAATAAATTCTTGCCGTTTTGGAATTGATTGGATTGTTTTGGTTGATTTATGTGAGCTACCCATAAATTCATTCTGCAATAATGTAAGAGCGTTGGAAAAGAAAAATTCCAAACAAAATGACCATTTTCTGGCAGTGTTAAAAAGTGAATTTCCCAAAGTTTTTTCAGAGGGATTAGGAGTGTGCACCAAAACTGAAGTAAATTTTGAATTAAAACAGAATGTGAAACCTGCTTTTAGACCAAAAAGAAATGTGCCTTTTTCTTCAATAGAAGATATTGAAATTGAACTAAAAAGACTACAGAAGAATGATGTAGTCGAAAAAGTTGACTATTCTGAGTGGGTGAGCCCCACTGTGTATGTTAAAAAGAAAAATAAGAAGATTCGGGTATGTGCCGATTTTTCTACAGGCCTTAATGACTGTCTGATGGATCATAGTTATCGACTTCCATCTCCTGAAGACATTTTTACAAAGCTGAATGGAGGTAGAATTTTCTCCAAAATCGACTTATCGGAAGCTTACCTTCAGGTAAAAGTCAGTGAAGAATGTTCTAAGTATTTGTGTATCAATACACATCTAGGACTTTTCCGACTAAAAAGACTTCCTTTTGGATTAAAAGTGGCCCCAGCACTATTTTAGCAAATAATGGATACGATGCTTGCTGATTTAGATGTTGCAATCGCATATTTGGATGACATCCTTGTCAAAAGTAAAAATGTACAGGAACATAAGGAACACATCAGAGCAGTTTTCCAAAAAATTGAGGAATTTGGTTTCAAGTTAAGTGCCAAAAAATTTGAATTCTTTTTAAAACAGATAAAATATCTTGGTCAAATTATCGACAGCCAAGGCAGAAGACCGGATCCTCAGAGAACAGAAGCAATCGAGAGGATGCCAGCACCCAATAATGTTGCCCAGTTACAATCTTTTTGGGGTTTGGCTCAATATTATGCTATTTATATTCCAAACATGCATAAGTTGAGAGCACCATTGAATGATTTGTTAAAAAAAGGACAAAAGTGGATTTGGTCAAAAGAATGCCAAAATGCGTTTGAAGATATTAAGAAATGCCTGCTATCAGATTTAACTCTAGCACATTTTGATCCACAGAAAGAATTGATTGTTGCATCAGATGCAAGTGACTACGGATTAGGAGCAGTTCTTCTCCATAAACTTGAAGATGGATCAACAAAGCCAATAGCCCATGCATCCAGATAACTTTTGCCGGCTGAAAGAAACTATTCTCAAATTGAAAAAGAAAGCTTGGCGATTATTTATGCCATTAAAAAATTCCATAGATTTATTCATGGAAGGATGTTTACTTTGCAAACCGACCACAAACCCTTATTGACTATTTTTGGCTCTAAAAAAGGCA